>NC_134710.1:326435766-326744516 GCF_043290135.1 Rhipicephalus microplus | reverse complement strand
TGTCCCGTGAATATAATTTACAGCAGCGTCGGTTTCGGTGTTGCCATGTGCGGAACGATGTCGGTGCGTTCCAAATCTCCAGAAGAATAGATGAAGAATCAGTGCCCAAATAGTGCCTTCTGGCCCCTTTAAGAACACGTAGTGAATTCATAGCAATTTTAAAAAGATTCCATGCACAAAGTGCCTGAAGTACGCTCCAAGAACACCATATCACTATTGCGTTCAACTTTTAAAGACGGCACTTAAGGGTCTATCCATTTTTGTATTTACATATGCCACAACCAATGCGCATCTGATGGCGATCTGAAAAACCTCACAAGTCTTTTATTAAGAAGTTGCTCCATCAATCCATCCATACATAGATACATCGATCCATCCATCTATCAATTCGCCTACGACTTTTAGCTCCCCTGGCTGTTTCGATGATGGGATATATTCCAGTTTTTACAGCATATCTATCTATCTATCTATCTATCTATCTATCTATCTATCTATCTATCTATCTATCTATCTATCTATCTATCTATCTATCTATCTATCTATCTATCTATCTATCTATCTATCTATCTATCTATCTATCTATCTATCTATCTATCTATCTATCTATCTATCTATCTATCTATCTATCTATCTATCTATCTATCCACCTGCGACTTTTAGCTCTCCTGGCTGTTTCCATGATGGGATCTATACCAGAGTTTTTATGGCATAATATGACTGTATGACAAGTATACGTGACTAGTTATACCATGAAAATCTTGGCATATATGTCATGAACGTCATAATTCACGTCATGATCTTGCTGCTCTTGAGGTTGTTTCGTTCACATGACATATTGCAAAACTGGTATGGTATTGCATCACCACATGGCGAACATAAGTGGCAGGCCATGACGTGGAAATCAAGACATGCATTTCACGTGAGTCATGACTACACGCCACATGATCATGGTGCGCTGCGGTCGTTTTGCGTGCTTCACGTATACCGAATCTGCTATTACATGACGTAAATGGATGACGAAAGTATATGACTGGTGCAGACACGATAATCACGGCATGCGTGTCACGTAAGAACAAGACTACATGCAATGCTCACGATGCGCTGGCGGACGTTTCACTAGCTTCCCATATATCAAATTATGTATTACGTGACGTGAACGAATGATGGAGGTAAATGACACGTCCAATCATAATAATCACAATATAGGTGTCATGTAAAACATGACTACATGCTACGCTCATAGCACGCTCGCGGCCGTTTCGCTAGCTTCACATATATCAAGATGGGTATTACGTAACATGAATAAACTACGAAGGTAAATGACAAATGACAAAAGTCATGTACGACAAAATTTACGTGCCTACCACAGCGGGGGCTGGTATTGCAAATGTTAATCGTGCCATCGTTACGCGACTACGTACAACTTACTTGCATCTTATCCAGATACCTGAGTGCGCATAATATTTCCAATAGTGTTTACTGTGTACTGAATCTATGCGCCTCGTAACGTTGTGGTGATCTTAAAGTGGCATATCAACCTTCCTCATTCAAGCTTTGTATGTTATCGATTGTTATTGTACGTGAGATCTGCCAATTCTTCTAAGTATCTGGTTAAGGCGATGGCCCATCGTAAGCTTGCTAATAATCTGCAGGTGACGGTGAGTCAACTTTGTTAAAGCGCGACCACTGCGACATGTTTGGACTTTCGCTAACATTACTAATTTCCACTTTACACTGGCCTTTCGTCTGCAGGTTGCCTTGAACATCTATTTGACTATTCACCATTAGCTAAGAAATATTTTTTTTTCTTTTTTTAAAGACTGCGATCAATCTTGTGTGCTCACGTTCGCCGCTGAATACACGATAACAGAAAGCATGTGGCGAAACAGCTTCCGTAATATAGGGCGCGAGCTGTGACTGTCGACTAAGCATATTTGATATGCTTGCTCAAAACGGCTGTCACTGGACTGAATGTTCCCCACTGAGACGCTAACTTTACTTCAAAGCGGTCGTATTACAAGCGCACTGCATACAATGTCGGGCTTCGCTAGCGCCATTTCAACACACTTACCTGCAAGTTCACGTCGTCAAATTCGCGGCACTTCTTCGAAAAGTCACAATAGCTGTCTCAGATGAAACCTGTCTCTTCCACGTTATACACGCACTTCACATTGGACAGCCTCCGTCCCTTGGACCACATAATCTCACGAATTACCGTATGCGACTGCGCACACCATATCGCTGACACCACTGTAGAGAAATAATCGCATCGTTTTTCGCCCACTGCGTCACAGTTTTCAGTGAAGTGCTCCAATATTTACTGGTATTGCGCGTTCCAAAGTACATACAACACGATGCACGTCGAAGAAAACTGGTGGCAGTGTCGCAAGGCATTTACCACGCCCTTAAGCGCGTGAGAAGTTTGCGAAGGCACGCACAAACGTGCTCATAGTACACGTCGCGGTGGCTCTCTACTACTAGCTGCTTCTCAGCCAACTCACCAGGATGGCGCATTGTGTAAAGTTCCGTCCATTCTTGGCGCGAACACGGCGCCCCTTGGCCACGCTCCGCGAGGCATGAGCGCACACCGTGTGGCCGCGCATCGAAACTAATCGGCACAGGCGCGCAGGCATTGCCTGATCTTCTATGATGCGCTCGAACACTGTGCTTGCTTTACTAGGAAGCATGCCCAGCATACCAGTAACGAGTGAGTGCTACTCAGGAGCACTGCAGAAAAGAATGCTTCGCTAATTGTGTAGTTTGAGCAGCGTGTTGTGTAGTTCATGGTCAAGTAAGGAGTCGCAAACACGCGGTTCGCCTGGCGGTTGCGGCCTGTGACTTCATTAAGAGCACACTATTTGTGACATTGTTAAATGGAACTCTCAATATTTACTTACGTGTTATGCTGATTCCGGTATAGGAGGATCAGCCACGTTTTCTTTTTTTTTTGAACTGCCGTTTCAATCTATGTCCCACCATTGCTTGCCACAGTATCCTGCAATGTAATATCAATGGTTCTATAATTCACTTTTACGCTTTCACGACTCGTCATTTAATCTGTTTATACATTATCAGCTACTCAAGTTCTGAAGCCAGCCCTGAACAAGGCAGATCGTGGTGTGACACAATGATAAATCAAGTTCCACTCTGTAGTGAATGTATCCTGACAGATGAGTCACTGCACTTTTATAAAGTTACAATGTAAAAGTTTCAATCCATGTTGTGAAGCTTTATCCTTTAAAGTGGCGTGCAGCTGTCATTTTAGGTTCTATGTGAGTGGGAATTATGAAGAAAACAAAGAGATAAACTTATTGTAACAGCAAGGAAACCTAAAAATGATAAGTCACTTGCTGTTTTAAGTCTTCGCAAACGTTTCCGTGATTAGAGTGCATGAAAGCGGTTTATTACTTCCAGGACACTCATTTTTGAAATCGACAACAAGCTTATGACTGCCGTCAGGGTCAGAGCGGAGCTCCTAGAATGTATTTGTATATTAAGGATGTACCATGAATCGATTGTGCTTGTGACATCGATTTCTACCCGGCAGGTTAAGCGTTGCTGCGCATATATATTGTTAGAAAAACTAGAATTACACCAAACAGACTTAGCACTACTCCATAGGTAATGGCGTTCACACGAGCAGTGCGTGTTTTGTTCACACTACGAAGCGCTCTGCTATATGGTCGGCTTAGATAACCAAACACTTTCTTAGCTAAGTCAAATGGTAGCTTGGCAGAATCACTCTGTGTTCGGAAGTGCAGCGTTTTTCGCATTCGTGCATGTAGAAAAACAAAGACTGCTTCTAGTTTTTATTCTGGCTCCACATTTCTCTCTATCATGCCTCCTTTTTGTATGCACTCATCCACCGCTACATGACAAGACAACATTCATCTTCTCGCATGTAAGCCTGGGGCGTTGATTAAAGCAATCGCGTCTCGCGAGACCAGTGGGGCTCACCAGGTCAATATTGCATTTCTTCGCACTTGCTTACATTTTTCTTGCGCTACGATATAGTGTTCGCGCAGAACAACGTTACGGATCAAGTTGAAGTGACTGTACAAGGTCTACGCGGGAGAAACACTGTTTTCTGCAGGCGGAGATAGAGTAAGACAGACAGAGAGGTAAGGGAAGACCACACCACATTTTGTATGCTGTTGCCATGTTGCGGCCAATTTCGCGGTTATGTTTAGGGAAGAGTGCCGAGCTGCCTCCAAGCTGTGTTTCAATATTGTCAGCCCTCCAGTCCTGGATGCGCCCGAAACCAATCCCTGTACATAGTTTTTGGCTCTACGTCAACACGTCCTGGTAGGAGCTGCAGTTTTAGCAACTTTGCGTATACAACGACTCTGCGCAGATAGCTGGAACAGCGGGGTTGTCAAACCATCCTTGAAACAAGGAGACACGCTGTATGCCACGTGTTATACCTTCATGAGTCATGCGTTAAAAGGCACGTCAGATATGTTGGGTGCGCATTGGAAGCTCAAAAGGCACGTCATCTACAATCTTGTACTTGGAGAGAAGGATAAAAAAATACGGTGAACGAACGCTGGTTTTCATCGGAGGATGCGTTTAGCATAAGTTCTGAAGTCCCTATTGGTGACACTCTGTTGCGCTGTATTGCAATATGTAGTCTCAGGGGATGATTGATTGATATGTGAGGTTTAACGTTCCAAAACCACGATACATATATATATATATATATATATATATATATATATATATATATATATATCTATATATATATATATATATATATATATATATATATATATAAGGGAAAGAAGTGTATACCTAAGGGCTCGTTTTTCCGTGTTTTAACACAATATTAATGAGATCTAACAGACAGTAATACCAAGAAATGTACAGGGAAAATTATTAGAACCAATGGAATGTAAATAAGAAGAAAGAAAAGTGGATGAAAAAATAACCAGCCGTGAGCACGTTTTTCCTGCTCACAGTTGGTTATTTTTTCAACCACTTTTCTTTCTTCTTAAATTACATTCCTTTGGTTCTAATAACTTCCCCTGTACATTCTTTGGCATTACTGTCTGTTAGATCTCATTGATATATATATATATATATATATATATATATATATATATATATAAATATATATATATATATATATATATATATATATATATATATATATATATATATATATATATATATATATATATATAGTTATAAACTTCGAGAATAGTGCAGTATAGGAAACAAAACAATAAAATATTTATTTAATCCTAACAGTTTCGCCTGGTGGACCAGCCTTCTTCGGAGGACTTACATCCTCCGAAGAAGGCTGGTCCACCAGCCGAAACTGTTAGGATTAAATAAATATTTTATTGTTTTGTTTTCTATACTGCACTATTCTCGAAGTTTATAACTTTTTTTACGGTAGCCGGAAGAAACTCTGATCATCTATTCCATAAATATATATGTATATATATATATATATATATATATATATATATATATATATATATATATATATATATATATATATATATATATATATATATATATATATATATATATATGAAAGATGCCATAGTGGAGGGCTCCAGAAATGAAAATTTGAACACATGGAGTTCTTTAAAGTGCTCCCAAATTGGAGCGCATGGGCGTACAGCCTTTTCGCCTCCATCGAAAATGTAGCCGACGCCACCGGGATTCGATCCCATGACCTGCGGATCAATGTTATTAGGCGAGCTTTTCTATAACGTCATGCCAAGTCAGCTTTATTGCAATATCTACTTTTTTACCAGTACGGAAAGTGGTACGTCAATTGACACTTTCTTGAGCGGCAGTTTGGCCCTGCAGTAAGGCGGGTTCGGCTCCAGACACAGTGCTCACCAACGCCAGCTCTCGCAACTACAGCTGCCGCAATAAAAATAATTCGAGAACACTACCCTTTTTAGTAACAAGCTGTAACATTCAGTGACACCAGAAGAACGCTTGTTATAGTACCATCACTGTGCGTTATCATCAGCATTGACTCTGCCAGTGCCATATCCGTCGATATCACTGCCACCACTAGTCATACTACCTCTGCCAACAGAGCCACCAACCCCTTAGCATAATCACACCACATTACTGTGCGAACGAATCTGACAGGTGGCTTTTACCGTACGTGAACAGCAACTTGATCCCACGGGTTCATCGCAAGATGTATTGTAGCATAGTGCAAGTAAAAAAACGAGGACAAGAGATGGAGTGACAAGTAGACACGAACGCTGAGTGCCAACCACGAAGTTTTATTTCGATGATTGGTTATCCATACATAAGCACACAAAACCACGTAACTGAAATAAAAACCTATACTTTTTTGCCTAGTGACACAATGAAAGAGACCTTGAAGTTAATGCAACACCTCCTACTGAAGACACCTTACGTACATTGCTAAGAAAGATACTCGTAGGAGCAAAGCGAAAATATTAAATTTACTTAACCGACGACAATATAGACGTCTTGCTCATGGTCACTAGCAGAAAGTAAATGCGCTCGGTTTATATTACCCATCTCGCAGATTTTCCTTCGACTTATTGCAAGAAGGGCAGTTTTCTTTTTAGAAGAGGTGGCCTGCATGCATATGCAGAGAAACGCAAAGAAATCTGACGCACCTTTCACTTTGTTTTATGCTCTCTGGAGGGTTCATCAAAAAGTGTCAAACATTTTGTTTGTCTAACAGTTTTCGCACTCCAGTGTGAGAAATGTTACATAGTTCAGGCGGGAAGGCGCGTAAAAGAACGCTTGAGAGCGCAGCAGAACAAACTGAAAAATATGCCAGGTGATGGTTTCCAAGCATTCCCCTGCAAAACGTGTGCATGCCACCCTCTCGTAGTAAACACCTTCGTTCTCGCCGCATAAAGCAGAATCTGTAAGAGTGACAAAAGGAACGGAGTGCGTTCTTTCTACCGGTGACCTCAGTATAAGCAAGCCGTCGCTGTTATTGTCCCCTGAAGAAATTGAATATTTACGCACGTCCTAAAAAGTTACTTCATTTGCAATGTATGAGGTGTCGCCTTCAGTTAGTAGTGAACGAGGCTGTATGTCTTTTTATTGTGCCTTGAAATGCAAAAATAAAATAGCTCTCTTGTCATTGTAATCATTGTAACGTAGTTTTATGTTCGCAAATCTATGACCATTTCCAGGAAGAAAATTTCTTGAAGTTAAGCGCTTGTGTCAGCTTGTCAGTTCATCTTTTGTCTGCCCCTCTTCCTGTACTGTGCTACAAGCCATTTTGTTGTCACTTTGACAGTAAAACCTCAAGGAATCTTCCACAATTACGCTTTCAGAGGGTCACAAAAGGCTGCTTTTTCCCAAAGATTCTTATTAGGTGTGGCAAGTGCGAGGACAAAGGGGTGACAGGTACGACCATTTTCTGTCTCCGAATTCGGTACATATTATGTACGGCAATGTAAAATACGCAGCAACGCATACAAAAAGGCGTCGGACTCTTTACCTCGTCACCGCTCCTCGAAATATCATCTTGAATACCACCTGGCCTGCATTGGCGCCGATTACCGTACGCACAAAACGTTCCACATTATAATAGGTGACATACCTCGCATACTTCTGGCTTTGTGAATTTTATTATAAACAAAGTTCATTCCGAAAGAAATTGAAGTTTTTGTGCTGGGAAAATCACATAGCAGCAGTGGACTAAGAATTGGTACGTTAATAAACATTATCACAATGGGACGTGTCACATATTTTAAGTTATTGGTTCTTGACCATAGGTGGGACGTAAATGGGAAACGTTAGTGTACCTTTAGTGTACACATAAATTAGCATTTTTTCCGAAACATGCCCGGTCCGATATTGGTTTATGAGAACCTAAAGGGTAAGTAAGGATTGTAAAGGATCGTAAAGCAGAAGATCGTAAAGCAGAAGTGCTTTACGATCCTTAACGCTCCAGAAAATTTTCAGTAAGGGAAGCCTAACTCTAATGGCGTTGCATTTAACGGCACAGGGGACGTGTATATTTTTCGTAACTATATAGTTATATTGGCACAAAGCACCAACCTACCATTGCAAACCTCTGCTATTGTAACTTAGTGAGCAAAAATTGAAGGAAATAGGCTTCTCAAAAACATACCATATACAAGCACAATTATTAAACGTGCATTGCTGGTGCGAGGAGACGAGCTATGGCTTTTGTGCATCAGAGGCTCCACGTCGTTTCCTCTAGAATCGCTAACATACGACACTCCTTCCCGGCAATCGCCCGTACTCATACCTATTTATACAACACACGACGTTTTCATCATAAAAAGTGGCTGCATTTTGTTCTCGTTTCTCACACTTTCTTGTATAGTGAATATCTCAAGGCTATGTATTTGTTTTTTTACGTTAAGTGCAAATAGTCTGTGCGTACCAAATTCCGCATTCAATTTCAAGCACGAGTGTTCGAAAAGCATTTTTCGAAACCAACCTAAATGGCGCTATAAAAGAATAGAGTCCGTACCGAATAGCACAACGCGCAAGTCAAATCTAATTGATCCTCCAATAGTTTTTGAATATTGTGTGCATACAGTCCTTCTCGTCGTTATTAGGAAGCAACGTTCACACTCTTGTCCTCATTGTGTTATCACGTTTCTGTCCGCTCTTTACGGAAAACACAAAGGAAGCAATATACCAAAGCTATTTAGGCCGCTATTCGGTAGGTTAGTCTCCTCATTCATGAACATTAAGAAGGTAGTTTTATTCACAAAATAATATTCCTGCATACGGTGTCGACCAAATTAGAAGTTCCGTGCCGTTTGAAGTATCAGCAAAGTAAAAATAAAAGTCGAGCCTAAAATAAAAGTCGAACACCTCCCCCATCTCTACACTGGTCCTGTTAAAATCTTAGTGGTGCCACACCAACGATGGTTATGACAACGGAAGGAAGAAAAGTTATATCATCTCCCACTACAGGGAATCATGTTGGATGCGAAGCAGCGCTGGTGTTCACTTGCGTCTCGATTTGTTGCTTCCACATGTATGTTTCCGTGTAAGTTTCGTTTGTTTGTGGAGTTGTGTAGATGTTGTGTACCACTTGTGTTACCCGCTCCCATTTGTGGGTATTACCGTGTGTGTGCCGCGAATTGAACGCCCAGCGCTGCTAGGAGAGTGCAACGGCGCGAGCGCGCGCAGCATTATACACGAGTGCACAGTTATGGCGTAGAGATAAACGGGAGAGAAGAAACGAAGCAAAGGCAACACTCTGCCACCTCTTCCCACCTCCTCGCACTTACTCGAAAAGAGGATGTTCCCACCCTTTTGCGCTCACGCGAATAGAGGGGAAAGGTCGCGCATGCGCAGTGGGGGAGCGGACGGTCGCCAAGGAATGGACATAGGCTCGAGCAAAAGCTGCTTCGCATATAAGAAGAATGCAAAATGAAGGCAGCGAGGTTATCAGACGCATGTCCGGTTGGCTGTACGCTGGGCGAAGACTCTGCGTAAAGGACTGGGCAGTATAAAATATTTTTAAATGTACCGGTCCCGGCAGGCCGCATCGGTATTTTGTAAAATTCGTTGCAATCGAGTGTCTTTATTTCTTATTTTTTATGATTTGACACAAATTCTGTATTCAAAAACAGCGCCTTACGAAACACACTGCGGATGTCTGGTCTATAACAACTATTACAGCAACGCAGGAGGCACCCTCGTATTGCAACATAGAGCACTAGAACTCAGAGGCATACGCTATACTATATGCTTACGGGAACGATTAAACCATGACGCTATCCCTTTGGCCACTGTTAGTCCTGCTAATAGTGTAGATGATGATGATATGTGCGGTTTAACGTCGTGAAAAACCACTACATGATTATGAGAGATGTCTTAGTGGAAGGCTCCAAAAATTTCGACCACTTGGATTTTTAGGGGCGAAGCTTCTTAAGCAGTCGGTCGTGCGTCCGCAATGTATGTAGTAGTAGTAGTAGTAGTAGTGGTAGTAGTAGTAGTAGTAGTAGTAGTAGTAATAGTAGTAGCAGGTAGCCACCTCCACGACCGGACCATAAAGGAGCGGCACGCACGCACTCTTTTGAATTGAAGAGGAAACTCACGCTAGTTAACAATAAATAAAAAGATAGTTGTTTCCAATGAAACAACCTAAAAAGACGAGTGTCGGTGGCTTAATCTGCAATAACATTTACTTTGAATTTGATGCTTACCAAAAAAAACTAGCAACAGAAGGTCACCCTTTGTGCACTATCTGACGAGAAAAGATTGCCACGTTAATCTTGCTGGGCGTAAACAGCTTGGTTTTAGCAAGGTTTATAGCGAGGGCTCGGCTGCAATGCCGTAAACCAGCGGCGGTGAAAGGTGGGAACTAGGCACGAAGCGCAGGCCGTAAAAGAGGGCGCGCGTGAAGCTCCTCTAGTCTGGCCACGCCACCTCTCGTTTAGTTCTTGGAACCTCCGCTGGATGGCGGTACTTCCATATAATGGATTTATGATGAAAATATGGGAGATGACGGTCCTTGGAGTGTTCACCAGATGGACGGACGGATGGACAAGCACACGGATGCACAAATGAACGGACGAACAGATGCACGGACGCATGGATGAACGTATCGACGCACGAACGGAAGCAAAAACAAACGGGCGGATGGAAGTTCAGCATTCATCATCAGCACTCTGTGGGTATGCTGTAATTTTTTTTAACGTGCACCTAAATCTGAGCACATGGGCTTTCAGCATTTGCGCCTCCATTGAAAATATCACCGCCGCTGCAGAATTCGACACCGCGACCTGTGGGTCAGCAACCGAGTACTTTAGCCACTAGACCACCTCGGTGGGGCAATAGCGCGGATAGTAGTCAGCCTCCGATATCAGGGATAACGGTGGGCCAAGAATGAAGATTGATAAGGAAGGAACAAGAAATTGAATATTGCTTAAGCTTTGCCTTTTCTAGTTGCACGCGACAGCGATACGCTGTTCCTATGTGTACTTGAACCACGTGGTGCATACTTTTTGTTATATGATGTCGCGCGAGAAGTTTAAAGTGCGGATTACTACAATGTAATCGATAAAGTTGGAAGTGGCTTGCGTATAAGTGAAGCTTTCACATGTGGCTGCATTTTGTGTAAAGGGTAGTATGCTTTAAACCATGAGTAATTATGCGCATCTGTTTCAAGCTTGCTGTGCACCTTTTATGCGGTCTTAAGGGTAGACGCGCAGTAACGTGTGTGCCTTTAGTAATGTTCGACCGGCTATAAACCACGAGGTAGTTAGCATATTCACCTGTTCTGACGCCCGATAACAACGTACGCTTGTAACCGGCAATATTACTCCAATATTGAATATTGTATTGTGAAGACTGTGTAAAGGACGAGAGTGTTGGTAAAACCTCATAGCTATTTTCACTGCGTTTCCAAACACAGAAAGGCCCTTTCACTGCATTTTCATGCAGACATGTGGCTGTGTGAATTTAAGTACGCTATCTTGTACCCCCCAAATGAAAAAGATATGTCAGTTTGCATGATCTTGTTAATGGGCATGCACAGTTTAAGAAAAACTCGTATGTTGGACAGATATGCGGAACAAATGATGTCTTCGCTATTAGATTTTGCACGAATGACCATGCAGCTGAACGAATTTTATAAACAACTGCAGTTTCCCCCGGGTGTTGCGCAGAGTTCATGAAGTGTATACTGCTCGAATACCTCTTTAGAACAGTGTGCTCTATGAAATTTGTTTGGTAAGGCCTACTGCACGTATTTCGAGGCGGCCTTAAGTATTTTGTACGATGTGTGCATACGTAAACCTCATTTGTTATAGTACCACGTAGGAGGAGGAGAGATAAACAACAAGAGGGAAGGCAGGGAGGTTAACCAGGCACATGCCCGGTTTGCTACCCTACGCTGGGGGAATAGGAAGGGGGCATAAAGTTGAGAGAGAGAGGAAAGAGAAGAGAAAGAGAGAGAAATAAAACAAAAAAGGAGGATTGTCAGTCAATCGGCTGACGCGTATGCAGCGGTGGCACTACATAAAAGTTAAAAGTGGTCACGTAGGCCTGTAGTCCTCAAAAAGCACAAGACAGCTTTGACTGCTTTTTAAGCCGATGAAAGGCGATGACGGCGTTCCAGTAGCATCTGCACAGAGAGTGAGTGAAAAAAAAAGACGCGTGGCTGTGTGGTACCACATTTGCTTGCCACGCGAACGACTGGGTTCAATCCTGTTTTGGACCCGAAAATTGTAATTATCTTATTTGCATTTTTCACTCCATTTACTTGCAGAGGAAGTTCTTTTCCCTGAACTTTCAAGCGGATGCGTGGTTGTGTGGTCCAACAACTGCTTTCCGTGCAAACGACCTTGGTTTGATCCTGACTCAGACCCAGAAATTCTATTGTTAATTTCATTTGGATCTTTCTGCGTTGTTGGGTGATGAACAAGATAATCATTTTTCGCTCACCACCAGTGACGGCGACACCATTACTGTAATTTCAGCGAAACGAGCTTTTTAACGCTATCGCATTAGAAAAACGGAAAGCATTCTCGCATTTATGAGGACATTGAATTCACACGGCAGCAACGAATGGTTGCGCTGAACCAGCTTCAGCGCTGATAGCCTGAAATCAATTTGAACTAATTTGCAGGAACGTATTGTTCTAATAAAACTCGCAGAAGAGGGGCTGACGCCCCTTTAAGGCTGCCGTACTTTGCGAAGGTGCATCTCAGCACATAAGGCTTACCCACCCAAACAGACATCGATCGCCACGTCGTATTTTCCGGATCAGCGGAGCAGCGATGATCGCCTAGGAGCAAGCGTAGCGGCATGCTCCGAATTCCATTCATGATGATTGACGCTGGGAAACTTTCAGAGGAAAAAAAGAACTTTTGACAGGGAATTCAGGAGAGGAGGTGATGTGGCACATGGCCAGACAAGAGACTGAACACAAACTATTATGCTCCGCTTAGGTGGTCAAAATGCACCCAGGAAAACTTCACGTGAGTGGAAGAATGCGGAAATACTGTGATTCCAGTCGAGTGAACATGCCAAGTTGTTGCCCATGGCAGCGACATTTTACTCCTTGTCTCAAGAGCCTGTTTTCGGTAAATCTTGGTCATAAGAGGAAAAAAGTGTTGTACCGGAATGAGACCATGACGTCGTAAAGGCACTCCCTAAGAATCGTGAACAGCGATGTAACGCTTCTTTTTTTCCGCGAAGGCCGTTGCTAACTAACGTGATAGTTGCATGGATTCTGAGTGATTTGAGAGCAATAGAAGAAACTTGAAGAATTAACCACAGGACTAGTAATATCACTGTAAAAAATTACTCCGAGTTCGGAGTGAAACACTTGTCCTCTATAGCGTCCCCCCTATACGGAGCAATTTTCGCTCCGCTTTGCCGGAAGAATTGCGTAGAACATCCGCAGGATTTTGCAAATATTTATCAGTATTTTTATTGGCGTTTTCCTACAGCTGGCCGTAGCGATTATGTGGTACCCCGGACCATTTTTTGCGGGTTTTGCACTCCGTCTATCCAGAGAATTTGTGTGGTACCTCCGGAGCATTTTATTTCGTCCGTACAAAATGTCAGTGAGGTGGATCAGTACTTTTTTAAAGTGTTTGCTCCACAGTTTATTTTTTGTATGCTGATCGTTTCACGCATTGTTTAGATGAATTAAGTCTCAAATCTCATGCAAGCACTACAGAAGTAATGTGCATTCTTTTCTACAGAGATACAGCAGGTCAAATTGAAAAAAACAACAGCTGTGTTCCTGTTCTATATTTATTCAAAATAAGTTGCCATTTCTGAATTATTACTCAGCATTTGGAAAAAGGAGAGAAGAAAAAACAAACGTGCAAAAGGCCACAAAAACAAAACACAGTAAGACAGATCCCATGATATCAACAGCACAGAAGGTCGATGCGCAGCACTTTGAAATGAAGCCCATATGCTGCAAAACAATGTACGGTAAACGAAGAAAGTGCGGCCACTGAGAATAACTATTCACCATCCCCCATGGACCATCCATCAGATTCATTGACGACGGAAGGGTTGAGTTGTTTGCTCCATGCATACTTTAGCAAAAAAAGTAATTATACATGGGAACTGCATATCATGCGAAGGCACGGAAACTGACAACTCTCAAGGCACAGACACTCAATAAATCCTATTCAGTCTGTGAGTCTATGAAAAAAAAAGAACTTCTAAAACTGACCACACACACACACACACACACACACACACACACACACACACACACACACACACACACACACACACACACACACGCACACACACACGCACGCACGCACGCACACACACACACGCACGCACACACACACACACACACACACACAGACACAGGATGAGCGTTCAATATAAGAAGCACATCCGATGTAATCCGGTTTTCTTATGACGCGAACAAAGTTAGAAACTGGCCAAAGTTTTCTATATATTTCTAAATCGATAGCTTCACCTTTGCTAAAACATTCAAAAGCAATTTTTGACTAAAATATTCTTATTTTGGAACTCTCGGTGACGGCATCAGGACTGTTGCTCCCGATCATTTCCTAATTTCATCCAATACTTCTGATTATAAAGTCGCATTTTAATGCATGCTTATCATCGTACTTACTGTTTGCATTGTTGCGGCAAGTCTTCAGGAAAAGCATTGCTGGATGACCTTTTGAAAATAACTTTTGGGATAAGTTAGCATAGATTTTTTTTTAATTTGCACTGCCCGCTCTGTTTTGACACTTGTCGCTGTGAACATATTTCAAAGCAGTTATTGCATGAGCATGTATTTCAAGAAGAACAACTTCAAGCACAAAATAAGGAAAAGTTCACTACGACATAACAAATTAAATAAGCACTAAAAGGCACAAACATTACGCCACGTAAGCCAACTGCAGTCTCACAAGAAATAAAGGAAGGCCGACCAGTTTACTCAACTTAAAGGTCCATACGAACGTCCGGAGGCCACAGAAGGTGATGCACATGGTAGTATCGTCACGACGTGCCAGTATACCTTCTCTTTGAAATTTTCTTTTCCTCTTTTTGCTCAAAGGCTAGCGTTGTTCGATTGCCCAGGTGAAAACTACACCTCAGCACTGTTTGCACTCCCGTATTCTGCAAAAAATAAAACTGCATTGATAGCCAAGGCAGCACTACTGAAAAGAGGGAAAATGCAGCAGCAGGATAGTATTCTTTCCCATCATCAACACACGAAAAATATAGCTATTTTTTCTTTTGAAAGGGTACCTTCTCGTTTCTCTCTTTCTTTCACTACAATGTTCCCTCCTTTTTGGAATGTTCAGTCGGGCTGGCAAATGAGTTGACTTCACAACACCCCCCCCCCCCCCCCCCCTGTTATAGAAATGTCGAGCGCCCCACAACTCGTCCTGCCAAACAACCCCCGCCCCCCCTTTTTTTTCTAAAGACGATAGTTTTTCTTGGGGAACTTCGACACAAAAATTTGGTCTGTTTGTCTGTCTGTCTGTCTGTACATTTTTCTGTTTGTCCTTTCTTGTTGGCATTGGGTACATGAAACGGCCGACCCCATCCGCAGCGACCACCAATGTTGTTCAAGGTTGAGCGTTCATGCTTGCGCGATTGTCAATTAAAAAGCAATTATTGCGCATGTATGGGGCACCATAATAACACGCATATATTCTGAATGTGCATTTCTTACTAGAAAACGCATGCATAAGAAATTTTAAGGACCGTAGCACTTATCACGCTGCGCTTGCTATGCAACGCTTGCACGGAACGGGGAGTGTTTGCAACGCTTTGCTAAGATGAGATGGTGGTGGCACTTACCCGTCGCCTCGTGTTCTACACCTTATCACCTCTGAGACGGGCGTGCACGGGCACGCGCTTTGTTTTCGAAAATAAATTGCCAGATGGCGCTCATGTGTCACGTGTCACGTGACTTGATGCGCTCGTTGGCCTCCGCTGCACGCTCGAGGCACTCTAACGCAGTGCCTCCGGAATACCATTCACAGATTTTCTTGCACAAAACATCAAACAAATGTTTTGTTCACTGTCTCCACACGTAACACTATCGTCTTTCGACGTCATTTGCAGATTACATGCAAATACGGGGCCAAAGTTTCTGTTTTGCAATCCTCGTCCCCAGTATTGTGAATTTTTTTGCCCCTCTTTTTTACCAGTATGAGTGCGTGCATGCGTTCTAAACATCGGTTCCAAACTTATTGCCCTACCTCAATTCACTACATTTATAAAGAATTAACACTGATTTCAGTTATTTAAGCTTTATTAGTTCAGCTTACATTTTCTATCAAAATAACTTTTATGCAGTGGTAGACCTCGACGTGGCGTTTATTGATATGGAAAGCTGACAAATGTTATCGTTTATGTGTACCGATAAGACCTAAACTGTCTTTTAATCCGATAGGTTTGCTATAACAATTATTAACATTTGATAGAATCAACCTAAACCTATGATATTTTATATTGTTGCATTTTTATCAGCCCTCCAATTTTTACAGCGACATGATTCAATTTACCGAAGGTATAAGGCGTTAGTGCTGCGCAAATCAGGACGAGTACAAAAAAATGAACAACCACAAGCGCTTGTGCTGTTCACTTTTTTTGCGCTACATTCACGCCATAATGAGTGATTACAAACTAGCTCACCTGTCCGTTTTGCTTTACCGAAGTTATATTAGAAAAAAAAAAACACGTAGTCGAAACAGCGCATTATCAGAATTCCGCTGATTTTTCACTTACGTCTTGTGAAATCAGCCAAATATTGATCACATGTTTGGTTTATCAACCCAACAAAATCCAATCTTAGCCCTACCTGACAAGAATAACACGGGTAATTCAAGGAGAGCAAACTGACCATTTTTTCGCCGCACCAGCTACCGCCGGGTCTCTCAACACTCGCGAGTCACAATATGTCGTTCGCTTCCAGGAACCATCACACGATTAACGTTCGCACAACCGTCGTTGATATCCTTCGTTGCTGCTTATTGGTTGTGATATCCAGTAAGTGCTTAGAACGATTTCTTTTACTCCAACCCGGCCGAACGTTTCGCACAATCCTCGCTGCACCGGCTCTGTCTGCGCCATGTTGGTTTGTGGGGAACAGCCTCCCGGCGGCGAGGCTGCCTATGTCACTGCTCGAACAGTCAATGAATGCCTCCGAGCAATAAGCGGGAGCAATTGGAGAGCATCTTACGGGGCAAAAGCAATGTGCCGGAGCATTTACGGAGTTTTCCTCCGGTTTCCATCATCCGCGCTCACCGGAGGGAAACGGTGAACGACAAATTTATCTGCTCCGGTACAATCCGGTTTGAGTGAGGCCACCGGAGCGTAGCGGGGGCATCATTCCCCAATCACTCCCAGCCGGGTATGCTTTTTTTTTACAGTGTAGACACACGAACAAAAAATTTGGGGACCCTAAAGCTCCGCCCTAAGGAGTTGAACGCAATAGTGTCATTCTGATCCTAGTGCGTATTTCGAACACTTAGTGGATGAAACATTCTCGAATTCGCTATGCACTCACTGTACATGCCATTAAGAGAATAGGCGCAGTAGCGTGTGTGCCTTTTCTAGTGGAGTACTGGCTTTCTACAGCGGAGTTATTATCATAATCACATATTCTGACGCCCGTTGGGAATGAACGCTTATAGTACGCATTATTACTGCAATATTTCGTGTTGCATTGCGAAGCATGCATACAGTACGCGGGTGTTTGTGTAACACGAAAGCTACTTTCACTTTATTTCTAAGCAGAGAGAGTTCCTTTCACAGTTTTGACAAGCAGAGGCGTGGCCGTGTGGTAGAACATGTGCTTGCCATGCAAACGACTCGAGTTTGATCCCAACTCAGACCCCTAAACCTCTACTTGACTCCTCACTGTGCCCCAGAAATTTTTATCATTTATTTTATTTGCATCGTTCTTGATTTTGCGGTCACGCATAAAATGATGATTTTTCGCCCAGAACCAATGACACCGACAGTGACGCTGCCGCTGGAATTTCTGCAAAACCACTTCTTCAACGCTCTAGCATTAAAAAAAACAAAAGGGGGGGGGGGCAGATGACTGCTATTCTCCACGTTTATACCGACGCACGTATGGTGTCTGTCGCGTTAAAGCTATCAGTATACTTGATTTTTGTATCTCATTTACAATGTAAGCACACGAGCCAGAATAGGAGTTGGGGTTACATAAGTGTCGTGTACAAAAAACACATGTTAAGTGTAATTACAAACAGTACGCCCAGGAAGGCACAATATATCCAAATAAAAAAACAAAAGGCAGCAGTATATCAAAATACATCCCGCACAAGTCACTGTTATAAAACAAAAAATAGCTTGTTAGATGATGATGCAACTTTTTGTTTATGAAAAAAAGGTACAGGGAATTTCAAGAGTGGTTTCCTCATTACAGAGTACATTCCGTTCACGTCACAAAAAAAAACACAGCAGAATAGCTTTAAAGTAATATAATACATGTAATATATTGAAAGAGCAAACAGCCGTTTGAAAGAGCAAACAGTTATTGAAAGAGCAAACAGTTGAAGGTTGAACATTTGCGAAAGCAATGCAATTTGATTACAAATATTTTGACAACTTTGCAGTGCCGGGCACAACTCCGACAACTTGTTTTTGACAAATATTTGACAGCGTGCGTCAGAATGCGCTTGTTCTCTAAACATATTCATGAGTAGCTTTTTTTTTGTGAACGTAACATCACTTAGTGCATTTATTTTCTTGTTTCTTGGGGGAGAGGGACATAACACATGTTTTTTCGGTTCTATGTTATCGGTCATGCGAGTGGTGTTTCGTTTATTCACGCTGTTCGTGATATTAGGGGCTGTTTGTGGTGTCGTGCATACGTGTGGTACACATATATATATATATATAGTTATATATATATATATACATATATATATATATATATATATATATATATATAATTGTTACTTCTGAAATAAAAAGTTTAATTGCTCCGTCCCGTGTCATTTCTAAGTATTCGTGAATATTGGCAATTGTTTCATCTTAGGGATACTAGCAGTTGATCTGATATCTAAGCTCACACTTGATACATGCATACACAGTGGAATGCGAAAAAAAATTAACTTTTCTACTAATCTACCTTACTACACATAAGCAACATAGCCTAAGATGTAGCCACTTTGACTTTCCGCTTCCTTAAACCAAATACAGAACTAAAAAACCTAAATACCTGGCACACACTTTTCTAAATAAAAATTCAAGATTATTAATTAAAGTGAATCAAGCCATGTCAAGATTTGTGTTTACCCATGTTAGCTCATATTTGCTGTCCCATGTGCCTTCATATTATAAACAAGACCTCAAGAACCATGTGGTGGACGACATTTGTACAAAAAAGTGACACAATGTTAGATTAAAATATTTTATGGGTGTTTTCAACTGTTGCTAATACAGTAATATATTATGGCCCCGCCGTGGTGGTCTAGTGGCTAAGGTACTCGGCTGCTGACCCGCAGGGCGCGGGTTCGAATCCCGGCTGCGGCAGCTGCATTTCCGATGGAGGCGGAAATGTTGTAGGCCCGTGTGCTCAGATTTGGGTGCACGATAAAGAACCCCAGGTGGTCTAAATTTCCGGAGCCCTCCACTACGGCGTCTCTCATAATCATATAGTGGTTTTGGGACGTTAAACCCCACATATCAATCAATCAGTATTATATTATGTTTTTCTCTCTCAGTGCTTCCACTGTGTATTGCATATTTTTTTGATATGACCCTGCTTAACAGTGCTTAGGTGGTAAGGCCAATGTCAGGCAGGTGATCTAGCTCTAGCCGTACTATTCCTTGACAAGTAACCGCTTCACATAAACAATGAACGCACACATGGTAAAAAAATACAAGTGGTAAGTTTCAGCTAATTGTTAGTGGAGCTTAATTTAGGACACGCAATGGAGTCATATGTAAAATGTTCTACACCTATATTCTGAAAAAAAAAAGCATTCATATCGCCATACCCAGCTTTCAGGGACACTGGATGATCACCGCTTCTAGTGCCTACTGCTGGAAGCTCGCACGTTTTCAATAGGACGGGGTCATTTTTTGGCGATAAAAAAATCATAGATGCGCAAATTAGAACTTCATAACAGGGCTCATTCTTGCAGCTGTACCGCTCTTCAAAAATGAAGCATTGTTAACATCAGGGCTTCAGATTCTGTTCCTATGACTACTCAAGTTTAAACAATGGGATCCCGCGGAAGCTACCAAAATCACGCTTTGTTTTTCTCGACGAAAATTGAGCGTCTGAAAATGCTAAAGGAAAACTTGCAAATTCTTCCGTGATCTAAGTAGTACGAAGACTAACTTTAATTTAGCCCGAAATCCAGCTTTTGCGTGAAAAAAAAACACGTTCCAACAAATGACGTGTTCTACAATACAGTCGTTTTTTTCGACTCGTGTGTTTGGCCATAGTATTTTCATAATGCCCACCTTATCATGTTCCGACTTATTACCCTACATTCTCTAAGGAAGTCGCATTACCACCCTACTACCTTGCGTCGGGCATAAAAAACCCCTGAATTACCATACAAGAAGAATTACCTTACTGTTAGGCAACACTGAATAAAGATACCCACCGTGCGCTGATCGCGTGCTGCAGGGCATACAGTTTTTTCCGTCCAGTCCTTTCCTGGCGTGTTTCGAAACCTTATCGTAATCTCGGTGCGTAAAGCTCCAGGAATTATTACTGCTAGGATAGTGTATCTTTTCTGAACATTTAGTTGTTAGTGTTTTGGTCTAACTTTGAATCATTCGTTTTATGATTGTGAGATGTGGTAGGCTGGTGAAAGACATTGCCTCCCCATAGAAATGCATGAGAACGCCCAGGAGAAGAAGTACTCGGCCTTCAGCCGACGCGCGGCCATAATTAGGGCAGGAACGCGTTACACTCCCTGAAAATGTGAAAGCGAAAACGTGAGTGGCCTCAAGACACACTTTTTTGCTGTACTGATACGTCAATATATATATATATATATATATATATATATATATATATATATATATATATATATATATATATATATATATATATATATATATATTGAAAAAGGGTTTATTGGCGACTGTTCCGACGGTGGTCCTACGATGAAACACGATCAGGAAAGAGCAACGGTCAAGCAGATGCTGGCGATGATCAGCACGAGCCGAGCGAGCGAAGCCCGGGACCCAGTACCCAAGCGGAGGGGCGATGTTGCTTGCCAACGATGCGTTTTCTTCTTCACAATTTTCCCCCGCCGAAAAAGAGCCATCCTGGCGACCTAAGAGTCTGGAGGCAGAGAGCTATAATATGGCTTAAGGCGGGCGACGTGGACGATGTCACGTCCATGGCGGCGCATGTCGTCAGATGGGGAAAGTGGCTCAATGAGAAAATTCACCGGTGAGGTTTGCTGCAAAACGCGGTAAGGACCCTCATACTTCGGTACTAGCTTTGAGGAAAGGCCGGGGGTTTGGTAAGAAACAGCCAGCCATACAAACGATACCGGGGAATAGCTGTGGCTTCGTGAAGAGCCGGCGTTGTTTTCTTTCTGGCGCTGCTGTTCTTGTGACGTAAAGGTGCGTGCGAGTTCACGGCACTCTTCCGCTTTTCGGGCAGCTTCGGACACACATGGGCATTCGGATGCGTCAGGACGGTATGGAAGGAGAGTCTCGATGGTGTGGGATGATTCGCGTCCATAAAGGGGAAAGAAAGGTGAAAAACCAGTGGTGGACTGTGCCGCGGTGTTGTATGCAACGTGATGAATGGAAGAATGTTATCCCAGTTAGTATGATCAGATGTCACATACATCGTGAGCATATCGCCGAGTGTGCGGTTAAATCTCTCCGTGTGCCCGTTAGTCTGCGGATGGTATGCCGTGGTTTTGCGATGAACATGGCATTCAGAAAGCAGAGCCGTGACAACTTTCGTGATAGGAAGGCTCGTCCTCGGTCACTTAGTAGTTCTCGAGGAGCGCCTTGTCGTAGTATGAAGCGATGGAGGACGAAGGACGCTACGTCCGACGCAGTTGCACTTGGAAGGGCGGCGGTCTCAGCGTAGCGTGTTAAATAATCCACAGCGACTATGATCCACCGATTTTCATCTGATGTTGTCGGTAGAGGGCCATAGAGATCAATTCCAATTCGATTGAAAGGTTTGACAGGGCACGGAAGCAGTTGAAGTGCACCGGACGAGTGAAAAGGCGGTGATTTGCGGCATTGACAGTCAGGGCAGCCCATTACGAATTTTCGAACAACATTGTACATTCCGCGCCAGTAGAAGCGACGGCGAATGCGTTCGTAAGTTTTGAAAACTCCAGCATGGCCACATTGGGGATCGTCGTGAAAGGTGGCGCATATTTGTGATCGCAAGCTGCGGGGGACAACCAAGAGCCACTTACGACCTTCAGGGGTGTACTTGCGTCGGTGTATCAGCCGATCACGAATGGCGAAATGAGCAGCTTGACGTCAGAGAGATCGTGATACCGCAGTGGTTGACGATCCAGAGAGACAGTCAAAAAGGGAAGCGATCCATGGGTACTTGTGTTGTTCACTGGCAGAGTCGAGGTCGAGAGATGTGACGGAGTTGGTACCAGTGGTTTCACAGGCCGAGTCGGGAGGTAAAGGCGAACGGGACAGGGCGTCTGCGTCAGAATGCTTGCGTCCACTGCGATAGATCACGCAAATGTCGTACTCCTGGATTTGCAGTGCCCACCGAGCTAGGCGGCCAGAAGGATCTTTCAATGTGACGAGCCAACAAAGTGCATGGTGGTCAGTTACCAGGTAGAAGGGGCGATCGTACAAATATGGGTGGAACTTGCGAAGCGCCCACACTAGCGCTAAGCACTCTTTTTCAGTGACGCTGTAATTGGCCTCAGCATTAGTGAGCGTGCGACTCGCATAAGCGACGACGTATTCGGAGTAGCCCGGCTTGCGCTGGGCGAGGACAGCGCCAAGACCAACCCCGCTAGCGTCTGTGTGAACTTCCGTTGCAGCTGTTGGGTCGAAAGGCCGTAGAATGGGGGGAGGTGTTAGCAGACTACGGAGCGTGGCGAACGCGACGTCGCAGTCAGGAGACCAGGATGAAAGGTCTGCGTCACCGCGTAGGAGGTTGGTCAGAGGTGACATGCTCGACGCAAAATTTCGAACGAAGCACCGGAAGTACGAGCATAGTCCGATGAAACAGCGTAATTCTTTCAGTGTAGCGACTGCTCGCAGTTTTGCAGGGTTGGGTAGAACACCATGCTTGGACACGATGTGCCCTAAGATGGACAGCTCTCGCGCAGCGAAGCGGCACTTTTTGAGGTTCAGTTGGAGCCCAGCGTTGGTTAAACACCTCAGAACCAGTTGGAGCTGAAGCAGATGTGTAGGAAAATCGGGAGAGAAAATGACAATGTTGTCGAGGTAGCATAGACACACAGACCACTTCAGTCCACGCAGTGTGTTGTCCATGAGTCGTTTAAACGTGACTGGGGCATTACAAAGCCCAAATGGCATTACGGTTAATTCATACAGGCCATCTGGTGTGATGAACGCAGTTTTCTGGCGATCAGCTTCTGCCATAGGGACCTGCCAATATCCAGATCGTAAGTCTAAGGAGCAGAAGAATTTGGCTCCTTGGAGGCTGTCAAGGGCGTCGTCAATGCGCGGTAATGGATAGACGTCTTTCCGCGTCACCTTGTTTAATCGCCGGTAGTCGACGCAAAATCGAATTGATTCATCCTTCTTTCGAACTAGAACGACAGGAGATGCCCAAGGGCTGTGTGATGGTTGAATAACGCGACGACGTAGCATCTCTTTGACCTGGTCGTTGATCACGTGACGTTCTGCAGCAGAGACACGGTACGGTCTTTGACGCAATGGCTGGTGCGAACCGGTGTCAATGAAGTGGCGCACTGCCGAAGTACGACCCAATTGCGGCTGAGAAACGTCGAATGAATTCGCGAAGTGCTGGAGGAGATTAAGAAGCTCGGCGCGTTCTTGAGCAGTTAAGGTGTCAGCGATGGAACTCGAGAAGGTGTCACTCGACGAGCATTCCAGTGGGGAAAGGACATGAAGTTCGGTAGAGGCGCTACTGCACGATTCGTCTGGCATGTTAAGGAATAAAGAAGAATCAAGGTAATCCACTCGACTGAGACATTCGCCGGCAAGTAGCGTAAGCGGTGCAGAAAGGGGGTTGTGGACAAAAATATTGCTTCAGCCAGCAGTGACGTCAAGTGCAGCAAAAGGCAAAGAAACGGCTCTGCGGCTCATGAAAATGTCGGAAGGTGTAAACATTACCGTAGCATCGTTATAGTCATCGCAGCAGACCGGGACAACAGCAAGAGAGGCTGGCGGAATTTCAGTGTCCTCACGCACGACAAGTTTTGGCAACCGCTCAAGGGTTTCATGCAAAGGTTCGTCACACAGGTGCAAAAATTGAACTGCAGCGCGTGCGCAGTCGATGATGGCATGATGATTTGACACAAAGTCCCACCGAGGATAACGTCAGGCGAGCACACCGAAAGGACGATGAACTCGACAACGTACATAGAGCCTTGGATAAATATGCGGGCCGTACAGGTGCCGAGAGGTCGAACTGGTTGTGCGCTAGCTGTACGAAGCGATAGTCCAGAGAGCGGCGTGGTCACTTTGCGTAGGTAGCGGCAGATCTGGGCGGCTATAACAGAAACGGCAGCACCTGTGTCGACGAGGGCAAAGGTAGAAATACCATCGACAGATATGGTGACGACGTTAGCTGGTGAAGTGCGAGGACTTGAACATTTCGACGACGGCGCAGTTCTTGCCTCTGGAACTGTGGCGTTCAGTTTTCCCGGTTGGAGGAAGCGGGTCTAGGACGCATTGGGGACAGTGATGGCCTGCGAGGAGATGGGGAGTGGGGAGAGTGAGTCTGAGGTGAGGGCTGGTGTGACCGAGACTCAGGAAGGTTAGTGTATCCATACTGCGGTGAGGGATAGGGTGCAGGTATGTGCGTGGGCTGTGGGTCATACGGTAAAGGCCGAGTAGCATCGTGGAGTGGTTGGAAGCGACGGCGACAATATCGTGCCACGTGTCCTGGAGTACCGCAGGCGTAGCAGATCGGTCGATTGTCAGGAGTGCGCCAGGAATTGCTGGCTCGTAGTGCGACCCAAGGTGTCGAAAAAGGGGCGGAGTGGGGAGCAACTGAAGACATGGGTGGCAAATGTTGCTGGCGGGGTCTGCTGCGTACCACCTGGGCATACGTAAGAGGCGCGGCCACGGGCTGCATAGCCAGCGCATGGGCAACAGGCAAGGCCACGGGCTGCTGGTTGGCAGCGACGGGAACAGCCTGAGCTACCTCTTCGGCAATAACGTCGCAGAGTGGTGAGGGCAGATGAGAGGACGGCGGCTGCTGCGTGAAGGGAATCAATGACAGTTGCCGAGCTACTTCTTCACGCACAAAGTCTTTAATCTCTTGCAGGGTTGGGAGTGGTCGGGAACGGAAGTGAGACTGGAGAACGAGTCGGCGTGTGAGGAAATAGGCCGAGTCAGGGCGCGCTGCTTGCTCAACTCGTCGAAACATCGACACAAAGTGACAAGTTCCGCAATGGTGGCAGGATTACGGGCAAGGAGCAGCTGATATGCACCGTCATTTATTCCTTTGAGGATGTGTTGAATCTTCTCCGACTCGGGCATGGTGGTGTTCACACGGTTGCAAAGACCAATAATGTCGTCAATGTAGCTGGTGAAAGATTCCGTTGGCTTTTGTGCGCGAGTCCGCAAGCGTTCTTCGGCTCTGGACTCGCGGACAGCGGGTCGGCCAAAAACGTCAGCAAAGAACGTTTTAAAGATGGGCCACGTCGTAATGTGGTTTTTGTGGTTGTTATACCACATTTCGGCCACGTCAGTGAGGTAAAAGATGACGTTAGTCAATTTGTCCGCGTCATCCCACTTGTTGTTTGCGCTCACCAGTTCGTAGTTAGTGAACCAGTCTTCCACGTCGGTCTCATCAGCTCCGCTAAAGACCTTGGGCTCTCGCAAACGGAGAATGCCGGGGTTGCTGGAAGATGGAGTGGAAGAGCCAGGTTGCGCGTTGTTGGCAGCCTTGATGAGAGGTAGCGTTCGGTTGCACAGCTCCAGGTTTAGGCGACGGCGAATGGCATCGCGCAGGTTCAGGCGACGGGGAATGTCAGCACCCTCCACCAATTGAAAAAGGGTTTATTGGTGACTGTTCCCACGGTGGTCCTACGATGAAACACGATCGGGAAAAAGCAACGGTCAAGCAGATGCCGGCGATGATCAGCACGAGCCGAGCGAGCGAAGCCCAGGACTCAGTACCCAAGCGAAGGCGATGTTGCTTGCCAACGATGCGTTTTCTTCTTCACAATATATATATATATATATATATATATATATATATATATATATATATATATGCCACACTCTGTACAGTAAATGTAATATTTTACGCTGCTTGCTTTTTCTAACTATTTTGCAAGTGCTTAGTACCAGCCCATCATCAACAATATAAGCGGTTTCAAGAAGGAGACCTGAAAAGTTTGCCTGCTGGCAGTGATCAATGACCATGAGAGTGATTTTTCTGCCGCTGAGAGCAGCGATGATGGAATGGTGAAATACAGCATTCCATTTTCTATTCAAGATAGGGATTAACAGGTGTGCTCTGAATGTTTGAAAAACTATCATTGCCCTATGTCCGATTTTTACGTATGCTTTCATTTTTTCATTATCAGTATGCAACAGTCAAAATGCTTAAAGTGTACCTGCAACAAATTTTTAGCCAGTCCACCAGAGGGGGGTATGATCCATGACAGAGGTTGTAACAACAGCAGCAGTGACAAAGGGGAGGCCGACTCCACTCAAGATCGCGTGGCAACTGCTGGTGCTATGAATGCAGTCTAGGTGAATGAAAGTGTTCCATACGCTGCTGTCACGAACACAATTCTTTAAACGACTGGTTTGAGCACTTGCCTGTGAGTGGGTGCGCCTAGGAGACTGATCACTCAACACCCCGTGGTAAAGCTGGAGAAATTCAAGGGTTAGAGGTTATCGATTAAAGTTGTGGCTCACGGTGTGAGATATTTCAACAGTAAAATAAACAGAACATGCATACGCTAGTGTAACAGTGCAACAACAGGTGCTCGTGAACGGACGCATGTCGCAGGTCGTTGAAAAATCTGGAGAGAAAAGGGCATGTCTAAAATTATGGAACCCCTAAAAGAAAAATTTACATAATTATTCAATCAGCTCGTCGGGTCGCCACTTAGACTAACAATACAGTCAGCTGCTACTGCGGCTGTGGTTTCTGGCTGTTGAAGTTAGCTATATGAACGACTGTTAAAACGTGCTGCCTTATCATAAAGACCCTCTTACACATATTGTCCATCTTGCCTGCAAACAACTTTACGTGCTTGGCACTTAAACACATGCTATCTACAAGCAAGGGTACTGACCCACGTAAAATGAAGTGGAGTAGCTCTCTCCTGAAGACCACCGACATCCTGCCGATTTCAATATTGAAAAAAGTTTTTTCGTGGGCCAAGGCAACAGTCTGTACTTTGAAAGATGGTACAGCCTTCGGGACGCTTTATTCACCGGATGATCTTTGTCAGGTACGGAGCTATCGTAAGCAATCTCAGTCCCATGCTTGACGAATATTACACTTAATTCAGCTCAAGTTCATGAAGTTGGGAAAGTTGTAGAAGCGATCCTCTGGAGAGGTATGGGAGAGCTGACAAACTTCAACGTTCACGTATATCAGGTTCTATCCGTTTTTCCACAGCCGAGCAAGTTGCTCTGCCTCAGATCCTTCCGTTTTATTAGAGTAAAACTTGAGCCATGACGCCGTTTTAACTGGGTGTCTTGCAGAAAGGATAGTTGGTTACGGGGTGAGTGCCTGCAGGTCTTTTTGCTGCATGTTTTTCAGAACTGACTACTCCTCCATGATGTCTGCAGGAGCGAATAGATGAAACAAAAAATGTTAGTACAATTTTAGCGAACCCACAGAGTCTGAGACCAATTCCTCATGCTTCAGAAAGAACATTTTCAAAGTTGTTGAAGAGATTCCCAGAGTGCCATCATCCGACACTCCGAGTTGGTCTAGGGGAAAGATGTTGTCTTGACTTCTCAGAACGAGGCAGAAACGACTTAGTAGAGGGAGGTAGCTGGGTCTGTGTGGCATGGCTGTGGTTGACAGCAGCATTCAGCCTAGGCGGGCTGCACAGTAGTCGACGAAGTTTAGTTTGAAGTCCTCAAGTAAAAATAACAGTTTCTATAAGCAAGAAATGCAATCTCCTTTCTCCGATGCCAAGGACGCACGAGAAGCATGTCAAAGGACGACCACTCGGGGATGCACTACTGATAACCCATTTCTCCCACTAGCAAACGCTGGCGCGTCATGAGGTGGTAGAGTCTGCCATCTGTGACTGGTTAAAAGGGGAATGTCGGCTCGCAGAGCTCCATGCAGTTTTCGCTGACAAGCACTTGATCGTGGCCTGTAATGTTGTGTGGACGTTGGAACGTTGGGACCATTCTCCTGTCGTCCTCGTTCAAGACGCCGGCAAGCGAGAGCTCGACTGACTGCCTCAAATACCATAGGGCTTCTCGCAAAAGTCTGGGAAGCTGTGATAGAATGGCCATGGGTAGCTGACGCTCGATAAAGCGAAGCCCATTGCGGCTGAATCAGTGGTTGATAAAGAGGTACAACGAAGTGAAGTTTTCGTCCTTCAACGACTCCACCACCAAGTGCTTGCTCAGGTTCAGCGGGAAGGCGCTGCCGGATATGTCTTTCGGTACCGGGCACAAAAAGTGAATGCTGTTGGAGACGTAGACAATGCAGATGCGATACAAGGACACGGCAGACAGGTGTTCCGCCATTATCTTTCTTCTGCATCAAAGCTTCATACCCACTAAGGGGGAAAGACAAAGAAGCTGGGCAGGGCATTTTATTGTATGATATGATAGGGTATAAAGAAGTATCTTTTGGGCCCTTATGAATAAAGAATATGTAATATTAGAGTGTGGTTGGGTAATAAAAAGCATAAAAGTATTATAAAAAGTAAAATTTGTTCGACAAGCGAATGATGTCAATATTACGGTTAGCGCCACTCCAGTGCAGGCCAGCCAGCTGGAGAAAAAAAAAGGACGCGTGCCGGTTGCTCGTTGCACGAGGAAGTTCGAACACTCGAGGTTTTTTCACACAAAATATCAGTACTCATTATATTCCTGGCACTGATAATTTTATGAAACACGTAAAATAGAAGTGGCAATTACGTGGCTGCGCTGTCTGGAGCCGAAACTAAATTTCTTCTCACACAGGTCTGGTCAGGTTCTTCTTCCAAGGTGCATCTTCTGTGGTGAGCTAGAGAGTACAGATCAGTTCTTTTTTTACCTGTAGGTCATGTGATACAGCATGGAGATTCTAACTTTGAAGCGCTTCACAGGCATTTGGAATTAATTTATCTTTGTCCATGATTACGTCTTTTAGAGGTTTTAGTTCCGGGTTTGCCAGAGCGAACGCTTGCGTGGCAGTGCGATATTGTTTGTATGAAACCAAAAGACACACAAACATTTCTAAAGTAACGTCTTCATCTGTCAACAGATGCATAAATTTTTTGTTATTTATTTTATGTTTTTTGAAAAATCAGGGTGTTGATTTATTTTAACACATATCCCTAAAATACCTTTATATTCTGTATATTTGAGTGAACATCATTTTTTTCTGAAAATGTAATGTATTTGTTTCACAAGAATCATTACTTTAAAACTCCTTAAAAATTCATAAGAACACTCAATTCTGGGCCAATCCACCACAATGGGTATAAGCCAGAAGATAAGGTGAACAAGAACAACAATATGGGCTGGCCCGGCACAGGTGCCAGTGCTCCTCTTTGACATCTCGCCTCCTTTGTCAGTCATCCCTCTTTGTAATAAACGAGTGACGATAGTACAACCACGTTAGACGCCGTCATGTAACCATGCTGAGAAATTAAAGGTGAAAAGATAGAAGATCTGGAGATTTCTGATGGGGCGCGATTTTGGTAGTCAGCCGCATGTCAGTTGTGCCAGTTGCAACTGTGCCAGTTGTAGTGTGTAAATATATGCTGTATGCATTTCAAACAATCCCGTAAGAATAGAAATGTTTTGGTAATTTTCGAAATTTACTGAGGTAATGCTTGTGGGCCTCGAATGAGGTATGCTGCATGAAAATATAGTTCAGTTGCGTTTCACGAGGTTTAACTTGCCGAAGCGAGCCAAGCTTTGAGATTTGCAATAGGGGAGGCTTCCAGACAACTTCAGCCGCCGGGCGTCCTTTAAAGGATGTTGTTTCGTCACGAATTCACTGCCGCAAAACTTTTTAGACCATATGAAGTTGATGTAGATATAAAAAAGTAAATGGTCTATACCAGACCCTTGCGACCCACCATAAGGCACATAAGCACCACGAATTTGCCCATCCACAACAGGAATCGTTGTGCCTCTAGCTGCCACAACTTCTCCATTTAATGTGCTCTTCGGTCTTTCCGTTTTCCCCTGAAGGCGCTTTTCAAGCCGCCGGCCGTTTTAATAGAGCCTTTGAATCGAAAGACATCTCCATAGAGTCTATCTCGGCCGTTTCAACTGATATTGCCAACGCCTTAGCCTCCGCTAGCGTGAGGTCAGCCTCTGCCATCAGTAGCTTCTGTAGGCCCGTTGACCACACACTGCACACAATCCTGTCATTCAGCATTCGATCCAAGGCGTTGGAAAAGCTGCAGTTATCAGCTATGCGGTGAATTTCAGCCATAATCTGCGTGACTTACTCCCCTTCCGTCTGGCAACAATTAAAAAAACTTGAAGCTCTAGTGTACTTCATGCCGCTTTGTCTCATAGTACTCGTTCAGCATCTGAACAACTTGCTCAAAGCTCAAAGCGTTTAGGTCTAGTGGTGCGACCTTCCCAGCTAATACTTGAATGGTTTGTGTGCTCAGTGCTGCCACTAGCAGTGCTCTCTTCTTGACTGAATCAGTGATTACGTTAGATTAAAAGTAGGGGCCTGCCTTATTGAGGTACTGATACCGCTTCTCTGTATATTCATTGATGGCAGGAAGCATCTGATGCATCATGCTTCTTGTGGGTGAAGCTCCTTCCGGGTCTGCTTTCACCGAGTAGGCATTATCCTGGCTCGTCGCTTCTGTTGCATACCCACGGCCAGCGGGCCGGAGCCGTTACGAGGTACAGACTGCTCGAACAGAAAAGCCTTTAATTCGGGGTTTGTCCTTGCTTTTATCCGACGCTGTAGAGAGTTAACTGAGGATATGGGAGGAGGAACGAAATACCAGTGCGACGCAACCACAACAAATTCTTCAGGGATAACTGGGGGGTGAGAAATACAATCACTATAAAATACTGCCCATTCATCTGTGTCATGCGCGCAACGCAATCTAAAGGTGGTGGGGTGAAAACTTCAGTGCAATAATTTGAAGTTTTACAAACAATGGCGATTCCTCTTCATTTGGATCCTTAGTTTTCACAGCAGGCAGTATAATTGGGGGGCAAGAATTTGGCATTCCGAACTCATTCGCTTAACATTGTCACGATTACAACATCTGGTTGATTCTAAAAGAGCACAGCCTCAATGATTGATGACTTGTTACAGATGCTGCGTGCATCAACATTCAGAGAAGTTAACTTGCCAGGCAAAAATTCCACTGCCGTCTAAGTCATCCGCCTCCCCGTAGTGACAGGCATTTAGGCACACTACGCGATTCAGTTGAATTGTCCCAGCAATACGCCTTACTATATACGCAGGGGTCTTCATAAGCTAAACGCACCCACTTTCCACTCAACTTCTCGTATTTAGCGCTTTTCCAAAGGTACTTTCTGCTGTGTAACAGCGTTTCGTAAAGTCATCACTGATTGAAACCTACGAGCCTTTCAGCTTGAAACAGTTAAGCATAACTTCTTCCCTTTCCTTGAATTCGTACAGTCGAAGAATAAGCGTTCGTGTATCTGACTATTTTTTTATGCAAAGTATCTTATGGTCGAGCTCAATCCGTTGTGTGGCATCACCAGCCCTACTACGCATGCGCGCCTCTCCTCATCTCTGTTCTTCTACACTCCCCATCTCTTGCCTCGCAACGCCGACTCAGGGAGTGTCTGCTGGCCTTAAAACCTTAACACTTTCATGCCTTAATTAAAAACTGCCAAACAAATTTAAAATAGTTTTGTTCATCTTTAAATAGTAACCTTTGAATAGTTCCACAGTTATATTATCTAAAATGCTACTTTAATGCATACTTTTCTGAATCTCGCGAATTCTCTATATGCCACAAAAGTTAGGACAATGGAACAAAAAACAGTATTTGAGAACTACGTAACCTGTCCGTGGCCACCTCATGGATACAAACATACGAAATGAACCATAATTTTAAAGGTAGAACTTACGTAAACTTTCTGTGAAAAAACAAGCGAGTGAGAGCTGTTGCATGCGCTTCGCAATATTCGCCATCAGCTACACAAAAAAGTGGTTCTACAATAACATACCTCAAAGAGACAGTGCTAGACTTTTGATGTGGAAAGCTACAATCCGCGTGAGTACTTGACAGCCATTAATAGAGGCCGCACGTTTTCCATGACTTGCCTTGCTCGGAGTATTTCGGTATCTTGTTCTGGACCGCTTTCGTCTTGTCTTCCCGTGTTTCCTTATCTTAATCATGTACGCAGAAAATAACAAAATTAATTCGCGACTGCCAAATTTTGATATCGTCAACCTTTCTATATAGCATTACAATTACTTCTTTTAGTCGAGTTGTTGTTTGGTGTGCGTCATCAAGTCTAGAAAGAGGTGACTCAAGTTTAGATAGAGGGTCTTCGATATTGTGTAATATCATCGTTATCATCACAATCATCATAATCATCATCAGCCTGACTACGTCCACTGCAGGACAAAGGCCTCTCCCATGTTCCGCCAGTTAACCCGGTCCTGTGCTTGCTGCTGCCAATTTATACCCGCAAACTTCTTAATCTCATCTGCCCACCTAACCTTCTGTCTCCCCCTAACCCGCTGGCCTTCTCTGGGAATCCAGTTAGTTACCCTTGACGACCAGCGGTTATCCTGTCTACGCGCTATATGCCCGGCCCATTTCCATTTATTCTTCTCCATTTCAACTATGATATTCTTACCATGGTTTGTTCCCTGATCTAGTCTGCTCTCTTCTAGTCCCTTAAGGCTTTACATACAATTTTCCCTTCCATCGCTCGCTGCGTCATTCTCAATTTAGGCTGAACCCTCCCTGTAAGCCTCCAGGTTTCTAATCTGTAGCTAAGTACGGGCAAGATGCAGCTGTTATATACCATCCTCTTGAGGTATAGTGGCAATGTGCCTATCACGATTTGAGAGTGTTTTCCAAATGTGCTTCACTTCATTCTTATTCTTCCATGTACTTCTATTTTTTAAATCGGTTCCGAGGTTATTACCTGTCGTAAGTAGACGTAGGCTTTTACAACTTCAAGTGCATTATTACCTATCTCGATGGGCTGTTATCTTCTAAGATTGTTGTACATTATATTTCAATTTCGGCAGATAAATTTTAAGACTTACCTTTCTGCTCTTCTTGTCTAATTCAGTATCCATGAGTAGCAATTCGTCCCCTTATTTACTCAGCAATGCAATGTCATGGGCGAAGGGCCGGTTACTTAGGTACTGTCCATTAACTCTTATCCTTAACTTTTCTCATTCTAGGTCTTCGAAAACCTCCTGTAAGCACGCTGTAAACAGGGTTTAAGAGATCGTATCATCTTGTCTTACACCCTTCTTGATTGGAATTCTGTCGCTTTCTTTATGGGGCACTATAGTGGCAGCAGATCGTCTGTAGATTTCTTCCGGGATGTTTATGTATGCTTTGTCGACCCCCTGATTCCATGTCTTCGTGATCGATGGTACTTCTACTGAAGAAAATGCCCTCTCATAATCTATGAAGGCTATTTACAGTGGTCAGCTGTATTCTGAGCATTTTTCTATTACCTGATGGATAGTATGAAATTGGTAGATTGTTGAGTAGCCTGTTCAAAATCCTGCTTGTTCCTTTGGTTGATTGAATTCTAATGTCTTAATTTTCTTTGGAGAACATTAGAATTCACTGCGTGCAATATCAATACTTGCTCAAATAATGGGACCAAGTCCTAGTGCTAACCCGTAGTCCTTAGGAAACTCTTGAAATCCTTCGCGGAACTAGAAATCCTCGAGTTAGCACACCACAGAACCGTGGAAAACACATGTTGCCTGATTAAGCCACATTCGACGAATGCATGGTTAACTTCTTCGGCGTGGCTCACTGTGGTTTCTGTTCTCTGCCCGCCACAGCTTGCTATCTTTATCTTTCCCGTAGTGGACATGCCAACCATTCGAGTTAACTGAGCGTCATCCAACCATGGTCCAATTACATGGGTCGCGAAACTCGGAACGAAAAGTGTCAGAAACCATTTCTACAAGCGTCAACGCCTGCTGACGATTGAAGTGCGACTAGTTGGGGAGGGGATCACCAACCAAAACTAAAAACTCAATATGCTTTCATCTTCGAACAGACGTAGTTTTATACATCTAAAAGCTAACTGTATACTTACTTAACGGTGTATCTCACACCTGCATAAATGGTTGATTGCCTCAGTTTTTCGTCGAGTGCCTTAAATTGGAAAGGGAAGGGGGGCGTATTCAGCCAATCTGCTATCAGAGTTTGTGTTTAGTTCGGCGTGCTCTTGGTTCGGCGCATTGCCAGTTCAACGAGGCATCGCTCACTTTTTCGTTGTGGTTTCATGCGTACCTTTAGTGTTTTACTTATTAAGGGCGAAGCTCCTCTTAGTCTTACCTTGTCCTGCGTGTGGCGTAACTGAGAGAAGAGGCGGGAAACCGAGAGAAGAAGAGACGAGAAGAAAATGAAGGCAGTATCTCTAAAACAGTATAATAGGCGGCGCTGTCTCTTAGAAGTGCATACAAACTGCAATTGAGCGAGAGTATAGTAGATGGCGCTGTACCGCTACTCTTCGGCATCACGAGCAATCACAAGGTACTATTTGTTCAGAAAGGCAACTATAAAAAGGAACTAAACAGATTGAGAAATAACCACCGGGGATCCTATAACAGAGAGGACGTACACTGATCTATCTCAATTGTTTGAGTTAGACTTTGCTATGGTAAAGTCAAATCAACCAGAAAAAGCAGACACAAACCTAAGAGCTGTTGGGATGAGGAAAGTAAGGGATCCATGTAAAAGACGTTAGGAAGCCTCCAAGGAACACAGGTACGCTAAACAGAGGGGTGAACCGGAAGATGACGTCAAGGAAAATGGGATAACTTTTTAAGCTGCAGAAGGGAAGCGTCCGATTTGATCAGTGAAAAATTAGAAGAAAGGGGGCCCAATCGATGGCGGAAGTAAACAAAAAGGATAGAAGGGCAGCAAAATTTTGGAACCATCTCAATTCTTTGAGTAATGAAAAAAGCATGAAACAGAGGTTTATAACTACAGTTCAAAGGGCCAGACTAGAAGGAGATGAGGCAATAGAATATATAAAGCAATAATGACAGAAAAATTTAAACACCAACAAAGTGCTGCTTGCACCATATGAGATGAGGATGAACCAATTAGCTCAGTGGATCCACTGGGACAACGACAGTGGGAAAGGACAGAGAAAAGTTCCTATTATCACATCAACAAGCCCTGATGGCATCCAAATCATGCTAATAAAGAAACTAGGACCAAACTCTAAGCAAAAATTAAGAGAAGCAACGAGCAAAGCACTAATAGATGGTGAAGCTCCCCATTGGTGGAAACTAAGCAGGATGAGCGTGATATATAAAGTAAGGGGGGAAAACTGTATAAACAACTACCGTCCTATAACAGTGAAACCAGTAGTTTACAGGCTGGTGACGCAGATAGTAAAGGAAAGACTACAGACATAGGTGGAGAATGAGGGGGTGCTGGGAGAACTACAAAATGGGTTCCGTAAATTAAGGAGGTTGGAGGACAATCTTTTTAAATTGATGCAGTGTATTGAAATAGCGAAAAAAGAACACAGGCCCCTGTGGCTGGCATTTCTAGATATCAAGGGAGCTTACGATAGTGTTATTGAAGAAGACTTGTGGGGAATACTAGACACACTAGATGTGGAAGATGGAATAACTAGTCTTCTAGACGATATCTCTAAAAGTACTAAGGTAATTATGAAATGGCAACAACAGGTATCTGAACCTATACAGACACAACGCAGGCTCTGACAGGGATGTCTCTTTTTACCTTTGTTATTTATGTTGTACCTCCAGGGACTAGAAATCCAATGAGAGGGTAATCGACTTGGATTCAGCCTTTCTTTTTCCAAGCAAGAAAAACACATTGAGCAGTCTTTACCAGCAATGGTGTATACAGATGATATAGTATTAAAAGCCGACAACAAGGAAGATCTGCAGGGATCGATAGACATCTGTGGTAATGAGGGAGATAGGTTACATTTGAAATTCAGCAGAGAAAATCACCAATCATGATTTTTAATGACAACAAAGGCAGTGAGCATAAGAGACAGGAAGTCACGCTAGAAATAGTAGATAAATACAAATAATCGGGCGTATGGATAAATAACGGGGCTGAGTATCTAAGGCAGCACGAAAGATACGTAATCACCAAGGACACCAGGAATAAATCTGTAATGAAAAATAGGGCACTGTGGAACTACAATAGGTATGCCGTTGTGAGAGGGATTTGGAAAGGTGTCATGGTCCCGGGTTTGACGTTCGGCAATGCGGTCTTGTGCGTGAAATCAGAAGTTTAAGCAAGATTGGTAAATAAACAACGTGGCATAGGTAGGCTTACTTTGGAAGCACACGGGAATACTCCAAATCAGAGGGTACAGGGAGACATGAGATGGACATCGTTTGAGCGCAGAGAAGCTAGCAGCAAGATAGAAATTCAGGAGCGATTGAGAAAAATGGAAGAGGAGTGGTGGGCTAGGAAAGTTTTCAGTTACTTAAACATGAAGAATGTCGATACTAAATGGAGGAAACGAACTCAAAAATTGTCAAGCAGGTATTTAACTAACAGCAGAATAACAAGCCAAAAGGAAACATCAGTTAAAAAGGAGGTGAAGGAAACAAACAGGAACATGTGGAAGATGGGATTGCTTAACGAAATCATCACTGGAGACCTACAGAACTTTCAAGCAGGAAATTGCAAGGGAAAAGATTTACGATAATTCTCGGGGTAGGTCTCTGCTCTTCGAGGCTTGAACGGGAGTATTGTAGACCAAAACGTACCGAGAAAAATATGAAGGCACAGACACGGTATGTAGTGCGTGTGGAGAGAAGGAGGAAACGGCTGAACATTTGATAATGTTCTCTAAAGGGCTCCACAATAGAATCGAAGTTCATGGCACCGAATTATTCAAAGCGTTGGGGTTTAGAGACAATGAAGCCAAATAGATTTTAAATGGGTATAAATAACCAGGAGGAGGCTAACTGATTGGTGCCTACATTTGAGGCGCGAGTGAAATCCAATCCTTAAACACACATTGATAGTACTTAACTTTATGACTACGTGGCGCGACCCACTGTGTGGTCTAAATGACACAGCTGGATCCATCCATCCATCCATCTATCCATCCATCCATCCATCCATCCATCCATCCATCCATCCATCCATCCATCCATCCATCCATCCATCCATCCATCCATCCACCAATCCATCCATCCATCCATCCATCCATCCATCCATCCATCCATCCATCCATCCATCCATCCATCCATCCATCCATCCATCCATCCATCCATCCATCCATCGATACATCCATCGAATGGCTGCTGCGTGGATTGTGCCTAGGTGTGGAGGAAGGACTGCCTCCCTCAGTATCCTTGATAGTCGCCGTGCGTGACGAATCGTCGGTGGGGCATGCACGAAACAGAGCGGCGGGCGCGTTGAGGACGCTTGCACGGTTCTTTTGCTCGCCTCTATACACAGTAAAAAATTTTACACCCAAAAGGGTGTAAAAAAGGGCTTTTACGAGAAAGCACTCTTAGCAGCACCCTTTAACACCCATAAATGGTCGATTGTAAAAAAGCACTCCTTTGTTTGGGTGCTTGCCTCGATAGCACCCTAAAATAGGCTCTAAGGGTGCTTTTGTGCTTGAGAAGGGTGTAGGTGACGATTCATCAGATGGAATATGCAGCATAAGAAAGACACACAATTATATTATTTGGAATTTTACGTCTCAAAAACCTCGATATGATTATGAGGGTCGTCGTAGTAGAAAGCTCCAGAGGTTTTGACCTTTTGGTGTTCTTTGATGAGCGCTGATATCGCACAGTGCACAGGCTTCTACCTTTTCGCCTCCGTCTTAATTCGACTGCCACGGCCGGCATCGAACCCGCGACTTTGGGATTGGCAGCCGAGCAGCGTAGCTACTGCACGAATATGTGGACCTTGCGTTAAATGACGGCCTAATTGACTTATAATGTGTGAAGGTGCTGTTTGAATACAGCAAAATGCCAACAGAAGCAAATCGCGTTTCATCTATAACAGCAATTAACTTCAATCCATGTTACGAAAGCTTTCCTTAGCGTTGGTTATAAGCTACATGTTTGCAATGGATTATATACACACACATAATGTTCGCCCGAGTATGGGTGTGTGTGCGTGAGCCTGCGCATGTGTTCGTGTGTAAGCGCGATTGTGTGTACACCCGTGCATGTGTGCGTGCGCGTGTATGTGCGAGTCCGTGCTTGTGTTAAGCGTGCCTGAGCACATGTGTATGCCCATGCATGCGTGCGTTTACGGTCGCGTGTGTGTGGGGCCGTATGTTGTGTTTATACGTGTATGTGTGTGCACCTGTGAATAAGTATGCGTGTGTATCAGCCCGTGCGCCCTCAAATTTCGTGTGTGTGTGTGCGGGGGGGGGGACTGCTTCTTAGTGTTTAAGGTCCCACACCTGTTCAGACTGGGAGTCTATACAGGAGGTGGCTTAAGGAATGGTGGTGGTCAACGCAATGTACACGGACTATTCAGTACATGGAAAACAGCTGCACATTCTCATACCTCATCGTTGCTTACGAACTTGCTGTGGTAGCTGATTAGGTCTACTGAGGCGCTTCTACGCTCAAAAACGTGGGTTTTGACCGATTCACATGGAAACCTGTCACTGCACTTATGCACAATCATCGTTTATATTAAGAACGTTTAACAAAAACGTGCCCTGCCTGTGCTACAGGTGCTTAGCTAGCTCATTGGGCAACCATATGGAATTGTGTGCTGATCATGTGGTCAGCAAACAGTTTGTGATAACAACCTCGGCCCGTTTCGTGGTGCGTGACAAGCCTTCTAAACAACCACGGCTGTGGAATAATTTGTTCCAGCTTTGACTACGCATTCAGTGTTTGTGGCACCATACGCGGAATCGCCAGACACGGACAATGCGAAAAGAAATTCCTCTCAAAAAAGTGTAGCGATGCTCTCCCGCTAATGCCACCGAGGACGAAATAATTATTGTTTCTGGCCATTTCAGGGTGCACTTTGTTTTCCGCAAGTTTTGCTTCACTATTTTTCGCCCACTGCAGTCGCATTTCGTCAAAATACTCAAAGAACCCCAGGCTGGTAAATAACCTGCGCCACTGTGCGCCTGGGTGGAAGGCGAGTTGCCATTTAGAAGGAGTCATTCTTGAAGCCGATTGCCTTCCGCGTCGAACCGCCGCCCGCCGTATGCGCCATAGCGTTTGCCTTTAGGCGCCGTCTTGGCGAGTTTTCTGCTCCCCCCTCACCCGGGCCAGCGTTGCCCCCCCCCCACAACGGCGGTGTAGATAAGCGAATAGTTGCGTCACCGAACACCTGCGTCGACAGCTGCGGCGCCGCCGCCAGTGCCTCATCCTCCTCTCTCTCAACGTTGCTCTCTCTGTCTCATACGTCTTTCAAATGCGTTGCGTTGGTCTGGGGTCTTGGTCGCTGTGTGAGTTCTAGCGAACAGGCGCATCTTCAATGGTGGTCACGCATGACAGCGTGTTCGAAGTGACGCTCATATTAAGGAATATTCATGGAGCGGTGGACGCGGACAACGTGGGCCTGTTAACGGTGAGTGTACTGTTTTCGTAGGTAGTAATCATACAGCGCTAGCTGGGCGCCTGCAGCAGCTCTGACGAAGTAGGCTGCCAGTCATTTACAACAGCATGCGTTCGCGGGCCTGTTGCAGATGCCCGATTAAACGTGTGACTTAACGAGTTCACACTGCTATGCGCGATGTTGTGTAAGTGCCTGCATCACTCATACAGTGAGTGTTGTGAACACTTAACAAGGGCGCGATTCGTTGCTGATCGCACATTGTCTCTACACTGCTCAAAGTGATTGATATTGTTTCAAGATGCGTTTTAGGCTACATCGTAATAACATTTCTATTAATACTCAAATGTACAACGTGCTTATGTAGGTGTAAGCGTAAAAAAAGAAAGATAAAGAAAAAATTATGTACACAGGCGCACTGTACGAAATGGCTTTTTTTGCTTAAAGACGGTATAGTTTGAGGTGCTGATATGCCGCAATACTCCCAGCATGTGCGCGTCGGTCTTTTAAAATATTTGGGACACGTGTCACCAGCAACAGGGAAAGATCTAGAAGACTTCCAAAGGCGCGTTGTTGTGGCCATCGCCGTGCGTTGTTTTTCCTTGTTTCTGTTTGCTGTTTTCGTGCTTTGCTTTCATCTGCGATAACGTTCGGCGTTATAGCAGAATCGAGAGAGTATACGTGACTGTGGGAGCTATGTGCAGTAGCTCTAGCATAAGCCATGGCTGCTGAAACGTAGACGGCGTCTGCGCGCGTTGATGTCGTTTGAGCGCTCCTACCTGCTTGATTGTGTTTCACTGAGTATTTAGGCACGGGTTACGTTTGTAAATCTCGTGGTCAATAATCGCTAATTGCGTGCCCCTGATTGCCATCAGAGGATGGGCTTGGTTGTCGAAATATGCCAGACGCTTTTTCTGAAAGCAAGCTTTGAAGAATTTTTTTTAAAGAAATAATTTCATACGTGCTAGGCAGTGCCTAATGTAGGCCCGCAACTCTTTAAAAACTGGACGAGCTGTCACATCTTTTATCAAATTACATTGAGTTAAGATCATTGAATTATAGATGACGAATTTCTGTTCTAGATTAGGTGCACAAAGTACATGTTCGCAGCCCTACGTCTAGAAAGCAGGTAAATAGGAAGCACAGCGTCAAACTTGGATTAGATACCATGGACGGAGCTTCTTGTGAGGGTAGAAAGAACGAGAAAATCGTTCATTTTTGATGCCCTTATAGAGGCAGTCATAATTGCACTTATTGCTGAATTGTCACAATTCCTCAAATTGTTAGAGACTATTAAAGTCAGTAAATCTTTTACTTTTTGCAGACCTCTTCGCTAGTGCCACGCCCAAGATCATTTGTTCTCATGTAAAAGAGAAAGCAGAGATGCCTTCACTGTTTGTACATGAAGAGGCAAGTTTCTTGTGCATTTTGATTATTGCTACATGTTCTGAACGTTGTACTTTAAGAACTGTTTTTTACACTGGCTCACTACCCTATAAGGAATTTGATTCTTAGGTGAGTTCAGGCTTTTGTAAGTGCCATTTTTCGAGCTGTAGTCTTACACTTCACCTAAATTCAGGAATTCGCTGTATGCTGAAAAACTATCTTATCTTTATCATATGAAATTATTGGAATATATGGGTTGTATGCTTCGAGTTCAGTGTAATGTCAATTACACGCCATTTCAAAGGATACAGACTACACATTCCTCATATATGGTGCTGCCAGAACAGCACGAACTTCATTTTATGAGAAGTCATATTTGCTCTTTTTACAGGACGAGAGGGTGCCGCTGTCGTTCTGCGTAGTATACCCCGGCCCCAGCGTAGAGCAAGCCTAATTCCTGAACCTCCACGTGAATGACCGAAAAATCTTCCGTGTCAGTAATGACGAAGAAGGAGCGACAGCACTGATGAGTTGATTTTTTTTTATTTTCAACATTGTCTACGGCCGGAAGGCCTTAACAACCACCGTGAGAGAGCGGCTTTTTCTCGGCGTGAGTTTGGAGTTTATCAAAGAAGTTGTTCAGGCAGTACGACGCTGAAAATTTTAGTCTCACAATGCCTGAACAACTTTTTCTAGTGTGGTCATGGTAGATGAACAAATCTTGTTATTTGTGTAAGTTATTTTGCTTAAATATAGCTGGACCATTCCATGCCAAACGTCCCAGCCACTTTGGCGACCAACTGCTATGTATTTGAAAAAAAATTGCTGACTTACTGCATTAAAAACAGTGAACTGCTAGAATATTTCAGCGAGAAAAAAAAGTTTTGTTCATGTGGCTGGCTTATAACTTCCTGGCATAATGCCGTCTGTGTGCTGTTTGTGGAAAATTTCGTTTTAAAACTACCGATCATTTTTTCTAAAGCAAATTCTGTCTACCTGTTAAGTGAATGTACTTCCGTAAGGTATTTGAAGCTCAATAATATTAGTGCAAGTTTTTTGCCACATTTGCTTCCAAAAATAAAGCCAAAATGTGTTATGTTTGCATTTTTTATTTGAATATTGCACTTATCTTAGCAGTGAACACTTATTCCACAGAAAGTATAATTTGAGGAAAAAATAACTCTAGACCTCTCAAGCTGCTGAAATATACGCGAAAATATTACGAATTTCACTAAATCGTGATTTTTTGTCCGTATATAAATGCAATTTGCTCGATGGTACAATGAAAACTCATTATACACCTAAATTGTAAGAAAATGAAATTCATTCTATAATAAAAATCTTATCGCAAAGACGACAGGAAAGAGCGCTGTCAACTGAATTTTATTGAAGGTGCTACGAGCGTTTTTATACTGAGCACAAGAACAGGGCTCATTTGCAACAACGCACGTGTGACCATGACAAAATAATTTTAACCGAGAAAAGAATAATCCTTTTCGGAAATTATAAGGGAAGGTGTACTGATGCATTGACCCTTGGCCTTCCTGATAAAAAGTTCTAAAAGCTCTCATTTTTTCTGCTTGCTTTTTTTTCACAAACCGTGTTTTATGAAACCTAGGACTGCACTTACATTCTTTACGGTGTCCGGCCATGAGACTACTATAGCCTTTCTTAACATTTAAAGCATGCTGTCTTGCTGGATCATTGAAGCATTGCCCAGTTTGTCCTAAGTTTACTTTTCCACATGTTTGCGGTATCTCATACACACAAGACTGGCATTCAGTAAACCTATTCTAGTGACGAATGGTGCAAGATCGAGTATTCCTGTTGCTGTAAGTACATGCACTTTTGAAAGCTTGCATGGGGGGGAAAACAACAACGTCATATCTGCTGGCTCTTTTCCTAAAATTGTGAGACACCTTATGTACGTAGTACCGTGTAACATGCAAAGGTCATTGGTCATTCTGTTTTTCTTTTGGTCCTGTTTCCTTTAACTTTACTTTCTGCAGGAGGGTTTCGCAAACGAGTGTGATGATGCTTTTGGGGTATTGGCTGGTGTTATCAGCCCAGGAGTGCTAAGAATGTTCTGCCTTTTGATAGTGGGCATTCAAAATTACAAAAAAGAGGAATTGATACCTCATGTATTCAGGCCACCTTTCAGAAGTCATGTTAGCACAAGGGTGAGGTCAGGCCTAAAAAGCAGATTAAAAGACTAAAAGATGCGGGATATCCCAACAGATTCATCACGCCCATTTGCGAAACGCTCCTGTAGAAAGTAAAGTTAAAGAAGAGAGGACCAACAAAAAAACAATGACCAAAACCTTTGCATGTTATACCATATCACGTGTCTCACAATTAAAAAAATAGCCAGCAAATATGATAATAACGTGTTGTTTTCAACCCCTTACAAGCTTTCAAAAGTGTGTGTACTAAACAGCAACAAAAAATAGTCAATCTTGCACTATTCGTAATGAGAATAGGTTTACCTAATGCCAATTTAACGTTTGTAGAAGTATTTTTTATCAGGTAAACCAATTATCAGTGCATCACTACACGTTCACTTATCCTTTTTGAGAGAGAGTATTTTTTTCTCAGTTAAGATTATTTTGTCGTGGTCACATGTGTCGTCGCGCATGAGCACGGTTCTTATACTACGTATAAAAGCGCTCGTAGCACGTTCATTAAATTCAGTTGACAGTCGGCGCTCTTTCCTGTCCTTTCTTTCTGTCTCTTCCTGAAGTTTTCGCACTGTGACTAGCACACGACCATGATGAACCATCTCATCCAACTTAAACTCTTGTTATGTAACACGTATACCGAGTTTCGTATAGAAAGAAGGAGCGGTGCTTTTAAAATAAAATTTTTCACATACAACACCTAGACGGCATTCCAGGAAGTTCAGAAGGCAGCCACGTGACCAAATATTTTTCCTCTCCTAAATTATCCAGAAGTTCACAATTTTCAATGCAGCACGAGTTTTTCCAATACATTTGAGATGGTTGCCAAAATGGGTGGGACATTTGGCATAAGATGACCCAGCTGTGTCATTAGCCATAATTATGCATTACCTCTTTTGTTTTTTGTGTGTCCTGACACAATTTTGTGTTCGTTTTTTAGCTTATTCTGTTTCTGATCAATGTAATGATTTTTTAAATATTCGCCAAAGTTATATTTGCGAAAACACATATATGTTTGCATGTACATTATTTCTTACAACCAATTGTTATACATCCAGGAATACAAAGCTTAAACCACTGTGATTGTATACATTTGAAAACACTACCGTATATATTTTTGTGTGCATCACTTCTTGGGAATGATTGTGTACATGAAGGCGTATATAGTGAAATCATGGTGATTGTATATATTTGAAAGAATAATAAGTATATATTTGCCTGTATTTCATTCCTAATAACCGATTGTGTACATGAAGGAGTATTAAACTGGAAACCACTGGGATTGTAGATACTTGAAAGAATTATAGGGATATATTAGCGTGTATTTCATTTGTAGTCTCTATGTACATGAAGCAGTATACTAAACTGAAACCAGTGTAATTGTATGTTTCAAAGAATTGTCAATAAAGGAAACTGAAAAAATATAACAAACATTTGACGTGTTGCGTGTGTAGTGTACGTATACGTGAACATGTTACACATCTGGTGAAAAAGTTGTGAGGCAGAAGAAAAGTTTATAAGTTTTATTTGCCTAATAAATAAATGCAATATGCAAGGGCAGCAAGGCTTAGTTTTCTGTAACGCACATTATGCATATACTGTGAAGTGTATATATAGATCCAGCAGAAGTTCATACACGATTGTACGTGTTTATATTTTTGCCCACATGCAATGAATGAAGCTCTACAGGTGGTGCACCATTGACAATCAGGACCACTTACTTCAAGTAGTGTGTAATCAGTGCATGTTGATATCTATTAGTGCAATCTAAAAAAATACTGGCACCCCTGCCATGGGCACTCAACACCCTTGTGCACCTTTCTCGCACCCTCCTCAGAGGGTGTTAAAAAAGTGAAGGACATCAAAGGCACCCATCCTTAAGGGTGTTTTTGTATGACCCTACAGTTTTTTTACATGTACACCCTATTCTAAGGTTGCATGAAAAAGCACCCGTTTTGGAAGGTGCTGAATTAACACCCTTAGGGTGTCGTCCATGGGAGAAGCTCATTTACACCCTTCAGGGTGTAAAAAGTTTTACTGTGTAGTCGGGGTTACCCGCGCACCGTCTGCATTCTCGAACGTGATCGGACGCATGGATGCGTGTACAGACGGAAGGACACATGAATGGATGGATGGAGAGACAGACAGGCAGACAGACAGATGGACAAATGGATGGAGGGATGGACAAGCAGACAGATGAACGGACGCACGTACGGATGCACAGATGCACGGACGGACGGATGGGTGGACTTATGAACGGACACGCGGATGGACGCACAAACGGGTGGAAGCAATAAACGGATGGACAGACACAAGGGCGCATAGCCTTACAAACGCTTCGCTTCACTCATCATAAGTCAATCCATTATTAAGCTCTAATTTTTTATTTATGTGCTGTTTCTGGGGTGACGTTGCAGAGCTCAACTAGCTCACTGAATTAGTTGATAGCCGCCCCTGTGACTGCCGACTGCTTTCGCTGGCGCACGGCTGGTGTGCCCTGGCTTTTGGTGAGGGTGTACGTGACACGCTAAGCAACGAGACGCTGTACTCTACTGCTGCCTGTGCTATATTCTCAAAGCTTCTGTCTCGCTGCAGTGGTTTTCAACGATTTGACAGTAGGAGTTTTCGAGCTATTATGCTATTGTACTTGTGCACAGTTGTCTCACAACTCGCTCTGCGAAGTTTCTTGTGCATTGTGCAAGTACTTCATTTGGCTAACAAGACAACTTGACGTCCCGAATCTTTGATTTTTTGTTTCGTTTCTCTTCCGCGTGAAATTAGCGAGGCAAGAGGCATGATAAAATCGCGTGTTATAATGGCACGTAAAAAGTAAGCAATCAGAAAAAAATTCAATTTCGCGCCATGTAGGGCAAATGCGCGACGTCACTATCACTTCTGGTTGTGACATCATATTTTATTTTTTAATTTTTTGTTTGCATTTAGTTGTCCCCTCCTCACGTAGATGGTGACAATGGCAACGAGGCGCTGACTACTGGCTCCATGGGATTCTACGAAAGTTACGCTACCAGTTTACAAATACGTTACTCCAACTTACAATATCGCTGAGAGGGGGGCGAGTATAAGTGGAGGCAAGCGCTGCGAACACAAATCGATCACTTCCCGCGCTTCTCATGAGTTAAAATTCACAAAATAAGAAATAAAAAGGCATATAAACAAAATGCAAGTTTTTCACAGGGGTACTTAATTTTTTTGTTTGTAAAAACTTGTGAAAGCCAATAAATGCAAACATTCACATCAACCTCACTCCGTTCAACCGGATCTTAGATGCCCGGGAACCGCTACGAGCTTGCATGTTCCTTGAAACCGGAACTAGCGATGAGTTTTAAGGGCCTGGTAGAAGCTCGTGATTGTACCACCTTTGAAGTATACCGAACGGGAAGGCGCTTGGAGTGTTAATCACGCATAATTTCTTTGGCAGTGGTACAACTTGGCCCGTATTTCTTGCTTCTCACCTTACACCATGCATATCGCCTCCTTATCACCATACTCAGCGGTATTTTGTAAACTATACAAGCTTCGCTGCAGCACAGAGGCATAAAAAAGCGCAGTGCATGCAGGCTCGCGTGTGGCACCCATAGTTGTTCATAGATTGCAACCGGCTGTAATTGAGGAGCAACACAATTTGTTCCCCACATGGCTTTACGCAGACATCTGCTACTGTAGCCATGAATCACGCACGTGCCACTAATATATAGGACCCATTTTAGCACTTGACACGTTTCGTTGATAAGCACTAAAATGCAAACCACCCCTTACAACGAATATCGAAGATCGTTCACAAATCCGCCAATTCCGGCTACGGCGGTAGCATATGACAGAGTTTGAACTGCGAAAATGCCTGTACTTCTTGCATTTAACGCACGTGAAGGATCCGCAAGTGGTCGGTATTATTCTGTCGCCAAAGCTTGCTTATAAAAAATTAACAATACTAAAATCTTATGACGTCCGAAATAAAGCGATTGTCTAGAAATCTATAGACTTCGAAAAGAGAAGAAGGAAGAAAAAAAAAACATTTGGGTCAGCGATTTGTGAAGGGGAGCTCAATTCAAATGATGAGGCCGTGTTTTGTGAAAAATTTTGATGTACAAATCTCATAAGCCTATAATATCTTAAAACCCCCTCAGTTTTGAGATAGAAAGTCTTGTTGAATCTGAAAGGACCCTTTCTATAGAAAACTCCCCTTATTCCACAATTCTGATTCAGAGGTTTTGATTGGGGAGTACATGACGCGAAACGTTAGAAGGAAATGTAGCCCTTGGGTTTTTTTTTACTTCTTTCAATAAAACAAGACATTTTTTGTTCGTCGAGGCGGTTTCACTATCGTCCATTCAGAGCACACCTCATGAACTATGCACAATAATATTAAAAAGAAGCACGTGTAGGGCATTCTGGATTTTTTTTTTGGAACCACAAAAAGGAGCTCATTCTCATTGTAAGCCAAGCCAGTTCTCACGAGTGAGTAGGCTACTGCCGATGGCGTCGATCCTGGGATCATTGGCCCCGCCGCGGTGGTCTAGTGGCTAAGGTACTCGGCTGCTGACCCGCTGGTCGCGGGTTCGATTCCCGGCTGCGGCGGCTGCATTTTCGATGGAGGCGGAAATGTTGTAGGCCCGTGTGCTCAGATTTGGGTGCACGTTAAAGAACCCCAGGTGGTCAAAATTTTCGGAGCCCTCTACTACGGCGTCTCTCATAATCATATGGCGGTTTTGGGACGTTAAACCCCACATATCAATCAATCCTGTGATCATTGGGTTTTATAAAAAAGACTTGAATGGCCATTTGTTTTAGTACCAGCGCTTATTTACCAGGAAAGCTTTAGTTACGGAGTGCGACCACACTGGAGCTGCGTTCACGTCCGACAGAAAATTAAAGTATCGAGGGTTGATTCAGAAGAATTTTTTTGGTTTTTTTCGCTATTTGCACAAACCTCAAGTTGATAGAGGCTTCATGAAGAACCTTTTGAAGAGGCTTTTCGCCCCGCCGCATTGTTTTAGTGACTAAGAAACTCGGCTGTTCACCCGCGGTCACGGGATTGAATCCCGGCTGCGGTAGCTGCAATTTCGGTGGAGGCGAAAATGCTGTAGTCTCACGTGCTCAGATTTGGGTGCACGTTTAGGAACCCCAGGTGGTCGAAATTCGCGAAGCCTTTCACTACGGCGTCTCTCAAAATCATATGGTGGTTTTGGGACGTTAAACTATACATATCATTCGAAGAGGCTTTTCAACGAGGCGATAAAAAACATACCAACGTCGAATACTTTAGAACGCTGTCTTGAGCACACCTCGAGTACAGCTGTGAAAGCTTACCTTATTTTGGTTTTCAACCCATAGCAGAAGGTGTTCACTAAAGGATGCTAGAGTTTATTCGCAGACGAAACCACACCTTGTCGCTGGTAAATACACCTGTACATAAATTATTCAGCACCTCGTATTTGTAACGTACGCTATGCACAGGAAGCAATAATATGTAGAGGTCTGTCGTAATTACAACACATGGATACAGAGAACTTTTTACACTCGATTTCTAGATTTAAAAATACAGGTGATTTATCTACGCTTCCAGTGTGTGCTTTTTTGACCGACTCCCTGATATGTCCAAGCAGGAAAAAAAAAGCTTTCCTAGGGGTCTTCCTTTTTTTTTACCATTTCTCGCTCATGATTTTTAATCAGAATAACCATTTTCTAGACTAGGGGTTCTTAAATGTTCTGACCTTAGGGAACCCTGTAGGCTTTTTCAAAGAGTCGCAGAACCCCGCACTTTTTCTTGAGCATGAAAGTGAAGGAGAGAGGTGATAACACCGTTTCATGCGCGCAACCACGCAACCACAGTATTACCACTGCCCGCATTAACCACTGCCCGCATTAACCTGTTCTTAACCAACCCGGGCCACCAGGGGGCCCGGGTTGGTTGAGCGGTTTCACAACAGCTCAGCAATCGGACTTCAAAATCTCCGTCAAAACTGTGAGTAATATTCTAAATGTTCTCACATGGTTTTATGAGACTTCGGAGCACTTCGAGGAGCACAGATTAGCTACTCGAATCAGTTACAACTTGAGAAATTAACGACTCATACTTCGGTTAGGCCTAACAACAGCAGCCACTGGCTCTACTTCGATCAAATCAGGAATTCCGCAAGAAAAGCTACTACGCATTTTGTAAACAACCCTCGATTCTTCTTGGGATGTTCCGGAGCCTCGCCGCTACCATCTTATCTTGAATCTGCGGGAAAAAACGGTCTTCTTCACCGAAAATACTGTGAGTAACACGTGTATCCGCCCTATGGGGGCTGCCATGTTCACAGGGAACTTTAGCACCTGCCACCTCGTGCTCAAAGATTGAATGAAAAGACAAAAGATCACAACAAACATTGATAACATTATTAAATCACGCAGAAGGAGGATTTCGGGCTCTGAGCTCAATCTTACCAGTTTCTGACCGGCGAAAACAAACCCACAAGCAATTTTACCACCTTATGACCATATGGGGGCCACCATCTTGTGTGGAACCAAGCCACTTTGAGGACAACGAGTCACATCTCGGCTTTTACACACCCCAGGACGACAAATCAGGTCTCAATTGAGTCGTTAAAATCCGGAGATAGCCGTAGAAAAAACCGCGAGCGCCCGATTCAACTGAGAGCATCAAAAGAGACTTATTCAGAAGACACACTCAGTGTTGCCGAACTGCTGTCACTGCTTGAGCTGAGTTTGGCAAAACAGCTTCCACAGCGAATTAAGCCCACCGGAACTGCTCCTCCACCTCTTAGTCAATAAGCACAGATTATTCCAACTGCGGGAGCGGTCGCGTCAGCAGCACGGGTAGGTGAGCTCTGCACATATCTACCTATAACTTTAGCAATTTTGGTTCTAGGAGGGTCAGAGTGGTGTCTATTTGTTCGTGAAGATACAAGGAGTTCAACCGCTACAAACACTGCTATTACAAACGAAAAGTTTAAATTTTAGGAGCGGAAAACAGTGTGAATCTGTGAAAACAACAACAGTTGGACCACGTGTCCGGTTCCGCGCAGTTCCCAACCGGAAAAAAAATCGCGTGTTGATGGAACTTCATTAAGAGGCCTGAAGTGCGGCCTCACCGGTAACCACCGCTGGGAACGCACTCCCTCACCAGAGAAGGATTGGCCACCCTGGTGCAATATCTGGCCACTACCTCCCACATGGATACGCCAAATAACTCACGGCCCTCAGTCCTCAGCAGCTGCGAAGCATCTGACTACGGCGGCGGTCAGATCTGCAACGCAGCAGAGGGTGCTAAGAATCTCTGGACTACAGGCCGCCATTGGAACCTGAACTTGGCAACGTTGAACGCTAGAACTTTAGCTAGTGAGGGAAGTCTAGCTTTACTATTCGAAGAGCTAGAGGGCGTTAAATGGGATATAATAGGGCTCAGTGAGGTTAGGAGGTCAGATGAGGCCTATACGGTGCTACAGAATGGGCACGTCCTTTGCTATCGGGGCTTGGCAGACAGAAGAGAACTGGGAGTGGGGTTCCTAAATCACAGAAACATAGCTGGCAACATAGAGGAATATTATAGCATTAATGAAAGGGTGGTAGGTATTGTAATTAAAGTGAATAAAAGATACAAGATGAAGGTAGTACAGGCTTATGCGCCTACATCCAGCCATGATGACGCTTCAGTTGATAGCTTCTATGAAGACGTGGAATCGCAATGAGTAAGGTAAAAACACAGTATACTATAGTGATGGGTGACTTTAATGCAAAGGTAGGGAAGAAGCAGGCTGGAGACCAGGCAGTAGGACATTATGGCATCGGCACTAGAAACGCCAGAGGAGAGCTACTAGTAGAATTCGCAGAACGCAATGATTTGCGGATTTTGAATACCTTCTACCGAAAACGAGAAAACCGTAAGTGGACATGGAGGAGCCCTAATGACGAAAATAAGAACGAAATAGACTTTATAATCACTGCACACCCAGGAATCGTGCAGGATGTGGAAGTGGTTGGCTAGGTACGATGCAGTGACCATAGAATGGTAGGGTCTCGAATTCGCCTAGACTTGAAGAAGGAACGACAGAAATTGATACGCAAGAAGCCAATCAATGAGCTAGCACTGAGAGGGAAAGTACAGGAATTCAGAGTGTCGCTGCAGAACAGGTACTCGGCTCTTAGTGAGGAAACCAACCTTAGCGTAGATACAATGAATGATAATCTGACGAGTATCAGTACGGAGTGTGCAGTGGAAGTTGGAGCAGGGTAGTTAGACAGGACACTGGCATGCTTTCCCAGGAAACGAAGAACCTAATTAAGAAGCGTCAAACCAAGAAAGTGTCAAGTACAACAGACGAAATAGAACTGGCAGAGCGTTCGAAGTTGAATAATAGACGTAAAGTATGCGATGTAAGAAGGTATAACATGGAGAGAATTGAACACGCTCTTAAAAACGGAGGAAGCTTTAAAGCAGTGAAGGGGAAACTTGGGATAGGAAAAAGTCGAATGTATGCACTAAGGGACAAAGAAGGCAAAATAACTACCAATATGGATAGGATAGTTAAAATAGCGGAGGAGTTTTACAGAGATCTGTACAGTAGCCGAGACAACCACGACCTTAATACTATAATAACTAGCAGTAACCCAGACGACACCACACCAGTAATGATAGGAGAAGTCAGAAAAGCTTTGGAGAGCATGCAAAGAGGCAAAGCTGCTGGTGAGGATCAGGTAACATCAGATCTTCTGAAAGATGGAGGACAGATTGCGTTAGAAAAACTAGCCACCCTGTTTACGAGGTGTCTCCTGACGGGAAGGGTACCAGAGTCTTGGAAGAACGCTAACATCATCTTAATACATAAGAAAGGAGATGACAAGGACTTGAAGAATTACAGGCCGATCAGCTGGCTCTCTGTAGTGTACAAGCTATTTACAAAGGTAATTGCTAACAGAGTAAAGAAAACATTAGAATTCAATCAACCAAAGGAACAAGCAGGATTTTGAACAGGCTACTCAACAATTGACCACATTCATACTATCAATCAGGTAATAGAGAGATGCTCAGAGTATAACCAACCACTATGCATAGCCTTCATAGATTACGAGAAGGCGTTTGATTCAGTAGAAATATCAGCCGTCATGCCGACACTGCGGAATCAGGGCGTAGATGAAGTATATATAAACATTCTGGAAGAAATCTAGAAGGATCAACTGCAACCATAGTGCTTCGTAAAGAAAGCAACAAAATACCAATCAAGAAGGGTGTAAGGCAGGGGGACACAATCTCCCCAACGCTATTTACCGCGTGCTTACAGGAGGTTTTCAGAAGCCTAGAATGGGAACAGTTAAGGATAAGAGTCAATGGAGAATACCTTAGTAACCTGCGTTTCGCCGATGACATTGCATTGCTGAGTAACTCAGGGGACGAATTGCAACTCATGATTACAGAGTTACACAGGGAGAGCAGCAAGGTGGTTCATAAAATTAATCTGCAGAAAACGAAAGTAATGTACAACAACCTCGTAAAGGAACAGCGCTTCGAGATAGGTAATAGTGCACTTGATGTTGTAAAGGACTATGTCTACTTAGGGCAGGTAATAACCGCAGAGCCTAACCACGAGATTGAAGTAACTAGAAGAATAAGAATGGGGTGGAGCACATTCGGCAAGCACTCTCAAATTATGACAGGTAGATTGCCATTATCCCTTAAGAGGAAGGTATATAACAGCTGTATCTTGCCGGTACTTAGCTACGGAGCAGAAACCTGGAGACTCACAAAAAGGGTTCAGCTTAAATTGAGGACGACGCAGCGAGCAATGGAAAGAAAAATGGTAGGTATAACCTTGAGAGACAAGAAGAGAGCGGAGTGGATTAGGGGACAAACGGGGGTTAAGGATATCATAGTTGAAATAAAGAAGAGAAAATAGACATGGGCCGGGCATATAGCGCATAGACAGGATAACCGTTGGTCATTAGGAGTAATTAACTGGGTTCCCAGAGAAGGAAAGCGGGTTAGAGGGAGACAGAAGGTTAGGTTGGCAGTTGAAATTAAGAAGTTTGCGGGTATGAATTGGCAGCAGCAAGCACAGGACCGGGTTGACTGGCGGAACATGGGAGAGGCCTTTGTCTTGCAGTGGACGTAGTCAGGCTTATGATGATGATGATGATGATGATTTTTTATAGCTAAAGCCATTGCGGTTAACTTAGAGCTCCAGATAACACATTCAGTTACAAATTGCCCCCGTTCAAAATAATTACAGCCTGTTTTTAGGAATTTCATAGATCGTGAGCCACCCGGGAGGTGGAACGCGTGAAGACAAGTGGCATGCTTTCTGTCAGTCCGTATCACCTGCGAGCAGGCAATTACTACACCATTTCTGCAAAAAGTTTGCAGAGCAATTGAAGGCGCTCAAAAAGCACCAAGCCTGCAGAATGTATGCGGAACATCTGCCAATTGTCTACAGACATTTTGCGGTACTTCTGCAGAATACGGGCAGAGTATTTTTTTTCGTGGATGACGAAAAAAATAATAGCTACCATTTGCGTTAGTCTAAAGCTTCAATGAACAAGCAGCATCGAAGGGTAGAATATAATCGATACACAGTGGCGTAGCTAGGGCGCAGCCCAACGGGCCCATCACCCTAATTTCTCCCGAAATGCTTTTTTGGCATACAGCGCAAGAAATCTTTTCAAGTGAGGGCTCTTTTCTGTCGAATTTTAACTGGTACCTCAACGGATCACCCGCAGAGCAAAAACCGGCTGCTTTCACGCTCTACACAGACGTGGCCATGGCTGTACGCACGTAATATATACATCCACACACACACACATTGGACACACCTTATTAGTCATGTCTGCTTGCCGTTCTGCTTGGTGTCTGCAGAAAATTTGAAATAAAAAACCCGCTGCTTGCGCATTCTTTGCAGACGTGGTCTTGGCTTTACGTACATAATATATACATACACAGGTTTACACAATGGAGGCATCTTATTACAGTAGTCTGCCGTTCTGCTTGGTGTCTGCTAAAATCTGCAGACTAGGTTTATATGTGGACGACTGGTGGGTGAATAAAAGGTGAAACTCATTTAATCATTGTTATGAAATCTGTCATAGTCCATAATAGATATACTGGGCGCACGTTAGACGCCAGAAGATGTTCGTACACACACACACACACACACACACACACACACACATACGCGCGCGCGCACACACACACATAGACATACACGCGCACGCGCACGCGCACGCACACGCACAGGCACACGTACACGCACACGCACACGCACACATAGACACAGACACACACACACACACACACACACACACGGCGCACGTGTTTAGACAAGGCTGCTTGCCGTCTCCTTGGTATCTGCCGATAATCGCCAGACCACGTCTACAGTAAGGTCAAATCTACTGAAAGTGACTGGGTGATTGGTAGGTGACTTGTGGGTGAATGAAAGGAGAAACCCATTTTAATGACCATGTAATGGAGAGCACCCTTTTTGCGTGTGAGCCGTTAGAGAGCCAAAATAGTGAACTCAAACAAAAGCACAGGTGTTGTTTTGTACTTGTGTTAATGACAGTGTTTTATCATAGTGTTGTTACTATATCGTATTGACCTCTTTGGAAAGTGCCCAAGTAGCCCGCTGAAAGCAGCTAGGTTCACGTAAATGCTGGTGACCAGGCATCAGCCACCATTCGGCTATAGTTGTCTGCAAGTAGATGAGTTTTTGTCTGGACACTGCCTCCAACCCTATGTGAGTGTGCCTTGTACTCCCTCTAACCCTGTGTATTATTAAGAGCCTAATGTCGCACAGTTGGGAGGACCAAGTTCTGTGAAAAATATTGGTGCTCGTGAGGAGGCACATACGAAAGATAAGATTTTGAAGAAATTTTCGCAGTGTCATGATTGCGGGCTTAATAATGTAACAACAACAAAAAAGAACTTCTAAGAGCAGAAAGCTTTTAAATTCAATGAATAACACATTTAGTGCCAGAATTGTTTAAAACTTCAAAAAAGAAACACATTCAGCATATGGAAGAGGAATCCATTCAGTCCAATGATAGTTTTAGACTAGAAAGAGTGTTATGGAAGTTATTTGTCTGGTCGTTTGTGCCACATCGGCCGTGTACATCCTAAAGCCTCATCAAAATTTAAAGAAAAGAAAAAAAACTCGCCTACTCAAAGCGCAAGATAGATAGCATTACTGGAGCTATAGTGTCAGAACTATTCACTCCGACATGTCCACACAAATGGTACTAGAGGCATTCCATAATGCCTTGGAAATTCATGAAGAGGTTTAACAATTTGGTCTAAAAATTGATCCCTCTGAACTTCCTCAGGCGCACTCAAGCCAGGGTAATACATGCGTAATAACCATGTTGTCAAAAATGACTCTGGTAGTTTTCCGCTTTCACGTTGCAGGAAATTGGTCCACCTTACTCCCAGATTAAGCAAAATCACAGCACTGCTAAAATGCGCTGATGGGCATCTTTACTTCCGTTGTATGGGCAATAAAGTTGGCTTAAAGCTAAGAACGGACTAGTCATGACGTTTACAACGATTTGTCTATTATTTAGTAGATTTAACAGAAAGCAAAAATCCCATTAAAATATGTCTAAATTTACACAAAACCAACATTTCTTAGCGATAGAACAGCTGCCCATTTTAAGAGCTTCCAACTGCAGGAGCCACAATTAAGTGAGCTTCGAACGATCAAGTTGCTTTGTTTTTTCTACTCACAGGAACTGTTAAAATGCCTCCGACGGTGTTGGTGAGCTTGACACGCCACTGAGGTCATTTTCCGCGAGTAATTCTTTTTGTGTAGGAACTGGTGCTCTTATAATGTTTTCTTTTAATTATACGTATGAAGGACAGTAAAGTGGAAGTCGTCAGAGAACTGAAGAAGTAGTAATCGAAGTTTGGCAGACGGGTGAAAGGAATTCAGACAAACGACATGTACAAGTAAATAAGATCTTACCCAGGAAATTCCTTGTACAGCCACGGCCACGTCTGTGTATAGCGCGCAAGCGGCCTGCTTTGCTCTGTGGCGCGACACCTTGTGGCCGTTGCGTGTTGTGATTTCGCTTGGACAGGAGCATGCGCGGCCTTACAGACACGCAGGCATGCTGTGCACGGGTGACAACTGTCCATGGCGTGCTTGTTCAGCCGAACATCCGTGCTCCTTCACGGTGCTTTCGTCACATCTAAATTATAACACAGAGCGCTTTTAGACTGACAAAACGCGCCTACATCAACGATGCACGCTTTGTGGTCGGTTTGAGGAATGCGAATATAGGAAGATATGATAATGCCAACAGCTGCGTAAAAAAATCTAGACGACCAGATATATGGCTTCGTTTATGCAGGCGTGTGTTATCAGTCGAAACGCGCTTCGTCTTTTGAAATCGATACGACGAAAGCGCCCTGAGTGAGCGCGGATCCTTGGTTGAACAAGCGCACTTTCTAACGTTGTCATCTGTGCTGAGCACGCCTGCATGTTTGTAAGGCTGCGCATGCTTCTGTGCACGTGACGCTACAAGCCGCAACGGCAGCTAGGTGTCACGCCGCAGAGCGAGGCCGGCTGCTCGCGTGTAATACACAGAAGTGGCCGATGCTGTTCGTAGCGCATTAGGCTAGCAAAATGTAGAAGAAGCCGTGAATCTTTTGTGTGCAAAAATGCGTTGGCCCGACCTAATTTATTTTGTTCTAGGGGACGTGCATAAACTACATAATGAACAACGCGGGCTTGTTATTCTTTTCTTCGAGAATTTCTCACTGCCACCCTCTCAACCTTTTTCGGTGGTTGATAGCTTTGCCAATATTCAGTGGCCCTTCAACGGCTTAGTAATAATCTCATACAATGCTGATTCTCAAGCTAACTAGTTATTGTCAAATTCGTTTCTTGATTACAGAACATATTTCATGCCGTTTAAGTCAGTGAGAACGCACGTAATTATTCCGTGAATTTTTTTGCCGAAAAACGAACGCTTTTACGATGCCTAAAGTATACAGAGAGATATCCTGGCAGATTTTTCATGGATACATGACCCTCAAGTGGTCTTATATGACGCAGACAATTGTTTTTCTTTAAACAGAAAAAAACGCAAACTTTTCCTTAAATGCCTCCCTTTTTTACCACCCAGCAGCAAAAAAAAAATCAGGGCTAGGTACATTGACACAAGCATAAAATTTCATTGTACTCTCAGGCAAACATATTTTTGTGTTGTTGTGATATGTGTCGTGCGCGAAGCTTCAAAGTGCGCGCCATTCAAAGTGCGCGCCATACAAAGTGCGCGCTTGAAGCAGACAACGACGAAGGTAGCACGAGCGCTGAGTAGCGTGGCGGCGAAGGTACGAGAAGGAACGAGGAAGACGGGGCTCTCGACTCGGCCGTTGGGTTCCGGACCCGAGCCTAGTAACAGTCGAGCCCGGCCTACCTGCCACGTTCTACCTGCCACGGCCGTGCGTCGCTGACGTGCTGCGGCTTCAAGGCATCCTGTGCTTGAGGACACGCGGAGCTGTCGGGCTACGGGCACGAGTTCCAGCAGAGGTGTCCGGCCGGGACGAGGCCGGTGGTAGTGCCTGGTCTACCGCGCCAACTGGTCCACCTGGTCTACCGTGCGAGCAACGCGGAGCTGTAGGGCTACGGGCACGAGCTCCAGCAGATGTGTCCAGCCGCGACGTGGCTGCGGGGGCGGAGCCTACCCATCAACTAGTCGCCTGGTTGACCGTGCGGACAACGCAAGCCAGCTCAAGACGTAGCAACGAACCTCGGTGAGACCGACCTCATGTCTTGTGTCCATGCTAAAAAGGAGGGACGGTTAGTTTAGGACTTTGATAGTTCACAGAGACAGTGAAGGATTCTTTAAATAGCCTGTCCATGTTATGTGTGTTCGTTCTTCGTGTGTATAAAGTGTGGCGTACAAACGGCCTCGTCTTTTCGTGGGAGTCTGGGGCGACGGCTCGGACACCCATTAACTAAGAACCTGCACGTTGCTATAACACCCCCTGCAATGTAACACTGGCGTCCGCTGCGACAGGACGAGGCCATTTGTATCGCTTGAGTCAGGCTGACGATTAGTGAGGAAAAGATGAGCTCGACAGATTTAATGGCGTTGGCCATGCGCATGGGTTTGGAAGGTGCGGAATTGAAACTTTGGATTGATGAGCGAGAAGCTCGAGCTCGTGAGGAAAGGGCGGCAGAAAGAGAGGCGAAGAAGGAACAAATGCAGTTGCAATTACAAGTCGAGGAGCAGGCCCAAAGGACGATCCAATTGCGCCTTCAACTGACTCAGACTGAAACCGCCAGAGAGCCTGTCGGGGCAGACATAGGTCGATCATCAAGGGTGTCTTCCAACGTCAATCCTCATAATTTTATACCAGGATTTGATGAAAACCGGGATGACCTAGATGCGTACTTAAAAAGGTTCGAGAATGTGGCGACAGGGCAAGAGTGGCCTAGAGACAAGTGGGCCACGGCTCTGAGTTTGTGCCTAAGCGGAGAAGCGCTAAAAGTGTTTGGTCGCCTATCCCCTGAAGATGCACTTGATTACGAGAAAGTGAAACTGGCTCTATTTCAGCGATTTCGCTTCACAGCGGAAGGGTACCGTGAGAAGTTCCGGCACAGTAAGCCTCAAGAGGGAGAAACCGGCCGGCAGTACGCTGCACGATTAATGAGTTTTTTCGACCGATGGGTGGAAATGTCGAAAGTAGACAAAGAATACGCGTCAGTTCGTGACCTGATTGTAGCTGAACAGTTCATCAGTAAGTGTCATGATCGAGTGGCGCTCTTTTTGCGTGAAAAGAATTGCCGTAAACTTGAAGAAATGGCTGAAGCGGCAGATCAGTTTTTAGAGGCACAGCGACAGTCTAACCTGCTTGTTTTCCGAGAAAAGGCTGAAAACGGCATGGCTGTGAAAAGTGGGAGCACGACCTCAAAAACTTCAGTGCAATGTTTTGTTTGCAACAAAATCGGCCATAAAGCCTCAGATTGTCGCGCTCGGACGAAGCAACCTTACTGTGGGCATTGTCGTAGGGCAGGACACGATACCCAAGTTTGCACCAAGAAACCCGCCACGTATAAAAAGGCTTCATGTATATTATCCGAAGAGAACTCTAAAGACAATGATAACGCATCCGGCGGCGGGTCCGAGAATAATGTGTCGGGGGCAGTACACACGCAACAAATGGCAACGAAATATCAGATGCCAGTTCTCCAGGGTCTCCTATTTGATAAGCCTGTCTCTGTTCTTCGGGATACAGGAAGTAACACGACGGTTGTGCGACGTTCCCTCGTGCCCGACGAAGTGCTGACAGGAGCTATGACGACAGTATTTTTAGTCGATGGGAGCAGAATAAAAGTTCCCGAAGCAAAAGTGGAGATATTTTCGCCCTATTTTTCTGGCACGGTGATCGTTAAATGCATGACTTCCCCATTGTATGACGTCATCGTGGGAAACGTGCCAGGATCCCGTGATGCCAATGATCCAGATAGCAGGTGGAGCGAGGGACTGTCGGAAAGGAAGACGAAGTCTAAAAGCGTCAAGGAGAGATTAGGGGTGATGAAAGCAGATCGCTACGGGAGACCAATGATCAGCGTAGTCAAGAATTCAAGTGCTTCGTTGGATTCGGTGAAAGCAACCGCTTTGAATATCAACCAACGAATCTTCAAGATTGAGCAGGCGGAGGACAAGAGCCTAGATCTCTGTAGGAACAAAGTTGGGCAGGTGTTTTTTGGGAGAGGATCGACAGAATATTCGTTTGTTATGCAAAAGGGAGTTTTATATCGCCATTATCGGTTATCCTCCGGCAAGATAGTACAGCAGGTAGTTGTTCCTCGCAAACTGCGGAGCCAAGTACTGCAGCTAGCTCATGAAAGTCTGATGGCGGGCCATCAAGGCATCAAGAGGACAATTGACCGAGTACTAGGATCATTCTATTGGCCAGGAGTTCAGGAAGAAGTAAAGAGATACGTGCGATCCTGTGACATTTGCCAAAGAGCATATCCAAAAGGTAAAGTGGGCAAGGCGCCTCTGGGCGTAATGCCGTTGATCGACACCCCTTTCGAGCGAGTGGCAATCGATATTATCGGTCCTTTAAAACCTGTGTCGAGAAACGGAAACCGCTACATATTGACCATGGTGGACTTCGCCACGCGCTACCCGGACGCGGTGGCCCTGCCAGCAATCGATTCGGCGACAGTAACAGAGGGCCTGGTGGAGATGTTCTCACGCGTAGGATTCCCGCGTGAAATTCTATGTGATCAAGCATCTTGTTTTACTTCCGAACTGATGAAGGAAGTCAGCGAGTTACTGGCCATTAAGCACCTCAGTTCTACACCTTACCATCCTATGTGTAACGGGTTGGTGGAACGATTTAACGGTACGTTAAAACAGATGTTGCGGAAGCTCTGCCAGGAGGAACCAAGATCCTGGGATCGGTTGCTTGCCCCACTCCTTTTTGCCTATCGTGAAGTGCCTCAGACCAGCACGGGATTTTCTCCCTTCGAACTTATTTACGGGCGTGACGTCAGAGGACCACTTAGTTTGTTAAAAGAATTATGGATTGGAGAACACATCGGCGACGAGGCGAAGACAACTTACGGATATGTATTGGATCTGCGAGATCGTCTTGAAAAAACACTGCAGTTGGCTCATGAGAACTTGACACGAGCAAGAAAATCACAGAAGCAATACTATGATCAGCGAAGCACGAAACGTCAGCTTGAAGTAGGCGACCGGGCCCTTATTCTACTCCCTACTACGGAAAATAAATTACTCATGCAATGGAAAGGACCTTTTAAGGTCACAGGGAAAAAGGGCAGTCATGACTACTGGTTGGACTTGGGACGTGACACCAAGTTGTTCCACATCAACATGTTAAAGCGTTACGAGGATCGCGAACCGGAGAGGTTTACACAAACAGCGTCATTCGTAGTGATGGAAGAAGAGGAGGCAGATTCACCTATACCAGTTTACACTATTGACCAAGGGACTGGGGTGGAGACAATTAATATAGGTGAAGGGCTGGCTGAAGAGGAAGCTGCTGAGCTCCAGCGGATTCTGACCAAATACCAAGATGTGTTTTCCGAAATGCCAGGAAAGACCAATTTGCTGGAATGCCCGCTTCGACTGACAACACCGGATCCGATTTGCACTCCGCAGTACCCACTACCACTGGCGATGAAAGAAGTGGTTGAAAAGGAAGTTCGAGATATGCTCAAGCTCGGGGTGATTGAGCGATCCAATTCGCCATACAATTCCCCCTTGGTGCTAATTAAGAAGCCAGATCAAACTTATCGGACATGCATAGACTTTCGTCGCATCAACGAGGTGTTGATATCAGATGCGGAACCCATACCACGGACGGATATGATGTTCGCAGAGGTTGGGACCAAGAGGTTTTTCTCGAAATTCGATCTTACCAAAGGATACTGGCAAGTTCCACTGGAACTGGAGTCGAGATCGGTAACCGCATTTTCAACTCAGACCGGACATTACCACTTTATCTACATGCCATTTGGAATCAAAACTGCGTCTGCAGTGTTCACGCGTTTGATGAGAACACTTCTCCAAGGCCTCCCGAACGTAGCGCATTATATAGACGATGTTCTCATCGCTACTATGACATGGAAAGAGCATTTAGACACATTGCAGCAATTCCTGCACAGAGTGAGAGAAGCAGGATTGACTATCAAACCCCAGAAATGCGAAATCGCTATGACTTCCGTCGTATTTTTAGGCCATCGTTTAGGAGGAGGGACCATCCGAGCAGTGGATAGTACTGTCGAGAAGATTGCCAATGCACAAAAACCTCAAACAAAGAAGCAGCTTCGATCGTTTCTTGGATTGGCGGGATATTACCGCGATATGATTCCCCATTATGCGGAGAAAGCTCAGCCTCTCACCGAACTAACTAGGAAAAAGGAGAGAAATAAGATTTGTTGGAATCCTGAAAGAGAGGCGGCATTCGAAACACTTAAGCAAGCCCTTGCTTCTGGACCAATTGTAAAGGCTCCTGATCCGGAGCGAAGGTTTGTACTTCGGTCGGACGCATCTGACACCTGCATCGGAGCGATATTAATGCAGGAACATGACGGATTGTTACACCCTGTATCTTATGCAAGCCGCCAGTTGCTGCCCCGGGAAAAGAATTACTCTACCATAGAGAGGGAGTGTTTGGCATTGGTATGGGCGGTACAGAGGTTTCACATTTTTTTGTATGGGAACCAGTTTGTTGTACAAACAGATCACCAACCTCTACAGTACTTAGCCCGAGCCAAACACTTGAACAGTAGGGTCCTGAGGTGGAGCCTGGCATTGCAAGAATACTCATTTAGCATTCAGCATATAAAAGGGTCGGAGAATACCGGTGCGGACTTCATGAGTAGATTGTGAGCCAAGAGTTCGGACTTCATGCACTGTGATATTGGGTGTTGGACACTCAAAGTATGTCAGTGTATTTAACGGTGTTCTTGTGTATTTAGTAAATATTGGACCTCGACATGTGAACTATACAGAGGACATATACAGTGAAGGGGTTTACAGACCGCGCACGTGTCAGCAGTTTTTTTTTTTTTTTTTAAAAAAAGAAAGAAAAAACTCATTTAAGGGGGGGCTTTTGTGATATGTGTCGTGCGCGAAGCTTCAAAGTGCGCGCCATTCAAAGTGCGCGCCATACAAAGTGCGCGCTTGAAGCAGACAACGACGAAGGTAGCACGAGCGCTGAGTAGCGTGGCGGCGAAGGTACGAGAAGGAACGAGGAAGACGGGGCTCTCGACTCGGCCGTTGGGTTCCGGACCCGAGCCTAGTAACAGTCGAGCCCGGCCTACCTGCCACGTTCTACCTGCCACGGCCGTGCGTCGCTGACGTGCTGCGGCTTCAAGGCATCCTGTGCTTGAGGACACGCGGAGCTGTCGGGCTACGGGCACGAGTTCCAGCAGAGGTGTCCGGCCGGGACGAGGCCGGTGGTAGTGCCTGGTCTACCGCGCCAACTGGTCCACCTGGTCTACCGTGCGAGCAACGCGGAGCTGTAGGGCTACGGGCACGAGCTCCAGCAGATGTGTCCAGCCGCGACGTGGCTGCGGGGGCGGAGCCTACCCATCAACTAGTCGCCTGGTTGACCGTAAGGACAACGCAAGCCAGCTCAAGACGTAGCAACGAACCTCGGTGAGACCGACCTCATGTCTTGTGTCCATGCTAAAAAGGAGGGACGGTTAGTTTAGGACTTTGATAGTTCACAGAGACAGTGAAGGATTCTTTAAATAGCCTGTCCATGTTATGTGTGTTCGTTCTTCGTGTGTATAAAGTGTGGCGTACAAACGGCCTCGTCTTTTCGTGGGAGTCTGGGGCGACGGCTCGGACACCCATTAACTAAGAACCTGCACGTTGCTATAACACCCCCTGCAATGTAACAGTTGTATACATGGTATGATGTGAATTAAAAGACTGACGTGTAAAAAGCTCTGCAACTTACGCCACGTGCGTGCTGCTTCTCACGTGCTTGCTGCGTCAAAGTACCGTGGTAAGGTAGACACCAGAGGCCTGAAAATTCAAGCTCAGGTATTGCTGTGAATTAAAAAGGGCAAAAAAGACACAGTTGACAGCACTCTAGTCACCAGTTTTATTTGAATGGAATGCGTGACCTATAAATTCCACATGTCGATAAAATTTATTTCATCATAAGGACACCGCACATTATGTTTGAGGACATACATGACTTATGAGTCATAAAATAGGCCTAATAATGTAGCTTAAAATAAATTATTATAACATGTCTACACAGCGCTGTGTTTAGCAGTTTGAACTGGGCATTTTGCATCAATTTCAGAAATATTTAAGATGAAAACTTTTTAAAACATCTAAAATGTTGAATTTTCACTGAATATGCAAGTATGGCAGTTTGGCAATTTTATAACAAAATAAATATACAATGTCACTGAACATCCTTTGATTAATTTACATAATATCTTTCATAAACTTGGGAGAAATACTTTCAGCCTCAGTGCTTTAGCCAAAGTACCGAAAAAAGATTCCTGAATTAGAGGTCAGCGAGAGGCAGTTGCTCAAAAGTCAAAGCTTGTAATTGTTTTTCGAAATGTACTTGGACTGAAATGAGCTGGACTTTTCGTGCGCCGACAGTGAAATGGATTTTAACTTAAAAGTAAATATTCGTGGACACAGTGGGTTTTAGAGATAAGCCTACCAAGTAGTGACACCTAAAAGTTGCAAAAAAAGCATTTTCCAATTGCACGTAAACACAATTTTCGTTCCCAGAAATCCATCGCAATTTTGCAAAATTAAGGTTCACTCCTTTTTACTGCTTCAAGGAAACACGCGTACTAGTTATTTACTACAGTACCTTTTCTAGTGTATTATACGTCTACGTGTTTTTGCGTATGTTACAGTGGCCTGAATCCATCTTTATATTCCGCGATTGTACGGTGCGATAATCTCGTCCTAGGATCAGGCATGAATCGGACACGAGAGAAACATAGAGAACTATACTATATTAAGAGTGGCAACTGGAACCTATTCGGGGCCTAGCAAGAAACAGTCTGACCAACCGATAAATGGCGTACCCATCCTCGCTTTTACTCTATCTTTAAGACATGTAATAGCCTCTTCAGTAGGGCAAACATTGATCAACTTCGGCATCAATTTTTAGATGCGGAGCATCTTATACTCGCGCCTTGTAGTGCGCCGTCCGCACCGCTTCTCGAACATTCGACAGCTGACGCGCGCGCATGCGCCGTCGCGCCGTCGCCCACTCTTCCACCATCTGTGCATCCCTTCCTCCTCTACACACCGCGCGCGCTTCACTCCTCCACCATCTGTGCACCCTTCCTCCTCTACACACCGCGTTCGACATCTACAATTCTCCTGATTCTCCAGTGGACGCGCATGTGGCGTCGCGCTTCGAGAACATTCAACAGCTGACAGTGCATGCGCCGTCGTGCTGTATATATACTCAAGGTCGGCGCTCGCTCGCTCAGTTGCCGCTCGTCGGTTGGTTTGTACGGCGCGTCGACGTCCAAGGTCGCGGTGAAATGAATTCCAACGAATCCACAAACACAATGATCGACGTCCCTTCGACCAGCGCCGCCCTTTCGCATACGTGTGTACGTGTTCACTCATTTAACACCCTCCCTACAACCACGTTAACCAATTTAGCCATCGACCCAAGTAAGTCGCAATTTAACACCCCATTTCACAACCACGTTAACCAATTTAGCCATCGACCCAAGTAAGTCGCACTTTAACACCCCGTTAACCAATTATATGGTCCGCATCCTCCTCAGTGTTCCCCCGAGGGAAGCTGCGGGCAATTTTTTTCCAATGAAGAAAGTTTATTACTTGTGCCATTTTCTATATCCGTTATACATCATGTACCACTGAGGACGTTTAATGCATCACAACATAAAACAATAAAGTATGACTGGAAAGTGTTGTCTTTATGCATTTGCTTTGCACAAAGAGGCACATTTATGTGGTTTAGATGTGCTGTACATGCCTTCCCTTCCTGGAAGAATGGGTGAGTAGCCTAGTGGTAAGGACACTCGCTTTGGGAGCATGAGGGTAAGGGTTCACGCGCACAAAGAACTCCGTGTACAGGCAGATATATTTTCGGGGCCGTGCTTCACGACAAAATGAGCTGGACCTTGCATCTAGGAGTGACCGTGAGGTCAAGTGTGATAAAAAGCAAAAAAACATTAGGGCAGTGACCACAAAGCCATAATTGTGCTTTGGCGGAAATAGAGAAATCGTTCAGTAAATTACGAGATCGGACTTTTTATTTTCAATTTTTGGTTGAAGACAATTGCGCCAACCAAATATACATCTATATTGATTCACGAAATATTTGGTTTTCTGGGTGGTATTGTGTGGATTGTTTCATTGTTTTGTTATTTTTTTCATTATTAATTTTTCAAATTTGACGCTAGCGGTCGACCGTATTTGCGGAAATTCTTGTATAGCGCGCACATTATTTGATAGTTTTATTTTCATAGGAGTTGCATAGTAATGAAATTTTTGTATTCGGGATTTTGGTTGCGTATTTCTAGATTTTTGAATTACATTCAATATTTCTTGCATATCTCTTTTTTTCCATTTGTGTGGTCGATTAGCAGATGTTTATTCACGGTTGTCGCATCACTTTATTCTTTCACTTAGAGGGTATTTTTTGTATTATTTTTACTCTATATTGTGATATAGCATTAATTTGAGTGTACATATACACTGTGTTGTGCAAATAAAATGAATTTGTCAACACATACTAATGGTGTCGAGTGTTTATTCGTGTCCTATATTATTCACGCTGCAGAAGGACTGATGAATATTATTTCCATGGTGTAGTAAAATTATGTGCACGCACGTGATGTATACTACTTGTTATGTGGTCATTATGACTATGCATAGATATTTTTCATTGTATCCGTTAGTACCACATTGGCTTAGGAGCACAACCTGCCTTGATAACTCGCATGATCTACGTCCGTAATTAGGAAGCTTGTTAAGGTTATGATGCGAATACATTTTATCACAAAGCCAAGTAATTTCATCCAAGATTGCCTCGTGAAAAAAAAGCATTATGCATGTTAGTTACAATTAGACCCGCTCATATGCGAAAAAAATGGAAATTGAGCCATTGTTTCTATTTGCACATTGGGGCATGAAAGGCGAGAGTGAAGTCGCTTTTATTGCTACAGGGGCAAAAGAGCATTGAACATCGTATCGTTAGCTTGTAAATGAAAAAAAAAATTACCTTGAATGCATCCAAGTACTCGCCCTGTTACTGTAACGACTGCGTGGAGGAGCAATCATTTAAGCAATGGCCGCTTGCAACATCACCCACCTTACGTACCTTAGTCACAATGACAGTAATTTATTATACAACACACATAAAATTTGCACACACCATAACTTTGACTTTTTCTACGCGCTAAACAGCAACGCTCTGTAGCCGCGCCTTTGAAAGCGCCGTAAAGCTTCAGGATGGATTGATGGATAAATGGATGGATGGATGGATGGATGGATGAATGGATGGATGGATGGATGGATGGATGGATGAATGGATGGATGGATGGATGGATAGATGGATGGATGGATGGATGGATGTACCCGGCATCGCTCTTTAGATCGGGTGGTGGCTCACGCCACCTAGCCATAAAGTTAAGTACTATCACTGTGTGTTTAAAGATTGAATTTCACTCTCGCCTCGATTGTAGCCACCAATCAGTTAGCCTCCTCCTCGTTATTTCTACCCGTTTAAAGTCTATTGTTTCTTCACTGTCTCAAAACCCCAACGCTTTCAAAAATTAGGCGCCATTATCTCCGAGTACAGGGCGGAGCCCTTCACAGAACATTATCAAATGTTCAGCCGTTTTCTCCTCCTCTCCACACGCACTACATACCGTGTCTGTGCCTTCATACTTTTCTCGGTACGTTTTGGTCGACAATACTCCCGTTCAAGCCTCAAAGAGCAGAGAACTACCCCGAGAATTATCGTAGATCTTTTCCCTTGAAATTTCCTGCTTAAAATGTCGGTAGGTCTCCAGTGATAATTTCGCAAGCATTCCCATCTTCCACATGTCCTCTGTTTTCTTCACTTTCTTTTTAACCAATGTCTCCTTTTGGCTTGGTAGTCTGCTTATGTTTAAATACTTGCTTGACAGTTTTCGAGTTCGCCTCCTCCATTTAGTATCAGCATTCTTCATGTAAAAGTAGCTGAAAACTTTCCTAACACAACGGTCTTCTCTCATTTTTCTCAATCGCTTCTGAAATTCTATCTTGCTGCTAGCTTCCCTGCACTCAAACGATGTGCATCCCATGTCATCTTGTACCCCCTGATTTGAGGTATCCCCGTGCGCTCCCAGAGCAAGTCTACCTATGCCACGTTATTTAATTTCCAATCTTGCTGAACTTCTGATTTCATGCACAAGACAGCATTGCCGAACATAAAACCCGAGACCATGACACCTTTTAAAATCCCTTTTACAACGTCATACCTATTGTAGTTCCAGAGTGCCCTAGTTTTCATTACAACTGCATTCCTGGCGCCCTTGGTCATAACGTATCTTTCGTGCTCCCTTAGATATACTCAGCCCCGTTATTTATCCATACGCCGAATTATTTGTATTTATCTACTGTTTTTAGCGTGACTTCCAGTATCTTATGCTGACTGCCTTTGTATTCAATAAAAACCATCATTGCCGACTTTTCCCTGCTGAACTTCAAATTTAACCTATCTCCTTCATTACCACAGATATCTATCGATCCCTGCAGATCTTCCTTGTTGTCGGCCATTGATACTGTATCATCCGCATACATCAATGCTGGTAATGACTGTTCAATGTGGTTTCCTTGCTTGAGGGGATGCTGTGAGCCACGCTTCCTGTCAGCGACGACAGGAAGTGCGTCACTGTCAACCACTCAGTGAGCATAATTCCCCATGCTAGTACACTGTAAGTGGTCGGAGAAACGATCCCCACCTCCCCCGAGGAGCCGCGAGGAGGTCGCGTCGTCACACTAACCCGTGACGTCGTTGTCACGTGGTGCACCTTCGTCGCCTCTCATCCGGGGATTTCTCCCTCGTGTGAATACAGCGTGAAACCAAGTTGATGTGGTGCGCTAGTTTGGTGCTGCAAGCAGCAGCAAAGTCACTGCTCTTGCAGTGACTTTGCATTCTATTTGCTTATAACATTGACTCAATGTAGAAATGGAAGAGCAGAACTTTATTTTGAGTACTGAGAAGCGCGACGTGAATGTCAAGTTTATCGCAAGAAAGACAAGGAAGCAAACGCCCTATAGGGATGCCACCCTAGTTCCTCGTATATATATATATATATATATATATATATATATATATATATATATATATATATATATATATATATATATATATATAAGGGAAGCAAGTGTATACTTAAGGGCTCGTTTTTTGTGTTTACAGAATATTAATGAGATTTATTTATTTATTTACAAATACTGCTGGCCAGAGGCCAAAGCAGGAGGGAAAAGATAATACATTTGTCATACACATTTCAAAACAACATCAACAATAAAGAAGTAAAAAGTGGAAAGCGTGACTTATTTATACTAAAGCAACAAAAGGAAAGAGTGGGGAGGGAAAAGAGGAAATAGTTGGAATAGTTGAAAAAACAACTTTAAATTTCAGCGTAAATAAAATCGGGAGAGTGTAAACTGCTTGCAGGCAAATCGTTCCACTCTTCAATGGTACGAGTTAAGAAGGAAAATTTAAACAAGTTAGTGCGAGCAAAATATGGTGTTAAAGAAAGTGCATGTGAATGCCGAGTCAGGCGTGTTCTTAGTGGTGTGAGGTAGGGGTCAGGGTTTAGAGCAAATTTGCGGTTAGAAAGTTGGTACAAAAATTTGAGACGTAGGAATCTGCGTCTCGACTGCAAAGATGTGATACCATTTGAAAGCATTACACTAGTTACATAACTACCAGGCTTGTAAAAATAATAAATGAAATGAACTGCTCTCCACTGAATTTTTTCTAATGTATCATTGTTAGTTTTAGTATAAGAATCCCAGGTAACGCATGCATTTTCTAATTTAGGGAGAATCAAGGATTGGTAAGCTAAAAATTTCACTTTCGTAGGAGCATCCTTAAGTTTGTGCCTTAGCATGCATAATTTGCGGAAAGCTGCGGAATAAACTTGTTTATTCTGGGAATTCTAACCTAAATTATTCGTTAGAGTGACACCAAGATACTTGTATTCCTTAACTTCTTTAAGAGGTTGGTTAGAGAGCGTGTAGTCAGTTAGTACTGGCTTTTTCTTGTTAGTGACACGGAGCAGAACTGATTTATCCAAGTTTAGTTTCATCCCCCATTGATTGCACCATAGACATATATTGTTTAGAGTGGACTGGAGAGCTGCTTGGTCATTTGAACTAGTTATCGAGTTAAACAGAATAAAATCATCTGGAAAAAGTCGAACGTGAACAGGTGGGTGTACACAATTTACTACATCATTACAGTATATCAAAAATAGTAGGGGACCAAGTGCACTGCCCTGTGGGACACCTGAAGTAACCGGCAGAAGAATTGAGTTCTGATTATTAATGCACACAAACTGGGAGCGATCAGACAGGTAGTTACAAATCAAGGCTAATAGAAAATTTGGAAGTCCAATTAGCTGTAACTTAACCATAGGTTTATCATGGGGGATGCAGTCGAAAGCTTTACAGAAATCTAGGAATATGACGTCTACTTGGCCGCCCTTATCAATCACAGATGCAAGAGAATGAATGACTGTACATAACTGAGTTGTTGTCGACAAGCCCTTTCGAAAACCATGCTAATACGGAGATAAAAAGTTATGCTCATCTAGGTGTTTTGATATGAATGTTGTGACAATGTGTTCTAACATTTTGCTACAAGACGATATAATCGAAATTGGCCGATAATTGAAGACAAGAAGAGGGTCTCCCTTTTTGGGAATTGGCTTGACACGAGCCATTTTCAATTCTTTAGGTAAAGTTGCAGTACGGATTGAAGCTTCCAAAATTGTAACAAGGTATTTGGACAAGGGCTTGGCATACCGTCGAAAAAATTCGTTCGGTATTCCTTCTGGCCCACCGGAGGATTTTACTTTTATTCGAAGAACCATGTTTAAAACTCCTTCATATGAAATTAAATTTCCTGGTGGTGTATCTGCGGAATCATGTACAAAGGCCACAGGCTGAGAAGACTGACAGAAAACTCTATGAAAAAAAGAGTTAAAATGATCAGCAATCGTGTTCGCATCCGATACCAGAGAACCGTTCACAGAAATTTGTCCTACGTTCTTTTTGCGATCGCTAATGTAGGCCCAAAACTTCTGCAGGTCATTTTTAATAAAATTAGCCAGTGTGATATTGAAATAAAAGCTTTTCTCGCGTTGAATCGCTTCGTGTAAAGCAGACCGGACTTCACATAAGTGCTGGGGAGCTGCCCTCTTTTTCCTGAGACGTTCTGCCTTTCGTTTTAGATGCAGTATAGGTCTAGTGACCCACGGAGTGAACTTAGTGCGTTTTTTTAGCTTATTGGGAATGAATTTATTCAAACAAAATGTACAGATGTTTTCGAATTTCTCCCAAAGGTGTTTCACATTGTCAACACAAAACTCAGCCTCGTGATCAACCAAAAACTCAAAAATACGCGAGTCTTGAGCGTGCGCAAAGTTTTTAACAGCTTTTGTGGTATTTACATCCCCAGAACAGTTTATATTCAAGGGGAACGAAACACTAGTCAAACTGTGGTCCGATATGCCTGGGATTAGGGACACGTCGCACTAAGCAATTGATCGGTGTAAAAATACCAAATCAAGCAATGAAGATGTAGACTCTGTAACACGCATGGGTTCAACCACAACTTGCACAAGATTGTGGTCAATCATAATATTAAACATACAAGAAATATTGACAGAGTCAGAGCCTGCTTCTAATCTTCCCCAGTCAATACCTGGAAGATTGAAGTCTCCTGTCAATATTACTTTTCTCTCGTTGAATTGTAGCCTGTGCGCATGCAGCTTTGTCAGATAATCGCTTGATGCATCAGGAGCCCGGTAGGCTGCGTACAACACGAAATTCTGGCAGCCAAGTGTCACATTTAAACACAAGCACTCGAGATCGGGCACATCAGATAGCAACGTAGCTTTTATGCAGTCTTTCAAAATAACTGCCACCCCCCCCCCCCTAGTTGCCCTGTCCTTCCGGAAAATTTTGAAACCCGGCGGCACCACATCATCATCACTGACGAAAGTATGAAGCCACGTCTCGGTAAGGACAACTAGGTGACGATCATGTGCCAGAAGTATAGCTTCAAGATGCTCAGTTTTGTTTGTAATAATACGAGCGTTTATATTTAGTAGTCCTACGCGTTGGTTGTTCATATGTCATGCGCTTCCATTATCATTACCTTCATGGGCATTGCTCAGAACACCTTCTGCGTTCACTGCATGCGTATGCCGTTTCTTCTGAGTGATTTTTCTACGTTCGTTCGCCGTTTCGTTCCAAACAAAAACTTCTTTGTCAACGTGCAGTTTATCGTGAACTAGATAAACGTTTTTCCCTTGGGATTTTTCATCTTTTGCACTGTCCAAAAGCAGTTTTTTTAAGGTGTGCTTGGAATAGTTGTGAACGAATATTTTAGATCCCTTGAGTTTTTTTTGCATTCTTTAGTACATTAGCTTTTTCATTGAAATCTTGGAAGAACAAGATGACGGGTCTTTTCGTACCGGGTTTTCCAATTCTATGAATACGCCCTACCGATTTGCGCGTGACACCAAGCTTATCTTTAAACGTCGCGTCATTACTTTCTGCTTTAATTCCGCTTTAGTCTCTTTGGGGCTTTCAGAGATACCAAAAACCACTAAATTCGAGTGCCTACTTCTATCTTTAGGTCCGTAAGTTTATGCGTCTGAAAGCTAACTGATCTTTGGTATGTTGAAAGAAAATTGTCAACAACGTCTAGTTTGGATGATTTTGTCTTAAGTTCAGTGATATGTTTTTCAATACCATCGAACCGCTGCTTCATATCCACAAATATGCCCTTAGCCATACATTTCATTGCGCAATTCGTTTTGACCTTCTAAAACCTTAAGAAGTAATTCTTCGACAGTAGGTCCGGGATTCGATTCAATGTCACCACACAATAACAACCGCATGGCACAAAAGCATTAGTAAGCAATCACAGAGCACTGGTTGGGGCACGGCAGGACTATAAGATCTAACAGACAATAATGCCAAGGATGGTATAGCAGAGGTTATTAGGCCAATTGTATTGCAAAAGAGAAGAAAGAAAAGTGGGTGAAAAAGATAACTTGCCGTGGTCATTATCCGAACCTTCGACCTTCGAATAACGCGTTATTCGAAGGTCGCCGGTTCGGATAATGACCACGGCAAGTTATCTTTTCACCCACTTTTCTCCTCATTTTCAATACAATTGACCTAAAACTTCCCCTATACCTTCCTTGGCATTATTGTCTGGTATATCTCATTAATATTGTGTAAAGCACAAAAAACGAGCCCTTAAGTATACACTTGTTTCCCTTATTCATTAACGAGGGTCTCGTACTGGCAGACTTGGTGCCTTTAGGTTATATGCTAGGGACTATTGGTCAACTGCCAGTTAGTAATAAGGTCACGTGCTACGTATCACTAAACAGTCTCATAAAGAGTGTGCCACACTCGCCGCCATGGCTTCTAGTGGCGCTGAATGACACTCCCATGTTTAAAATTGACATAAATACCCAATGAAGTGGCTGGGGGGATAGCAGTCGTGGTAGCTGAAGTGGTAGAGCATCGAACGCGTAATTCCAAGGTCGCAGGTTCGGATCCTGCTCACGGCAAGTTATCTTTTCACCCAATTTTGTTCTCATTTTTTATACAATTGTCCTAATAACTTCCCCTATAGCTTCCTTGGCATTATTGTCATTTAGATGTCATTATTATTGTGTAAAACACGAACAAACGAGCCCTTAAGTATACACTTGTTTCCCTTATTTATATATATTCTTTTTTTTTCGCTATGACTACGCTTCTTTTTCTCCCCTTCTACCTACATACTCCATCGAAGATGTGGCTCAAAATTTCCACGTGATTTCTTTTACGGCATCCGCCGGCAGTTTTGTGCTTTTGTTGCATTGAATCTGCACGAAGATGAGGTGATCTCCAGCGATTTCGAGAAGGAAACTCTAAATTTGCGAGCGGGCTCGTCAGTGAGATTAACAGATGAGTTAGCCGCCATTTCGATCCGTCACTTGAGATGCATGCGGCACCCCATTCTGCTAAATTGGTTGAAAGGTAAGCAAAATTTAGTCTGTGGCTTGTATTCTGTATACCGGTTCTAATGGCAAAACTGAGTTCCTTGGTGAAAAAGGAAAGGCTTATCGAAGGGAGATCTCTGTTATGGACTTTTTTTGTTCGTGCGTTTCCCTTTTTTTTTACGTATGTGCCAAGATCATTGCGGTTACCGGCATCGTTGAGGCCCATGCGCTTTATAGCCTTGGCGCATGAAGAGCCTCGGCGTGGCATCAGAAGCTAGCGACCGCCCTCTGGTCTTTGTTTCGCAATCGCCAAGGCGATTTAAGTACCCTCAGCTCCCTCCTGCCCCTACTTAAAAAGAAAGGAAAGTAGTATGATTCGCGGCCTGTTCGGCTTAGGCAAGTCCTTTTAGGGCCACTATAGTGGCATGTTCATTTTCTACAGTGTTTCTATGCGGGCACCATGGCGAACGAACGGTAGACTAAAACTGTAAATGAAGGTCGACTGTATAGTCATCGTATGGTAAACGTGCAGCCGTTCTTTGCGCGACAATACTACATCCGAAAAACTGTTACCCCCTTGTTGACTTGCGCTATTCCTGAGAGGCCTAAATGTCTCTATGAAAAGGGTAGAAAAATTCTGGCACACAAAAGCGTCCTCTACGAAGACACCATGTACAGATTTGCGAATGGACCCAGGCGGTTTTTCTATAACATTTACTGTAGGTATACACCATTTGATGACGGAAAGAAGTGTAAATTTAGGGGTATTGCTTTTATTTGTTAGACACCGTGATTTTTTACATAATATACCCTTCAGGGCATTCGGGGAGGTGTGGGTGTATGTATCGTTACTGCAGAAAATTCGTGAAGCCTTCACAAATTTCGTGAGCCACCTTTTATTTGCGAGCCACCTTTGATTTCGGCGCTCAATTCTACTCAAGCTCAGGCTGCTCAGGAAAGGTTGAGCTGTACCTAGAGAGAATTTCATTAAGTTAAAAAATTTTTAAGGAAAAAGAAAGAAAACATGAACAAAAAAAAGAGAGAAGGACGCATACAAAGATTGTGTCCCCTCTCCCCGAGCTTTTGTTTGATCTCGCCGGCAGTAACAAACAATTTTTTCTTCTTTTGCTTCTGTAAGTGTTAGAAATAATTGATGTAGGCAAAATGAAAGTTCTTTCCGCCCCCTTGAAATATTGTCGCTTATTACACGCAGTTGTCAAGTGCCTTAGTGAAAATAACACTATCTGTCATCTGCACTTTCTAACGCTGCTTTTTTCCAATCCGAAATTTCAGTATTTGTGGATGAAAAAGTATATTAAAAAAGAATGAGCGCCAAGCAAAAGCTCAAGTACGCGAAGTGCAAATGAAGTTGAAATGAAGACACGTGTGTGGCCTGCGTCCTCCAATTCCCGTGCTAATTGTGGCAGCAAAAGAAAAAGAATACGGTTGATGCGAAAATATTTACAAGAGCTCTTGCGTAATTTTCCACAAGCACAGAGTGAGTCGGCTTGTTAGTGATGAGCATACAAGTATATAATACGCATGGCTGGCCTACTTCGTGAACAATATTTTGCCGGAACCGGGGCGTAGCGAAGAATGAGGTATACCGTACGTACTAGAGGGTAGATCGTCCACGTTGCTTCTATCGGGTTATATCTGTTGCTGATCCAGTTTCGTCAAATCAACACTTTAAGAAAGGACATGCATATTAACATTGCGCCTGTTACCACTGAACGGGAAATTTGCCTAATGTGGACTGTTAAACCTTGCGCATTCACCATATATTGCAATGTTTGTTATGCATCAGCAATGGCCGTCTCTATTTAGTCGGGTATACTAACGCCTCTCCAAGTACAAGTGTGAAATTCAAGTTACATAACGTGCCACTTACTTACAAACCGGTAAGATGACGCTATAGTTTAGGCCAGTTCAAAACGTATTCCAAGTGTGTACACTCGACGTTGACGTGAGCTCTCAGGAAACGATTTCATTGCTCGCTCAATCAATCACCTTATGTAACAGCTGCAACACGCATATCTCATTGAACCAGTCATTCATATCAGGTTGCCCGCCCATCATCACGCACCACTACTTTTTCTGCACCCTTCTTTGTTCGAGCAGCCACAGACTGGAACGGCCTCCCCCGGGACATCGTCGCCATCAACTCATCATCTGCCTTTAGAGTTGACATAATTTGTCATTTTCAACACTAAAACCATCCTTCGCCGATGTAGTGCAACAGGGCGCAGCACTATAACGGCCCTGCGGCAGCTGCCCATGCTAGGAACAGTGTGTCCAGGCAGTTGCCAATACCCCCTCCCCCCCCAAAGGTTGAAACAGCCAAGGCTGCACCTGCCGCTTGTCCCCCTGGTCACAACAGCGGCCGCTGCAAGTTTTGGCAGAAACGAAGGTAGCCCAGCAGCTAAGAAGGCCCCCTCGACATCTGGCCCAATGGGACCAAAGGTTACGCCTCTCGAGACGAAGGCGGCCCCAGGGTCAACAGATGTAAAAACCTCGTCTGACCAGGTGAGGCCCCAAGCTCGGAACACCAGCTCGCAATTGCTGGCACGCAGTGCCTCTGAAGAGGCAATGGCCACCACGGTACCCCTGGTGCCGAATGATCGGCGTAGTTTGTTGCTTCGCGCTAAGAGAAATAAAAAGCTGATAACAGGGCCCGATGACAGCCTTGTTACTTGAGTCTTAACGTGCCGCTTAAGAAGCAGTCACACCCATATTGTACACATAGTACTACATTACCCCCAAGATGGCAACACATATTATGCATTGGAACGTCTGTGAACTGCTTAGATACCTCTACGATGTCCATGAGCTCTTATACAAACATTCGCCAAAACAGCTTTGTGTACAGTAAACAGATTTCAAATCCAAAAAACACCTATTTTTGCGTCAGTATGTTCTGTTCCGAAAGTACAGAGATGATGCTGTGGCTTCATCTGGTGGTGTAGTTCTTATTGTGAATGAAAGAGTAGCATGCACACATTTTCCAATACAAACAACCCCATAGGCAGTGGCTGTTCGAGCAGTTCTTTTCAACAAACTCATCCCCATCTGCTCTCTATACATACATCCACACCACCGTCTTGAAAAAGGAGAATTCCAGTCCTCCATTAATGAATTACCTTACCTGAACCTTATCTGGTCCTTGGGGACATGAATCCTCATAGCGGTCGGCGAGGCGATTCTCGCTGTGACGCACGAGGTCGCCTCATTGAACAGTTCCCTTTGTCTTCCGGTGTATGTTAAATAGGAATCAGCCAACATATTGCCAAGAAAACTTATTCCTCCACTGACCTCAGATTCGCACCTCCTTCACTTGTACTATTACACCAACGGAAAGTTATAAATAACGCCTAAGGAAGTGACCATTTTCCTGTCGTTTTTAGTATACCAATATCATACGAATGTCCTTCACGTGTTCCCAGGTTGCTCATAAACAAAGCCGATTGGGAACAGTTTTATAACATTTGTCCTTTAAGTTGGACTGACCTACCTGGGTTAACCATAGACAGAGCTGTGCAGTACTTCACAGCTTTTCTTATTGCCGCAGAAGCCAAGTACGTCCCACTGTAGCGTTGTGGGGTAGATTGGTTGGGATGACCGCGATTAGGCCGGTGATGGAAGCAGGACTTTCATTCAGGAAACTTGAAAAACTGATTTGTTTACATTTAGAGAAAACGTTTACTGGTCCTCATTCATCCGACGCCCAGTATCTCGGCTTTTTCGGGCTCCTCTTGTCTCTCGTCCCTCTTCGTCCTTTTTACCCCGGTCGTTCCTTTCTTTCTCCCTCTTTCTCGGTGCATTTCACGAAAGGCAGGGGCAGCTCGCAGTAAGAGGGGGGATCAAGGGGTGTGAGTCGTGAACACGGAGCCCAACTCCTCTTCAGCTCGAAGGGCACGAATGCTCAGTTCTGTTAAGTCGAACCATCTGCTTCCAGAAACAGCGTCGACTCTTCCGATTCTAGAAACAGCCGCCACATTCAGTGGGGCTTAGTTGTAGCGCCAGCATCCCATCTCGCGAAACCATGGGCAGCCTATAATAACAATCTCCGCATTCGCGGAACCGAGTTGTGGCGCCAGCGCGCCCGTCTCGAACACGTCAATGGCAGCGGGATGCAGCAGACTCCTCCACCGCCAGAAGACTCGACTCGAGGGTGGCCAACAGTCAGGTCACCCGAAGCGTCGAGACGATCACTGAAGACCCTCGGCCTCTCGGGGCCTTGGCATTCGCGTCACTGGTGACCCTCTGTTCCTGGGATACACAAGCACACACACACACTGTTCGGTGTGCCCGAGCGACATGCCCACCGTACGCTAAGACTGTCATGATTTTACCCAATGCTAGTCCCCCTCACTTTATCTTTTGTGATGGTCAGCTTTTGAAAAGAAAATTTAAAATGCCGTTACCTCTACTCCGATAGGAGCCTTTTTGAAGGTCGCATGCCATCTCTCCACACTGTTGTTTTGTGGGCGGTAAACCGAGCTATGCAGAATTTTAAAGCCACACTTATTGAGAAACGTTGTCATGAGAGCGCTCGTGAATACTGTTCCCTGATATGATTGCATTTTAGCAGGGAAACGGAGGCGCGAAAATACAGAAAGGAAAGCATCGACTACCTCGACTGAAGTTGCCTCCTTTAAGGGTAGCGCCTCGGGGAACTTTATGGCAGCGCACAATAGCTAGAGAATGTATCTGTTTCCCGCACTTGTTTTCGGTAACGGCCCAACCAAATCTAGAACTCTGCGGAAGGGCTCAGATATAATGGGCACTTTTACGATCGGTGCCTTCTATTTGTCGTTAGGCCTACCGGCTTTCTGGAAAGCGTCACAAGTCTTTACAAAATTCTGCCCCTTCCTAAAACACCCCTGCCCATAAAATTCTTGCAACAATGTTTTCTTGGTTTTATTTATGCCGAGGTGTCCTGTCCTCGAGTGATCGTGACAAAGACTGAGTAGGTCCTTGCGATATGGTGACGGCACCACCTATTGATTGTAGCCCTCTGGTAGTCCTTGGGAGACTGCTTCCACTGTCTCGATCACTCCGAAACGTCCTCTAATCTGTACCTTTGCCATAGGTAAATACACTGAATCTTCGCTGATGGCCCGTCTTTTCCACGCGCATACGGATAAGCAGTCTTCACTATTTACGTAGTTCGGTTGAATTATATCCACGGTGGCGGCGGAGTCCCTCAGTACCCTACACGCTTTGTCATTTGTCATCAAATCAGTCTTGTAAGGCTTTAAAAGATCTAGGTTACTCGATGATCGCTTATGCAAGCAAATACTGGCCTACCTTTGAAGCAGTTTCGGGCAAAGTGACCTGCATTGTTGCACTTAAAACTTACCGCCTTAGCTCGTGACTCTCTTTCGAAGGATCCCAGACCTCCTTTCTATTCTTTTCCGGTTATTTTGGCCTGCCTTCAGCACGCGCCGAATTTCGACTAGTATTGCCTTGCTCATTAGTCCTGTTTTGCAGTATTTGAGTTTACGCTTGGGGCCGCGGCACAGGCCTTTGATAGTGACGTGCGCTGTTGGTGGGTGTCCTGAAGCCTCGACTGGCCACGTACTCGTCGCCAAGCTGTTCTGCGCTCCTGACAGACACAGCTTCCTGTCTATCCTTGACTCACCGGCGCACAGGCGCATGTAATCCAGCAGGGTGTGATAAAACTGCTCCAAACAAATTAGATCCCCCAGTTTACTTAAGTTATCCACCAAGACTCCTTTCACCCCCTCTGAAAAAGTATCACTCAGCCTACACGCAACTTGAAATCAACAAAGCTGCCACTAGGCTTCTTTCTTTCCTGTCCAAATCTCCTCCAAATTTTCTGTGTAGTGAGCTTGTATTTCGCGAGTAATGTCGACTTCACTCAGCTGTACACGCCTGCTCGGCTGTGCTCAGTCTGACCATGACCTGCAAGGCCTCTCCCGGTAACTACGCAAGCAACCGTTCTGGCCATGCGTCACTGGCAGTGGGACGCAACACCACAAACACCTGGACTGCTGGGCAAGCCACGCATCTCATGGTGGAACACTGATCCCCGAATGCAGAAATGTTACTTCCCTCGTTCTTGGCTCAAGACAGCCTTGGCGCTCGCCATAAATTATTCGCGAACTTGTGGACGACTTGAAAGTGAGTTGGCTCGGTCGAAGCCAGGACAAGTTTCAAGTCAGCTTGAAAGTGACCTTCATACATTATTCCAACATGGTCAGCTCTCGAATGAACATCGCGCGGAGGCAGGCCGCTATGGGTTTGTTTGCCTCGCCATAAGCGTAGCATTTACTGAAGCGCACTGCCTGCCGAAGATTCCTGGACACGCCTTACGTGACTGAGAAAATCCGATGGAGTTGTACGACGAGCAACACTTCCACGCTCGGCAAAGATTCATGAAGGACGCCGTGCGGCAGCTGCTGGCTATGTCGCAGCTCCGTGAAAGTGAGGACAACCGAAGGCAGCCTGTGCCTTCGGTTAGAGCTACTGATGGCAATCAGGTTTTACGGCGCTGGCACACTCCGAAAGGTCACCGCGAATCTCGTCCGCATTCCTTAGTCGACAGTGTGCCGTGCACTCGGAAAAGTTACGCTGCTCATCGGGAAGTACCTGTACGCGATGCTGGTGCGCTTTCAGCAACCAGTGGCACTTTCTATAGTGATTCGGGACTCTTATGAAGTGGCTGAGTTCCCTGGCGTTGCAGGATGTGTAAAGTGCACACGCGTGCGTATTAATAGGCCCAGTGGTGACGACACTGAAGTGTTCTCTAACCGCCAGAAAATGTCTCGTGTTTTTCTAAAACACGATGACATTGTCTGTAGTTTCCGTCTCTTTCGGTGCAAAATTGACTCAGCGCTGTGTCTCTGTGCCTCGTCTATCCTTTCGTCCCGTCTCGGGCGCTATTTCTCGCTCAGAAAAGCATCGTTTGCAGCACAACGCTGCGAAAAATTTCAGGCACACACAATGAAAGAGATGCTTCTATCATGGGTTCCCTGATATGAGCCTTCCGCTTCACCATCATGCAGCGACACATTACTGCACCCGCGAGACAAAATTCTGCCCAGGGCAATGTCCTGACCCCGCTTTTTCTCTTGTTTACCAAGCTCAATAAAAGGATACGAATCACTTTTTCAGAACTTTTTGCTCTCTTTAATATTTTGTCATATATACCTGCGACCTAGCCTGCTACGAGCATGCCCCCAGGCGAATAGACAGGCGAATACCTTAAAGATTGTTTTACCTCGTGAGCCAGGTGAGCACAAATACACGCCGTAGCGTTCAACTGAAAAAAATGGCTCCGTATCCTTATGTTACACCGCAAATGTCGTCAAAACACGATAGTCTCGCGTCTGAAGAGAGTGAAGAAAACGTTTATTTGATGTTCTGCGCAAAAAAAAATGGTGAAGGGTAATCTGGAAGCGCCGCGTAAGAGTACCTCGAGCGTACAGCGGAGGTGAACGAGCGCATCAAGTTACGTCACACGTGAGACATGAGCGCTATCTGGCAGTTATACTGGAAAACGGGGAGCGCTTCGCACGCCCGTCTTTGAGGTGATAAGGTGTAGAACGGAATGCGATGAGTAGGCGCCACCACCGTGTCGTCTTAGCAAAGCGTTGGAAATGATAGCCGTTTGGTGCAAGCGTTGCATTGCCAGCGCAACGTTATAAAATCTACGATCCTTGAAATTACCTATGTGTATCTTTTCTAGTAAAAAAGTACACATAAATATTATTGACGTGTTGTTATGGTGCCTCAGATATGCGCAATAATTGCTTTACAATTTACAATTGCAGAAGTATGAACGCTGAACATTGAACAATATTGGTTGGCGCTGCGGATGGGGTCGGCCGTTTGAAGTATCGTTTGGTCACTTTGGTGCCGTTTGATGTACCGTTAAGGGTGGACAAACAGACAAATGTACAGACACACAGACCAAAATTTTTGCGTTGAAGGTCCGCAAGAAAGACTATTGTCTTTAAAAAAATGACAAAAGAACCAACGCAATGCTTGTTTCGCGTCTAAACAAGCAAGTGTGGAGAAACGCCCTGCATTTGGGTGGCCACTAAAACCAGCGGGCAACTGACGCCTTACAGAAGCAACACTGCGCATCGCTGTATCGGCAGGCACCACATGCCGCTTGTTAGCCGTAAAATGGCAAAAATAGGCTTGTGGTATTTCGTTTGTGTAGTTATTTTGAAATGTACGTTGTTTTTTGCTGTAACACGCGCCTTACGCGAACAACGTACTTCTTTATTAACCTCGTTACCAGACGAGGAACGTGTTTCTGCTTCGAAGCTCGTTCTTGACTTGATCAAGTAAAACAGCCTGAGCATCTACGAAACGCGAAGGCCTACTTGGACGTTTTGAAGTCCGCTGCTTGCTTCACGCCTACTTACTCAAGTGAAGCCAAAGGTGCGAGCCAATGACATCTATGCATTCGGGAAGGAGCGTATTAATGTGCGAAAGAAGCAGAACAGGGCATGGAGGTTGCTTCGAAACTTGCCGACAGCCGAAAATCTTGACAGCTTTAAAAAAATAAAGTTTGAAGGCAGGAGAACACGTTGGCAGGCCAGAAGAGAAAGCTGGCAGAAGTTCTTATCAGGGACCGATTCATATCCGCAAGAGGCTAAAGTCTCAGACAAGATTGGTAGGGTAGCAGAAAAAAAAGTACACTGACTCCCACTCGTAAACACACAAGGCGACAGCCTGAAAGATCAGGTGAACTTTGTCGGCGCTAACTACAGCTTGTGTCTAGCTCGTCAAACTATACTGAAGCTTTCGAAACATATTGTTGCGCACAAGGAGGACCAGGACGTATACGGTTCAAGGGGCCGTTTATTTTGGTCGTGAAGAGAAGCGCCAGAGCGGCCAACAGGTTGACGATTGCAGTGTCGTCGTCTTCCTTCTTTCTCCAGCTTGGGGCAGCCAGCATATTCACCTATCTTCGTTTTCTTCCCAGGCATGCGCAACATTCCTCCCCTCGCAGACGAAGCCTGCCGGGCGAGGTGATTGATTTACCTTGGTGTGTACAACTTCAGTCGAGCGACATGGACTGCTTGGGTTTTAGCGGTTCTTCTACCACTTCTCGTGAGGCGAGCTATTGTGTACGTGACTTCAGTGATTTTGTTGAGAAAAACAAACAGCCCGTCATATGTGGCCAAGAACTTTTGGCATAACCCGCGTCTTCGTACCGGAGTCCAGAGCCGCACTATAAGTCGCCTGGATGGTAAGTTACAGGCCGGTGGCGGACGTCGTAGCGTGCCTTCGATTTTTCCTGTGATGCCAAAGTGCGTAGACGAGCAATACGACGCGCCTCTTCTGCAAGGCAGAGAATTTCGGCGACTGAGAGGTTCTCGTGCGCCGAGAATGGCAAAACTGTGCCGACTGTGTGCCATGGCGGTCATGCGTACATCAAGAAAAAGGGGTTATATCCTGTTTCGTCGTGCTTAGCGGTGTTGAATGCGTACGTTATAAATAGTAGCACGTCATCCCAGTTCTTGTGGTCAGATGTCATCCGCGTCACACTCTGTAGAGCTCAGCGGCATGCGCGAAAGGCAATCGGCGTCGGCGTGTCGTCGACCACTTTTGTACGAGAATATAAAGTTATACTCTTGGAACCGAACTGCCCAGTGCGCTTGGCAGCCGCAATGGTCCCGAAGGTTGACGAGCCAACACAATGAGTGGTGGTCGGTGACGACTGTAAAATGGCGTCCATATAGGTAAGACCGAAAGCGCTCAATCGCAAATACTACCGCGAGGCATTCTTGTTCTGTGACAGTGTAAATCTGCTCGGGCCTACTCAAGGAACGACTTGCGTATGCGATCACGTGCTCGCGGTTACATAACGTTGAAGTAGGACGGCACCAATTCCTATGCCGCTGGCATCTGTGTGGAGTTCTGTTGGAGCTGATGAATTGAAGTGTTTAGAACAGGCCGCGACGTCAGGAGCAACTTCAGTTGACGAAAAGAGGAGTCGCACTCCGGAGTCCACTCCAAAGAAGTATTCTTCCGTAGCAAACATGTCAGCGGATACGCGACATTGGCAAATTTAGGTATAAAGCGGCGAAAATAGGAGCAAAGCCCAAGAAAACGGTGGAGCTCCTTAACAGAGTGCGGCGCACTGAACGTTTCAACGGCTGCTGTCTTCTGGGGATCTGGACGGACGCCATCCTGATTGACTAGGTGTCCGAGAACAAAGGTTTATCAGTCTCCGAAGTGGCATTTCTTTGAGTTAAAAACAAGGCCAGCGTTTCTTATGCAAGTCAGTACAGTATCCAGACGTGAATTATGTTCGCTGAAGGTGCGACCAAAGATGACGACGTCGTCGAGATAGCACATGCAAAAGCTCCACTTCAAGCCATGAAGAATAGTGTCCATAAATCGCTCGAACGTCGCGGGTGCGTTGCACAGTCCAATCGGTATCACGTTGAATTCGAAAAAGCCGTCAAGGGTTACAAAGGCTGTCTTTTTTTATCTTCAGAATGCATGGGAATTTGCCAGTAGCCCGATCCTAAGTCTACAGAGGAAAAGTAAGAGGCCGAATGTAGACAGTCTATGGCATCATCAATACGTGAAAGTGGGTACACGTCTTTTTTGTTACAGCATTCAATCGGCGATAATCGACGCAAAATATCCAAAATCCGTCTTTCTTTTTAACGAGAATTACTGGGGCTGCTCTTGCACTCGCCGACTCTTGAATGACTCCGCTTTGAATCATTTCGTTCACCTGCTCAATAATTATCCACCACTCGGATGGCGAAACACGGTATGGCTTTTGTCTAATCGGATTGGCCAAACCAGTGTTGATGGTGTGACATGTCCGAGAAGCAGGGATTAAGGGCGCTTTGTCTTTCTGCGCAAAGTTGAATGCAGAAACGTGCTTCGAAAGTACATTCACTAATGTTCGGCGTTCACTTGAGGTCAGCGACTTATTAACCATTGACAGAAGAGCCGGTTCCAAACTGTGACTACGATGCTCTTCCGGCGCATCTCCAAGCTCGGTCATCAGTAAGGCCACGTGTTGTCCAGTAATGACGGCAAACTTTAGACCATCTGGTAATACCACGAGTTCTGTGGAGCAATTGACAGTCCATAAACCAGTGCGTCCACGTCTGATCGACACCACACAATGTGGGATCAACACATTCTTTTTCATGCAGTTGGTGTACTCTGGTTCAACGTCGGCATCAAAGTTGGCGGAATAGCTGTCGCTGCAACCAACAGGTACTCGAACGGTTGATAACGGAGCTATGATAGTGCCGCCACAGACACACAATGCGTCTCACTATCCCCAGGGTTTTCCAAGAGCGTGACGGAGCGTGATCACTCAAAAATATTGTCCCTGTGCGGCAGTCGACAGTCGCATCACATTCCCTTAAAAAGTCCATACCCAAAATAACATCATGTGTTGCCTGCGGAATAATCGCGAACTCCGTTGGGATAACGCGGCCACCGAGAAACACGTCAGCTTGACACACACAAACAGGATGCAGTGGCTCACCACTCACTCCGCAAATTTTCGAAGCTTGATTCCACTTAAATAAAACCTTTCGTCCCAAGGTATCTTTAAAACACGCACTCATGTCCGAAATTGTTGCCCCCGTATCAACCAAAGCCATCACAGGCAAATTGTAAACAAAAACACGTACTTTGTTCTTGAGCATCAACACAGGAGGTATTTCTGATATTAGCACGTCTCCGGCAACCTCACCTCCATCGGCCTCGCTTGCTAGTTTTCCTGTGGTAAAGGAGACATGTTTCGACGCCGCGTTGAAGGAGAACGGGGAACACGAGGCGGTGGAGGTGTCAAGCTCCTGTCAGATGTAGGGGAGTGGTTCCGCAAGCTGCGTGTCCAGTAGTCGTCGCGCGGCAGCAGGTGTGTTGCCCTAGGGTCGTCGTACGGTCGATCAGGCGATCGTGTGAAGTGTTGTGGTGGGCCATAGTACGTTGCTCGCGGGTCATCGCGAAGTCGTTCGGAAGGCCGCGCAAAGTTGGTGGGTAGCCATACCGTGGGGCTACACGTCGACGGTTGCAAAATCGCGAAATATGTCCTGGTACACCACAGGAGTAGCAAACTGTGAGAAGTCAAAACTCTCTTTGTTCGTCGATGAATTGAACATCGTCTTCCCTGGCGTAGTGGGTCGGTTCGTTCCGTATGTCATAGGGATAGACCGGGCGTCGCGAAGAAGGCGGACGCTGGGGGCACCGGTCATGTTGGGGAGCTGGCAAGCGTGGTGCTCTCCTTGGCTGTGGGGGTGCGCTGTACTCAACAGCTGCTTCACTAACCTTCGATTGCCAAGGGGTCGTAGAAGGCGGCGGCGCAGTCACAGCCTCACGTGGCACATATACCGAATGTTGGTCGTTTACAGAATGGTGATCAACTGCTGAGTGCGTCTGTTCTCTATAGCGAAAAAGTTCTTCGCGAACAATCTCTCGAATTGTCGAGAACAGGTCTGGGCAGGTGCTCGTGTCGATGCTGGCAACCGTTGTAACATTTGTGAGCCGGCCTAACTTTGGAGAAATCCTGTGCATTTCCAGGTGTTCGAAAGTTCGGCAATGCCGAATGACGTCGGACACCGAGCTCAGGTGCTCTTTTCCGATGAGAAAATTATAGACATCCTCGGCTATCCCTTTCAGCAAATGTCCTACTTTGTCGTCTTCTGACATCTGATCATTGACCACCTTGCAGAGCTTCAGCACATCCTCTACATACGTGGTACATGTCTCAGCTGGAAGCTGCGTGCGTTGAGACTGCTCTGCCCGCTTCCTTTTGACGCTTGAGTCGCCGCAACACGCTTTCAGCTCTGCAACAAAAACGTCCCACGTCGTCAGTGTGTCCTCGTGCTTTCCGTACCACACGAGCGCAGTATCAGTAAGGCAAAAAACTGCATTGCTGAGCTGAGCAGCGGCATCCCAGCCGTTGGACTTGCTTACTCGCTTGTGCTTGACGAGCCACGCGACCACATCCTGTCCCGAGTTTCCTCCAAAGGTTGGCGGGACTCAGTAGTAGGGCGCGGAACCCATTGGAGTGCCTTGAAGCGTTAGATGGCTGATCTTGGGCCATTACGATCGGCGCAGGCGCGAGTCCCGCAAGGCAGCGGCTGCGGCGTAGTCCAGGTAGTGAAGCTCCCGTCGTTGGGCTTGTCTTACCCATCACTTTTTCACCAATCTGTTGCGCACAAGGAGGACCAGGACGTATACGGCTGAAGGGGCCGTTTATTTTGGTCGCGAAGAGAAGCGCCGGAGTAGCCAACAGGTTGACGATTGCAGTGTCATCGTCTTCTTTCTTTCCCAGCTTGGGGCAGCCAGCATATTCACCTATCTTCGTTTTCTTCCCAGGCATGCGCAACAATACAAAGCAAGAAGAGAAAAGCAGAAACTAGAACAAAAGTGTACGAAATACGAGGCATACAACCAGCTTTTCAGTTTTGCTGAGGTACAATCATCACTAAACTTCTGCAGTAATTTTGCCCCAGGCTCCGACCGTGTCATCATATGAAATGTTAAAAAACCTGTCACTCAAAGCACAAAAAAACATCACTTCTCCTTTACAATGCAATCTGGCTATCTGGCACCATCCCAACTTCCTGGAAAGAGGCCATTGTTTTCCTATTTTGAAACAAGGCAAGAACTCTTCCTCAGTTTCGAGTTATGCATCTATTGCACTTAAAAGTTGCCTTTGTAACTTTTAGAGAAGATGATAAACCGCCGACTTTTACATTTTTTTGAAACACACTATCTGCTCTACCGAGTCCAGTGTGGGTTTGAGAAGGTACACCCACAACCGACCATCTGGTGCGTATCGAGGCAGAGATCCGAGATGCTTTCGTTCACAAACAATACTTCCTTTCTGTGTTCGTCGATATCGAGAAGGCTTACGACACAACATGGCGGTTTGGAATATCAAGGGACTTGTCTCACCTGGGCGTGCGCGGTAGAATGCTTTCTATTATCGAAAGTTACTAGTGCAATACCGTGTCCGTGTGGGCAGTGTTCTCTCCCAAACATTTGTCCAAGAAACGGGAGTACCGCAAGCTGGTATACTTAATTGTACACTTTGTGTTATCAAAATTAATTCCTTGCACCTGTCCATATTCCACGATATGTTTTATTGTCCGTATGTCGATGACGTTCAGCTTAGCTTTAAGTCATATAACCTGATAATGTCGAAGTGGCAGCTTGAGCTACAATCAAACAAGATCTGCGATTCGGCAGAGGAAAACGTATTCCGACTGAACCCACAAAAAAGAATGTATGTCTCTTTCGCCCAAAAAAAAAGGCATGCATCCTGAACCCGATATTTAACTGCATTAGAAACGTCTGTCTGTTAATGGCGAGAATAAATTCTTACACCTAATCTTGACCACCAAGCTAACCTTCATACCGCGCATCAAGTATTAAATGCGAAACATTTCTTAGCAAACTTGGGCGACTTTGAGCGTATCTATCTATCTATCTATCTATCTATCTATCTATCTATCTATCTATCTATCTATCTATCTATCTATCTATCTATCTATCTATCTATCTATCTATCTATCTATCTATCTAGCCGCTTACGTTTGGGTGCTCTCGTCGTCACCCCCTTAACTTGGCGTGAACCAAAATTAGCATGGGAGTATAAGATGGTTTGACAAATATGACGCGCTCGTCAAGACATTAATAATGTCACAATCCCATCACTTACTTCGTCCAACATTTCCCGCCAGACAGTGGCACATACCCATGGGTGGGTATGTGCCGCTCGTATGCGGGTATGTGCCACAGGTGATTGACATTGGGTATCGACCCAGGAATGACGAGACAAACATGGGCAGTTTCAACGCGTGAGCGTTAAGAAATACTCGACATCGGTAGCGTCGAACCGACGAATGCAAAGAATAAAAGTAAGGGTCCCAGATGGAATCATACCGAAGCATTCTGCGTGGCAATGAAGCATTTTATCACAGAGCTATGCCAAGTCTCAGAACTACTTTTCAAATAGACGTTAATCTTCATGAAACTTCAATAGTGGTTGCAGTGATTCCTACCCAATTTTATAAACATTACATATGTACATCTTTGATACAGATGTTACGTCGGGTTAACGTTAATTGTGGTTAGTTGCCACGCGCTGAAGTTGATTTATTAGCAGTGTCCAGGTCCAGCATCCTCGCGAGCATCAGTGCTTCAAATCATATATATGATGCTGTTAATACGCATGTTTCAGTTTGAATCGTCGCGCAAGTGCAAACAACTTGGTTGTTAAACATCTGCAACTCTTCAACATATGTGTGTGCGTGCAACATTTGTGCATATATTTAGCGTCATTTAATAACGTGTCACTCAATAAAAAAATTGCAACACAGTCACATTCCCTTGGCGTGCTTCACATAACGTCAATTCCCAGGTAGGTGGGATCTGCTAAATTATATAAAAACAAACTGCTCAAAAGCCATGAATGTTCTAAAAGTGTTGTCACGTACTACGTGAGGAAGTGACAGGCAATGTCTCATGAATTTGTATAGAAGGCTCATTCTCACCCGCTTAGACTATGGGTCTGTTGTTTATCAGTCTGCGACTCAAAGTACTCTGAAGATGCTAGACCCCGTGCACCATTCGGGGATTCACCTTTCTGCTAGTACTTTTCTCACTAGCCCCGTAGAAAGCCTGTATGTGGAGTCGAATGAGTGATTACTCTACTTACAGAGATGTTACATATATTTTGTGTGCTGCCTCAAGGTGAACGCAGATAAAGAACACTCCTCTCATTTCACAATAAGTGATTGGTTTTATTCTGCCCTGTTCCACAGCCGTCCTATGTTGAGGCAGCCCTACGCACTTTGTGTGAGAGGCCTCGCTGAGAAAACAGATGTGCCACTTCTAGAACACTGCTTCATGGCTCCTGCTGCATATCTGCTGCCATGGCAGTGACAGCTTATAGACTGTGACATATATTTTGCGGAAGTCACAAAGCATGCGCCTGTTGCGCACATTTACACATACTTTCATGAAATCCAACACAAAAACAGTTGTCCCAAATTCTACACCGTTGCCTCAAAGACGAACACTTCTGTCTCATACGCTGTGGTCTGCCCATTCTTTTTAGATGCCAGTATTCTTCCTCCTAGTACAAGCATCTTTACTGCAGAAGCTCATACTATACTTGCGGCCGTTAAACACATTGAAGAAATAAAACTACAAAGTGCACATATACACAGATTTCTCAAGCGCGGTAAAAGCCCTCAAAACCCTGAATAAACACAAAATAGTTGTCCTTGTATCTTTTTACTCACTCCTATGCACAGTAAACTCACTCAAGCAGCATGTCATGGTGTGCTGGTTTCCAGGACACTCTGAGATAGAAGAAAACGAACTGGTGGAACACTTGTCTGCATCCGCCAAGCCAGCCAATGCCAATACAACAATGGCGATCTGTGCACTCCACCTGAAACCTCTCCTCGAGCGACACCTCAGGGCTTTTTCGCAGCACACATGAATACGCACACACGAAATAAACTGCATGTTATCAAGCTGCAACTCGGTCAGTGGCCACCAGTATCTAAGTCACGCCGCACACAAGTTACACAAACAAGGCTAAGACACACATACACGACACACTGATACATTTTATCTGGTGATGATTCATCATTGTGTGAGATGTGGTGATGCACAAACTGTGCTTCCTATTTTATTTGAATGTAAGTAACTAGAACCCTTAAAAACAATTTTTTGCATTACCCTATCGACAATAAATACCACTCCACCCTGCAATGTTCATCGTTATTGAGCCACTTTTCAAACTCGAGTCATTGCTTTCATTTTAAAGCAGGTGGAATATTTTCAAGTGATTTACCAAGTAAATCCGTAGCACGACTTCTGAAGAGAGGTCGCTGCTGTGGTTATTACAAAAACCACAGCACATGCCTCCCAACCCTTGTATACAAGGGCGTTAAAGAGGTATTATTCGGGCTAATGCCAATTATCACCATAGTTCTGTTATAATGATTCTTTGGCACCTATTATCACTAGACACCTTTCATGTCACTGTCATAAGTTTAATACTGCTATATTTTACCCGCCACAGGGCGTGGAATTTTAAGGCCCTTATACATCCACCTACCGTAAACATTGCCCACATCCATTGTCTCACGAAAAGGCGCTCTTTGGTCGTCATGTGGTCCTTGTGCCATAAAGCACCAAACATCACCAAAACTTCGTTCTCTGAGTTTGTTAACCTAAATACAACCCCATCCCTAATGTAATGCCCCTTCAAAAAAAGAGGGCCTTTAAGGTAATTAACTGAACTCAACTGAACTGAAGGCACATCTCAGGAATCCAATTCCTTCAGTAGTCGTACAGTAACCTCGAAGCAAAGCCTCTGAATTCGCGAGTCCAATAGTGTCCGGAGCTGTGTCATTTCAGTCCTCTTGAAATCCTGATATTTTGAAAACAGTTTAGGCAATTACAAAGAAATCGAATATGTTATATTGCTAATCATTCAGCTTGTTCCTATAAATTTTATTATGATAGAAATACACTCTCGGCGGGTTTTTACCATCACGTTTGACGTTGCCGTTGCCTTCATATTCAATATGACATAAAAAGGGATAACATATTCCCGCGCATCGTATTTTGCACGAGCGGGTAAAAGAGCATAAACGGGGATGATGAACGCGGCTGAAGCAGAGAAGGAACGAGCCGCCCATGTCAGTCGCACAAAGGGCGCATGCGATAGCATCAACCCGCGTGCGAGGCCCGCTGTCAATTACTGCTAGCACAGAGAGAAAATTCCCCCCCCCCCTTTAAAGGAGCGTGAAAGAAATTTAGGGAAAAAGGGGGCTAGCTGTGTCACTAGACAAGCAACTGTGAAAAGTGATTGTAATGACGGGGTCGTGATCCTTGGCATGTGCGCTATCTTGGCAGGGGTCAGCGAATGGCTCGCATGCAATTGTACATCTCGTGCTCGCAGCACGAAGAGACTACATGAAACCGCTGCTCTTCCTGGAGCGGCCGTATTATTTTGCACCGACGTCTCATAGTTAAGCGAAATCAGACCCAAAGAATTTGGCTGGTAGCCTTACTTCGTATTACATCGCAATTTGTTGCTATTGAATTACCTACGTCACTCTTGGCAAACTATATTTATTGGACGCATACTACTTAATGTTGGTTCAGAATACACCCTATCTTCGCCGGACATCAGGGTTGCTGCTTTGGCCGATTTCACTTTTTCATCGTAATGTCGTTATCTGCCAAGCTCGAACCATCATTTACAAGATGAGAAACGCCAGTGTCCTTCATTTTCCGAAACCATATACGGTGCTTGTGGGGACATATTGGTTCAGAGGTTAAGCAGGCAGTCCAATCATAGGTACTCTAATCTGGGACCCGTTGCAAAATGAGTGTTGATTATATCTCAAAAGCGATCCTTTATTGCACTTTCGACGAAGCCACCAGAGACCTATCTCATCATCTGACGCACTGCTACTGGCACTAATGCTCTTGCCTGCCACAGTGCCTCAAACATAATCTTAGAGAAGATTTGATGTGGACATTATAGGAGTTGCAAATTTTACATCGCATGCTAGGAACGACCACGTGACAAACCTGCCTGATTTATTTCATACAAATGTCGTATAGTTGTGTAACATGTACTTTATTAGGCACTGTGACTCAAGCCCGTTATATGCTATACCATTTGTTTAGCGAATAGCTAGTAACACACAGCCAACTTCTCCATGCGAATACGCATGGACACATAGGCATAACATCATTGTTGTGACTCATACCACAATGGTGATTCGCTGTCCGTTTGTTCATTTTTTCATGTTGATTATTGCTTTATCTCTTCGACAATGTCTTAAGGCAAACAAATTTATAACTATGTACAGAATATTGTTTAAGGAACAATAGGCTCTCGTCCGGTCTGTAGCAAAAGCTGCTCTGAAGGCGTTGTTGTGGTTTTTTTTAACCAATCGGACTCAGCGACTAAGTGCGACTGCTCGCGGAAAATGTTGCTGTGTAGTACTGAGACACCGCTCCAGTCCCCCCCCCCCCCCCGCCTTTTTTTATTACTACTGCCGAAGACTGTTCTTCTATTTTTTCATTTTTTACACCCTATTTTCCCTTCCCAATCCCAGGGTAGCAAACCGGAGTCTCCTTCTCGTTAGCCTTACCGTATTTCCTTTATTTTTCTCTATTCTCGTCGTTCCTGTCTGGCTCTTTCTGGTGAAATGTATTCAAGATAGAAACAACAATTACAACTTTAAGCGTCAGCAGAATAAGTAGTGCAATAGGCGAGCACTGAAATAAACGTCGCGGAAATGCTGCCTCCACTTCGGTTGTTTTGTTAGCCAGCGAAAACACCGGCATGCAGAGATAAAGTTACAAGGCGCAATCTTGGCAAAACACTGCGTAGAAAAATCGAAAGAGTGGCGGTGCGAGTGGGGCTAGCGAGAGAGGAAAAGCGTTTGCAATGGACAAGCGATGACCGCATAAAAGAGCGCTTTGTTCCGCACCGCGCACAATGGTTAAGTGCCACCTCGTCCTTCTTTTGTCATCGTCCTTTTTTCAAGAAACGGCACCCAATGTCAGTGTGCGGCTTCAAAGCCCATTACTGTTTCGCATTTTCGCTTGCTCCACGTGCCAGACGATGTCGTCAAATGATGCCTCGTATATTCTTCGTAAAAACAGCGAGGAATCGAAACGAATGCCTCCTTCACTTTACCGCTCTTATCGTGTGCAGCTTCTGGTGACACCCTCTTTTCACCGAGCCAACACTAAGAGAAGGTCACTTCCACCCATCAACGCGCTGCGTTTCATTGGTTACGAAGAAACAAAGCATCGAGTCAAGGATTGTCGGCTAAGTTGGGTGGTGTTAACAGATCAGAGGAAGCTTTTTTTCATTTGTTTTTTGTTCCACTAAGTGGAAGGGTGCTGCCTACAATTTAAAAGCGCAAGCTGTTTAAAATAATTTTGAAGCTTTTAATGTGTGCGCTAAGTATGCCTTAGAATAGTCAGCACAGTGACCTCGTTCTGACCGAGCGCCTTAGACCAATGTGACAACAGATAAACGTGAGACCACGTGCATAATCATCATGATCATCCTGTATATTCTAGCGCGCTGCTCGGCCGATGAGGGACCTCTTCGTCGCCTTCATGGTCTACTCACTCCCTGAGCACGTGCGGCCGGCTAATTACCTATTTGCATGAGCGGTATGCTTGGCTAGGTAGGTGAAAACATGCTATTACCAAGCTAATCAAGCCACATGTCATGCGAAAACCGAAATAATTGGGCCACATCGCAATAAGATCATGGTAATGCAGCCATGTAAAGCTAGGACTCTGCAAACTATAACATATCAATTAACGCGCTCACTATGCCTTTCTAAAGAACGCGATGAACTAAGTGATGCTTATTGACGCCGACGTACTTCATGACGTCATGAGTACGCGAAGCGAAACGACGCTTATTAGATGTTCATATTGTGATTATAATTACGATCACTTTATACTAATCTACACATTGCTAATTACACTAGAGATAAATATGGTTTAATTAAAACCTTAACAATCAAACAAAACTGTTCAAAAATATGCTTATTAAGCCCTAGCTAACTAGTAAAATCGAAACTATGACATGATTGATGCGGACTTCAAAGCAGACCAAGCAAACTGAGTAGACAACTGACTTAAAAAGCTGTAAGAAGCTACATGATCACAAGCTACTCCACGGCGCCAGCCTTGCACAAGTAGTCAAAGCTGACTAAATTATTTTATATGCAAAAAAGATGCTGCTTAGCGTTGACCTCACTAAACACTTGACAGTCGAACCAGCAGAATGAAAGTTACGAGTTTACCTTGGGTACTTTCAAATTCAAAGAGTTTGTACCCGAATTCCCACGTCCATCAGTTTGGTTGACAGACGCCTACGACGAAAATTGCATCCGCCCACCACGTTTGCTCTTGGCGAGGAGCATTGTTCAGCCGCAACACCTGCGATCAGTACAATTCATCTATGCGCTTTATCGCGCACACCATGCACGCACGAACGAGGAAGTAAAAGTTACAGGCCGTTTTCCGCAGCTAGTTTGTCTATGCAAAACTAGATGGCACGACCACACACAAGCGTCATGGCCTTCTCATGGATTGATTGATTGATATGTGGGGTTCAACGTCCCAAAACCACTATACGATTATGAGAGACGCCGTAGTGGAGGGCTCCGGAAATTTAGACCACCTGGGGTTCTTTAACGTGCACCCAAATCTGAGCACACGGGCCTACAACATTTCCGCCTCCATCAAAAATGCGGCCGCCACAGCCGGGATTCGAACCCGCGCTCCGCGGGTCAGCAGCCGAGTACCTTAGCCACTAGACCACCGCGGCGGGGTGAAAGTCGAAACGAAAAGTGGTCTAAAACCTAGCGACAGACATCAACAACCGCGTGACGATTGAAGCACGACTACGTGAGGAGGAACAAATAGCGAAAACAAAAAAAATATACACGTTTAGTTTCAATAGTTTTAATTTTATTTGTTACATAAAAATGGAAGACTAATTTCATGGAGCTTTGGTCTTTTGTAAGTAATTGAGCGCCCATTTTTTTGTTTGATTTCAGAAACAGCGGGCACATGCACGCAGTCTGGTAAAATGGGCTAACGTATTTGGGGGCGTATCTAGGCGATATGTCCAGAGCTTGTGTTTAGTTTGGCTTGTTGTTTGGTTGGGCGCATTGCCAAGTCAACGAGGTATCGTTCACTTCTCTGTGGTGGTTTCGTGTGTACATTTAGATGTTTACTTATCTTTTATGTGCATTTATTAGCTGAACTAGCTCGCAGAATGTGTAGATAGCTGCTCCTGTGACCACCGACTGCTTTCTCTGACGCACGGCAGGCGTACACTCGTGTTTGGTGTCTGTGAACGCGACAGGCTAAGCAACTAGAACCTATATTTTCTAAAATTGCTGCCTCAATGCAGTGGTTTTTAACGATTGGCAAAGTGAGTTTTCCAACTATTATGTTATTGTGCTTGTGAAACGTTGTCTCACAATTGCCTCTGCGAAGTTTCCTGTGCATATTGCAAGTACGTTATTAGGGTAATAGAAGAACTTGGCTTCCTCAAGCTGTGTTATTTTTGTTTATTTTCTCTATCGCATGCAATTAGCGAGACACAATTAGGATGCAATAAAATTCCGTAATAATGAAGGCCACGTAGCAAGTCAGCAACTAAGAAAATAATTTGCGCCAGTTGTGACGTCGAATCCTATTTTTTTATTTTTTTTTGCTGGTAGTTGCCCCCTGCTGACGTAGATGGCAATGGTGGCAACGAGCCTCTGACTACTGAATCTATGGATTTCTATAGAAGTTATGCTACCAGTTTACATGATAAGAGAGGGCACGGCGACTGCCTGAAGGACAGCATGCCTAAATCGCCACTTCTTTTGGCGCAGATTCTGCCGTACTTTATCGCCGTTCTGCTGACAGCAAACAACTGGATTGAACTGGAATTTTCCGGTGGGCCTCAGCGTGGCAATGATACAGTGGACCATCAACTTGACAATGTCTACCCTGCTGGAGTAACGTCACTCCTGAGCAATCTACAAAAGGCGCAGCATTTCTGTGATTTCTTCAGCGATCAAGGCGTCTTCCTGAAGAACATCATGTCTAAATTGCCACTGCTTTTTGCACAGGTTAGTTCATTATGTAATTTGGCTGGTTACCGGAGCGATGATAGATCTTTATTGGTCTTGCCGTGCCCTCAGAAGCGTTTTGCAATTTTTTCTGACTACTGGTCAATGTTCATGTTGCTTGTGTCCGGAGACATTGAAGAAAATCCAGGACCGACTTCTGGTCAAAAGGTTACAGAAATGTTACAGGTTAATATTTACAGGCAGGAAGAAAGTGACCGCAAAATGGATACCGAAAGAAAAGAAATTGCCGCTGTCAACGCTAAAACTGATAAGTTGCGAGGTATTCTGACGGTATTTAAAGACACGAACAAAAGGATTCAGACAATAGAATCGCTTGTCCAACTGCAGATATGTAAGTTAATTGAGTATGAAAATAGAAGTAGGTGTAACAACCTTTTAGTGCTCGGAATTGCCGAAAGTGGTGATGAAACAGAAACCAAACTCAGAGAAAAACTCCTTGATGATATTTTTGACAGAACTTGAGGGGCTGCTGTGAGAATGGTAGAAAGAATCAACTGCATTGGTCATGCGACACAGAATAAGCCGAAACCCATTATGATGTTCTTCGAATCCAGGGAAAAGGACAGCGTTTAAAGAATTGTTTCAAGCTGAAAGGCCCTAGTGTGTGGGTCAGCCAAGATTATGCCAAACAGCAGAAATAAGAAGAAAGCTTTGGGAATGTACAGCATCGGATTGGTCAAAAGGCACGAAAGTCCAGCTCGTCTACGATGAAATAAAAGTAAAAGGCAAAACGTACACCTGGGACCTCACCCAAGGCAAGCGCATACCATGTGCGGTTGAAGGAAGTACAATTGATAAAAATAAGAAGGAAAAGGCTCAGGTCACTAACTGTTCGCCTGACTCGCACAGCTATACAAGTTCGCGATTAATGCCCACCTCATCCATGTCGTCATAGCTAGGTTTTATTGTTCTAAGTGTATGCAGCATTGTTAACAAGGCCACTGATCTGGAGTATTTGCTGCTTTCAGAAACTTTGTATATGGTCTTTATAACAGAAATTTAGATGCATTGTGGTATGCATACTGACGTAATAATTCCCCCTAGATATAAAACGTCCGGAAAGGACAGAGATTCCCGGTGTAGGAAAGTGTGTATAATAATAAAGGAATCTGTTTATGCGTCCATAATAGACTGACATTCCCGAAACAGTTTGCTGTAGGATTGCTTTTGGAAATATTTCTTATCTAGTTGGTGCAATATATCGTCTCTACGGCCTCCTGTCACTTTTTAGACCGGTTGAACATATTCCTGGGCACCAATGCACATAGTAACACACGTCTAATTATGGCTGGAGACTTCAATTTGCCACATATTATTTGCACGACCTGGTTTACAATGGCGTTGAAAAGTTTAGTGCAATAAACTATTGGACATAATGTTCTCTTTTAATCCAAATCAAATTGTCCCTGAATATAAACGAATAACTTCTACGTCACAGTGATTGTTAGATCTCGTGCTCCTATAAAATAATAATAAGGAATATTCATGTTCAATTGAGGATGGTATTCATTACAATAAAATGATTGTAGTAAATTTGACTTCTACCACTATGTCCTAAAGGAAAAATGCTATTACAATACCTACAAAAGACTATAACAATGCTGATGACACTGCAGTTGCAGATTTCTTAGAATTCTCATTTGGCCTTTTCGAACAACACGCTAACGAAAAAAAATTGGCCCCGTATCTGCATGTAATCTGCAAATGTCGTCGAAAGACGATAGTCTTGCGTGAGGAGAGAGTGAACAACACATTTATTTGATGTTCAGTGCCAAAAAATCACTGAACGGTATTCTAAAGGCGCTGCGTTAGAGTGCCTCGAGCGTGCAGCGGAGGCGAACGAGCGCATCAAGTCACGCCACACGTGAGACATAAGCGCCATCTGGCAGTTGACTTAGAAAACAAACGCGTGGCTTTGAGACGGGTGTGCGCGCCCATCCCAGAGGTGATAAGGTGTAGAACGCAAGGCGATGGGTGAGTGCTACCACCGTTTCGTTTTATTGATTGATTTGTGGGGTTTAACGTCCCAAAACCACTTTTTGATTATGAGAGACGCCATAATGGGGGGCTCAGGAAATTTTGACCACCTGGGGTTCTTTAACGTGCAGCCAAATCTGAGTACACGGGCCTACAACTTTTCCGCCTCCATCGGGAATGCAGCCGCCACAGCCGGGATTTGATCCCGCGACCTGCGGGTCAGCAGCCGAGTACCTTAGCCACTAGACCACCGTGGCGGGGCACCGTTTTGTTTTAACAGAGCGTTGAAAACACTCGCCTTTCCGTGAAAGCGTTGCAGGGTGAGCGCAGCGTGATAAGCGCTACGGTCCTTAAAATTGCTTATGATTGCCTTTTCTAGTAAGAGACGAACGTGCAGAATATATACGTGTGGTTATGGTGCCCCAGATATGCGCAATAATTGCTTTTTATTTGACAATTGCACAAGCATGAACGCTCACCATTGAGCAACATAGGTGGGCGCTGCGGATGGGGTCGGCCGTTTCAAGTGCCCGATGCTGTAAGAGTGGACAAACAGACAAATTTACAGACAGACAGACATCAAAATTTTGCGTCGAAAGTCTTCAAGAAAGACTTTCGTCTTTAAAAACAATGGATAAGTTGTGGAATGAATTCAAGGCTATAGCAAACCATTGCATGGAGCGCTTCGGGCCATCACGTCTGAAAAAAACCTAAACAACGCCGACCCTCGGTTAACTGCTGTATTATTCATATGAAAATAAAGCTAAAGCAGCTCCGGAAAAAAAGGGGCCCTGAAGAAATATTCAGACTTCACTGAGGATCGAGGTGCACTCTGGCGCTATATAAAAAGCTGTTCTTTGGTGAAACACTGGCTGGATTTTTAAAAACGTTTACACAAAAAATTCTGGAGGTATATGAGCAGTAGAAAAGATAAAATTGAAGGAATCTCAAATGATACACGAACGTTAACACATGCAGCTGACATTGCTGAATACGTCAAGTATTTTTTCCAATCTGTGTTCACCAAAAATGCAAACACTAACTAGGGCGAGCACTTACACTATTGTATGCATAAACCAATTGAACTTATATTCAAACGGGAAGGAGTCCTCGAACTACTCCTGAGCCTATACGGGAAAAAAATCTTGCGGGCCTGACGATATCTGTTCAGAATTTTTGAAGCGCTACGCTGATTGGATATTGTATTACCTTACAGTAATGATTGAGAAATCGCTGAATACCCATTTTTTTACCTTTGAACTGGTGCTCGAGAGTTGTCATACCGGTATACAAAGGAGGTGATTGCCGACTTGTAAACAATTACCGCCCCATTTTACTCACATGAATTAGTTGCACAATTTTGGAGCACATCACAAAACACATTTCAGAATTTCTCGAACAGAGCAACCTATTATACTCATTCCAGCATGGCTTCCAAGCTGGACTATTGGCAATTACACAATAATTGAAGGTTTTCATAATTTTGCGGCAGCTTTAGAGAATAAGCAACAAATTAACGCCATTTGTATAGACTTTGCAAAAGCTTTTGATAAAAAGACTTATGATAAGCTTAATTTTAAGCTTCGAAAATTGGTATTGGTAGAACACTTGTGACTTGGATAAAAGAATACCAAGATAACCGAACACAGACAGTACATTTATATGACACCTCGTCATGCCCACTCGCACTCTTCTCGGGTGTTCCCCAGGGTTCAGTATTGGACCTTTCGTTATTTCTGATATATGTCGACAATATCTTTGAAGTGGTTGATCACCCAGTACGAGTAAAATTTTCGCTGATGGCTGCTAAATTCCTTCTACGGTAATGAGCAAGCACAGTCAAGCTAGCATTAGTCATTGCTTGAAAAAATTCCGCTATTGGTGTAACTTATTGGATATGAAAATAAACTACAAAAAATCAACATATACACACATGACTAAAAAAACAGGCGTTATGCCCTTTCACTATTCTATTAAGGGGAATTTACTCCACCATGCTAACCAATTCAAATATTTAGGAGTCACTTTTACTCGAATTTTGGCATGGCAAACAAAAATAGACAATGTGTGCTTGAAAGCGATCTAGAGACTGGTTTCTTAAGAAAAAAAAAACTACATCAAGCTTTGCGAGATATAAAACTTGTAACTCACAAAGCCTTCGTTAGACCACCACTAAAATATGCCTCTGTCGAGTGGAGTCTTCATCAGGACATCCTGAAAACAAATTAAGAAAAAGTTCAACGCCGTCCCATCCACACAAATTACCGCGGTTGAGATCCTGTCACGCAGATGTTGGAGTCCGGTGAATTGGAATTACTTAAGGCACGAAGACGAAAGAACTGGTTGAAAGGTCTTTTCAGGGTACTGTAAGGACAACTAAAAATTAACAAAGATTTGTACTTAAAAGTGCCACGGAAACGAAGCAGTCAGGTTAATCACGACTGTGTTTTAGTATCGTACTCTTGTCAAAGTGATGTGTTTGTCGTTATTTTTTTTTCTAGTTGCGATTGAGCTTTGGAATGCATTGCTAGGCGTTGTAGCAGAAGGAAGCGATGTTTGCCAATTTGAAAAATTGTTGGACATATATTTCAGTGATGGAGCTGTCAGATGATAAGCCTGCATGTTTCCTTCGTTTGAGTTTTTTTTTTCTCCCAGCTGTGTTTATGCCATGTAATGCATAGCCAGGCATTGCTGCAAATCCGGGCAGTGTTTGCCTATTTGATAAAGTTTTACACATATATTAATTTATTGCGCTAATACCTGGCATAGATGTGTATTGATTGGTTTGTATTTCGTTGTACCCTCCCTATCAGAGCCCTCAAGAGAGGGCTGACAGTATCATAAAATAAATGAAAAGAAATAAAAAAATATTTTGATGCATCTACTCACAGGAGTGTTGCCGCCATGATGCGACCGCTCCTAGTAGTGACCTGTCCTTATATTTATCTGCAATATTGCATGGTAGTGAAACGAGGTGCATGAGAATGCCGGGTGTGCGCCCTTGCTTCTTTGGGATGGAAATGTCTATGCTGCAGGTGGTATAAAAGAACCTTGTGCTAAAGAGGACAAACGCCCACGAACACGCCTATGCGAGGCGCGACGCCCCGCCGCGGTGGTCTAGTGGCTAAGGTACTCGGCTGCTGACCCGCAGGTCGCGGGTTCAAATCCCGGCTCTGGCGACTACATTTCCGATGGAGGCGGAAATGTTGTAGGCCCGTGTGCTCAGATTTGGGTGCACGTTAAAGAACCCCAGGTGGTCGAAATTTCCGAAGCCCTCCACTACGCCGTCTCTCATAATTATATAGTAGTTTTGGGACGTTAAACCACCCATATCAATCTTCATTATGTGAGGCGCGATGCTAATCTTGAAAAAGATAGCGCAACAGTCACACTGACATCGCTGCACAATTGAAATGTTGGCCGAGTGGCAGCGCTAACGAACTTGCACGCGGTGTTTCTTTATAACCGCCACGAATGCCCCACATGCATTTCTGACGCCACGCGCGTTCTTGTAGCCGTTTTTATCAACGCTGCTTTCACACGCTCCACACTATCTTCGTGTTATGACCGCTGCAATGCAAACTCAGAGTAACCTCGTCTGCCCTAGAAGCTCGGTCCGTTTTTCGTAGCACCCTTGATGTCAGTTTTACAGCGAAAGCTTTTATGAGATCCCAACACGGTTCACGCGCGGCGCCGTAGCCACCGCCACCGGTGTCCGTAACCACTATCGCTCGAAATATATAAAAAAAGCACCTAGTGCCAAGTACACATTGGGGCTTGAACCAAGGGTCCGCTGTGTGTCAGCCCAGTATTCTAATCAGAGCTACGCTGGCACTTTCGACGCGCACGCTAACTTGCCTAAGGCAGGCGTAATGTCGGCAAGGGAATTGCGTTAACGTGAGTAATAAGGCGTTTTTGAACAGCAAAAGAACAGCCAGGAGTCACACAATGCGAATAGCGTAACGAGTGGGTCGTCCATTGTTCCAACCCACTACAAAAGCTTGTTATTGATCACCTATTAACTGTGGCGCATACCCACTTCAGACATAACTCCTCATCGTCGTGAGCCACTGCATGAAAAATTGGCACAAAGTTCCTAGCAGGTGTTTAGCGCATACCACGCTTCTAAAAAATGACGAAAAATAGCATAGCGAATGGCGGCCTACTACCCAGAAATTGTTATTAATACCGTAGTGGGTTTTCAGCAACTGTGCTTGTAGCAGTTACTCAGTGTTTAGAAAAGACTCTGAAAGGCCGCTCTTCCAGCTTTCGCTGTGACTGTGCTGCGGCTTCGGCGCAAGCCTGGTGTTTTTTTTAACGCTCTTGCATTTCAATTACAAATGTCTGCTTTCGCCGCTGCTAGGTCAATCATCTGCGGCGCATGCTCGCATGCCTCGGCCCGAGGTATACAAATATGTGCTTCACGTGTCTGAAGGAAAGGAATTGATGACTCACACGAGGACGGGATTGTATAGTAAGTGATGTCACGATCAGTTAGACATATTTCTCACGCCTTCTTACCTCCCGGACGGATCTTGGTCTACTTTAAGTTAAGGCTGTGATCACGAGAGCACCGACACGTAGGTGGATAGGTGGATGGATGAATAGATAGATAGATAGATAGATAGATAGATAGATAGATAGATAGATAGATAGATAGATAAAACGCTCATATTACCTGTAGTTCGATAAGACGTGCTTCGCATTAAAAACACAATCATAGGTCGCTCAACGCGCATACATTAGATCGAAATGGTAAAGACTACTGACACCGAAGCCTAAAGGCTGAGTGCACCCGCTGACGACACAGACTGCAAAAAAAAAGAAAAAGCAAAATAAAGAAGAAAAGGAAGAAAGAAGAACCCAGTAAACGCTTTTCGCCGTTACACACGTTTCTGTGCCATCTGCGCGGAAATCGTATCGAGTCCTCCTCGTCATGTTCTCCGACCGCAAGATCAGGCTCTTTTCCAAGTGCGGTGGCACATTGCAGATTCAAACTCGAAGGGGTGCTAGCGGGCGTTTCGAAAACGTCTCTTTGTCTGAAGCGCTATTGCTTTCAAAGTCGAGGCTGCACTGCCATCGTTAGGCACACGTTCTTTTTTTCCCGTGGGAAATAAATCGCAATTCATTTGCGCAGTCGGGTACGTAACGCACGATAGACGCAGGCAGCCATAATGAAACGGCAGTCGGCGTCCTCGAGTGCGAGCATTGGTGCGTTAAAGCCATGCAAGCATGGGTTTTTGAGCGAGATACTGTGGCGCACAAGAAGGAAGCAGGTGCATCTTCGATTCATCCCGAAGGCGCGCACACTTAAGGAAATGCAATTAGATCTCGGTGCAACGTAGTCTGTCACTCTTTTCATGGACCCCCCCCCCCCCCAGGGGCGTCTGCGCAAGCAGGCGTTTGGTGTGCAGCGACACCACGGACCCGAGCTTACGGGGGGGGGGGGGGTTCCCTATCTCCTCCCACGCCTAGCCGTGCGTGGATTTGCCGTGTGCGGGGAAAACGGGATCCTGGGGGTTGAGCCAATGCTGGGTGATTGGACCTGGAAGGCCCCTTCAGCGGCGGCAACACACCCCTTTGGCTCCGGCTTCACGTAGACGGCCCCCCTGAGCTGACCCACCCAGGGGAAACCGGCAGTCGCCTTTTCCTGTCTCTCTCTCCCTCCTGATCTTCCAGGTGGCAAGGGTTAACCTTGTGTATGTGCCCTCTCTTGATCACAGAATTTTGGGTTATAGTGGCTTTGTACAGCTGGCGCTGGCACGCCTTGTGCTGCCGCATCCCCACGCTGGGCTAGATTGTGGGCGGCTAGCATGGCCACCGAATTTATATATATTTTATGGCCTCTTTTTCATTTCCTAAACTGTCTGATCGCCCTCCTCCTAAGAGGGGGCGCACCGAAGCAACACTGAATGTATTTGTGAAGCTGAAAGAAATTTTCCGGCGCTTCCATGTGATCCACTGTGAAACGCAAGAAAAGAATGCAAGAACTATTTCTCCGTTTGTCGTTTCTAAATGCCTCACCAATACACTAGGTCCAGGATATCAGGCTACACATATGGCTAGCGGGGACCTTCTTCTTGAAGTCCAAACCAAGATCCAGTATGAAAACCTGACAAAACTCACCTCTTTTGGAACAACACCTGTATCTATCGCACCACACCACTTCCTGAACAGTTCCCGAGGCGTAGCGTCTGATCAAGACCTAATGAACCTGACAGAGAGTGAACTACTTGAGGGCTGGAACGAACGGCATGTAACGCATGTACAGAGAATTAAGATTAGGCGTGATAACAAAGAAACCACTACAAAGCACCTCATTCATACATTTTGCACAAGCACACTTCCAGAATATATCGAAACGGGCTACTTGAAGTTAAAGGTCCGACCCTACATCCCCAACCACCGACGTTGTTTTAAGTGCCAGCGATTCGGCCACGGTTCTCAGAGCTGCCGCGGCCGTCAAACCTATGCAAAGTGTAGTTCGCACAAACATCCCACAGACAATTGTGAAAAAACCACTACATACTGCGCGAACTGCGATGGTGGACACCCCGCTTACTGTCGCACATGCCCTACATGGAAACATGAAAAAGAAGTACTCACACTTAAAGTAAATGAAAACATCTCGTTTAGGGAGGCATGCAAGCGTCTACTAATGCAGGGACCTTCGTTCGCGGAGGTGGCATTAAAGCGGGCAGTGCCACCAAAATCCGTGGCGCAAGCACGTACCACACAAAGTGGACGAGCGGCAGCGCCATTCACTCCCTCAGTGGAAGTAGCACAGGCTCTTCCGCCACCAAAAGCCTTGCAGGCCTCCGGACCTGAAGCCCCAGGGCCTTCTGTCTCCACAGATTGCCCTAAGACCTCCGTTCCTTCACGCGTGAACCGCGAGCGGGCATCCGGCACCTCGTCCGAGGTGATGGACACAACAGCAAGTCCAACGGTGTCTTCGGCATCGAAGGACATGCGCGGCTCTTTGGAACGTGCCAGAAAATGAAAAACCAACATTACGGGACCTAGGCTTTTTGACTTGACGCAATACTTCTTTAGTACACACAGCACTCATTTACAGTCAAAATGAATGCATAAATAATACAATGAAACATGAGAGGGCTGCTTGAAAACATCGACGATATCCAGGAACTTCTACACAAACATTCCCCAAAAATGCTGTGTGTACAAGAGACACACTTAAATTCCAAAAACACCAACTTTCTACGTCATTATGTAATATTCAGAAAGCACCGCAATGACGCTGTAGCGTCATCTGGTGGTGTGGCCATTATAGTTGATTAGGGCGTAGCATGTACACATATACTGCTACAAACAACCCTTGAGGCAGTGGCTGTTCGAGCAGTTCTTTTGAACAAACTTGTCACCATCTGCTCTCTTTACGTACCTCCACAGTACCGTCCCAAAAAACAAGAATTCCAGTGACTGATACATGAACTACCGGAACCTTATGTGGTCCTTGGGGACTTGAATGCACATAATGGTCTATGGGGCGACACGCGTTGCGACGCACGAGGTCGTCTAATCGAACAGGTCCTCTTTTCTTCGGGTGCGTGTCTGTTGAATAGGAAAGAGCCAACATACTTTAGCTTCGTCAACAAAACCTACTCATGCATAGATCTCAGCATTGTGTCCCCATCGCTTGTACTCCTACTTCATTGGAAAGTGATCAACAATCCTTTCGGAAGTGATCACTTGCCGATCATTGTAAGTACACCACTAGAAAAAGGTCCTCCACATGTTCCCAGATGGCAGACAGACAAAGCGGACTGAGAACAGTTTCACAACACTAGACGCTTAGGTTGGACAAACATGTGTAAGTTAAATATAGATGAAGCTGTGCAGTACTTCACTGCTTTTCTTACTGATGCAGCAGCCAAGTGCATACCGCAAACATCTGGTATGCCGCGCAAGCGACGCGTCCCATGGTGGAACACTGAGTGTCGGAATGCGCGAAAGGAGCAGAACAGGGCTTGAAGGTTGCTTCGGAATTCACCAGCAGCCGAAAATCTTGCCAGCTTTAGGAAAATAAAGTCTCAAGGCAGGAGAACGCGTCGGCAGGCTAGAAGAGAGAGCTGGCACAAGTTTTTATCAGAGATAAGTTCATATACACAACAGGCTAAAAACTGGAACATGGTTGGTAGGGTAGCAGGAAGACAAGTACACTCACTCCCACTCGTAAACACACAGGGTGACAGCCTGGAAGATCAGGCGAACTTCCTCGGTGCACACTACGAGCAGGTGTCCAGCTCGTCACACTATGATGAAGCTTTCCAAAGATACAAAGGAAGGACAGAAAAGCAGGAACTAGAATACAAGTGCACAAATTACGAGGCATACCACCAACCTTTCAACTTAGCTGAACTACAAACATCACTGAACTCCGGCAGTAATTCTGCCCCAGGCTACGACCGTGTCACGCATGAAATGTTGAAAAACCTGCCGCTCAAAGGGCGAAAAACTTTACTCTCCCTATACAATGCTATCTGGCTTTCTGGCACCTTCCCTGCCTCCTGGAAAGAGGCTATTGTTATCCCTATTTTGAAACAGGGCAAGGACCCTTCCTCAGTTTTGAGTTATAAGGCCCATTCACCAATTTCAGTGCGGGTTTCGAGAGGGTAGGTCCACTACCGACCATCTGGTGCGCATGTAGGTAGAGATCTGAGACGCTTTCGTCCACAAACAATACTTACTCTCTGTGTTTCTCGATATCGAGAAGGCATACGACAGAACATGGCGTCTTGGCATATTAAGAGACCTGTCTCACTTGGGTGTGCGCGGTAGAATGCTTTCCATAATCGAGAATTACTTGTCCAATCGGACATTCCGTGTCCGTGTGGGCAGTATTTTCTCCCAAACATTTGTCCAAGAAACGGGAGTACCGCAAGGTGGTGTACTTAGTTGTACACTTTTTATTATCAAAACGAATCCCTTCCACCTGTACATGCCCCGCCACATGTTCTATTGCACATATGTCGATGACGTCCAGCTTGGCTTTAAGTCATGCAACCTGGCAATGTGTGAGCGGCAGGTTCAGTTAGGTTTAAACAAGGTCTCCAAATTGGCAAAGGAAAACGGATTCCGACTGAACCAATAAAAAAGCACGCGTGTCTTGTTCTCCTGAAAGAGTGGCATGCACTCAGAACCCGCCATTGAACTGAACGGTCAACGCCTGTCTGTTAATGCGGAACATAAAATCTTAGGCTTTATCTTGGACAACAAGTTGACCTTCGTATTGCACATAAAGTATTTAAAAAATAAATGTTTAAAAGCCATGAATGTTTTAAAAATGTTGTCACGTACTACGTGGGGTAGTGACAAGCAATGTCTCATGAATCTGTATAGAAGCCTCATTCGCACCCGCTTAGATTAAGGGGCTGTTGTTTCTCAGTCTGCGACTCAAAATGCTTTGAAGATGCTGGACTTCGTGCACCATTTGGGCATCCACCTTTCTACGGGTGCTTTTCGCACCAGCCCCGTAGAAAGCCTTTACGTTGAGTCAAATGAGTGGTCGCTTCATCTGCAGAGAACTTACATGTCCTTTGTATATTTCCTTAAAGTGAAAGCACACAAGAAGTATCCTGCATACTCTACTATTAATGATTTGTGGAGCTTCATTCTGTTTCAAAACAGGCCTTCTATGAGGCAGCCCTTCTCAGTTCGCCTGAAGGGTCTAGCTGAGGAAACTGGAGTGTCGCTTGAACACAGTTTGATGGCTCCTGTAGCATACCCGCCACCGTGGCAGTGGCAGACTATAGACTGCGATGTGTCTTTCCTAGAAGTTAGAAAACATGCGCCTATTGCCCATATCCGAACATACTTCCTGCAACTTGAACACAAATACACACGTCCTAAGTTCTTTACAAATGCCTCCAAGTCTAACTCCTCTGTGTCCTACGCTGCAGGCGGCCCATCCTTTTCGGATGCTGGCCCTCTACATCCACGCACAAGTATTTTCACAGCAGAAGCTTACGGGATACTTGTGGCGGCTAAACACATATAATAATTACGAATACAAAAAGCAGTAATTTATATGCACTACCTCAGTGTGGTAGCGGCTTTGCAAACCCTTAAAAAAAAACTGTCCTTGTCTCACTTTACTCCATTTTATGCACACTCTACACACTGAAACAACATTTTGTAGTGTGTTGGGTGCGAGAGCACCGTGAGATTCAAGGCAACGTGACGGCGGATCAGCTTGCTGCATCCGTCCACGAAAGCACTGCCACTACACTCATATCAATCCCAGCCCTTGATATGAAGCCATCTCTCAAACGAATGCTCAAGTTCTACTGACAGAGCAAGTGGGATGGACACACACAAAACAAACTACACATTATTAAGCCACACCTTAGTCATTGACCGCCAGTATTGAAATCACGTCATACAGAGATAATACTAACGAGGCTCAGGATACGACACACATACACGACAAACACGTATCTTTTGTCGGGTGGCGATCCACCACTGTGTGACAGATGTGGTGAAGCACTAACAGTTCTTCACATTTTATTCCAGTGCAAACAGTTAGAAACTCTAAAGAAACAACACTTTCCATTACTCTACCGACAACATATATCTTTACACCCTGCAATGTTCGTCGGTAGGGAACCACTTTTCAGTCATAAATTATTGTTAGCGTTTTTAAAAGAAATGCGTAGTTATCATATCATATACCCGGGCATCCCGTTGCACAACCTCTCTAGAGAGGTTTTCGCTGCGGTGGCTACACTCAACAAATCACTTGCCTCACGGCCCTTGGACGCAAGGGCATAAACGAGTGAGGCACTTGTGCTAATGCCATACATGTCCACCATCGTTTTTTTTATTATCACCAACTTTTGTCATCTATTCACACCACACACACCTTTCACAGCATGGTCATGATTTTATTAATTGTATGTTTTCACGCACCTTACCGCGAGGAATTTTATGGCCCTTATACAGCCGCTTATCAGAATCATTGTCCATATCTTTATTAAGACGAACTGGTGCTCTTTGGCCGTGCAACGGCCCTTGCGCCACAAAACATCAAACATCAACATCTTTTCATGGACCCTCACAGTTGGTGTCTGCACAGTCTCCCCTTTGAACGCTGGTTGTGAACACATGGGAGGAGTCCGTTTGAAAGTTATACTTGTCCTTGCTATGCAGTTCTTTGTTTCATGGTTTTCCAGACTGGCCGGGCTTGGTTTGACTCATGAAGAAGAAAATTTGGCGCTATCCTTTATAAAATACCGGCCGGATAACGCCGTGTCTCTTCTCAGCACCTTATTTTGACCAAATCAAAAATAGAATAATCGCAGATTCTTCTTAATGAATGAAAGATGTACGTCCACGTTGAGGTAACATCGGCAGACTAGATAGGCAGCACTTCAATGAATCTATAACTCTTTTTGAACTCGAGACGTAAAAGAGATGTTCGTTCAAACGACTCATTTCGCTTGATGTCTTCCATTTTTTGTGCATATATATATATATATATATATATATATATATATATATATATATATATATATATATATATATATATATATATATATATATATATATATATATATATTAGTGGGTGAAAATTCACCCCGACCCCGATAGCGTAAGTAAAAGGGCATAAAGATTTTAGTTGATTTGACACTGTGTATTCTCACTAACGTTTCGTCTGGTGGAGCAGACTTTGTCAAAGTAACCAGTACAATGAGGTAGGTTTTTTTATAAGCACGCCTTAGTGAGATATGACCGCGGGGGTTATCGATATCAAGATTCACAAATAAAGAGATGGTCATGAACTCACATGCAACATAGATTCATGCGCGCACAATGGTTACTCGTGGCAGTAAAGTCGGATTACAAACAGTAATATAGATTACACAGACAGTTGATTTGAAATAACACAGTAGTGATGTGGCAGCAATATTAGATTTCACGTCACATTGAGGCGAAAAAAACGGCAGCAGATCCACGGAGTGAATGATGGGGAGTGGGGCGAAGCATTCGTCCGTCCATTCGTTCTTGCTTCCGTCCGTTCCGGCATACGTCTGTGTAACCGTCCATGCGTCCATCCACCCGTCCGTGCGTGCATCTGTTCGTGCGCCCGTCCCTGCGTTCGTCCATGCATCCGCGCCTGCGTCCGTTCATGCGTCCATCCATGCATCTGTCTGTGTGTCCGTTCGTCCATCTATTCAGCACTCCAAGTACCACCATCTCGCATCTTTTTATCATATATTTTGCCATATAAAAGCACCGCCATCCAGCGGACATTTCAAGGACTAAACGGGAGGTGGCAAATGCACACTTTCTTACGGCTTGCAATTCGGGTTTACTTCCCACCTTTAAGCACCTCGAGTTCATGGTATATACTAGTTCACTGTATTCATGGCTATGCGGCCCAACGCTCGCTAAACCTTTCTAAAACCAAGGAGGTTACACCCAGCGAGTATAACGTAGCAACCCTTTCTTGTCAGATCGTGCTCAATGTACATGCCAATAGCTGCTAATGGGGATCGCAGCGTGCGCGTTACCTAAAGGCCGAATGCTCCTGTCTCTCATTCCTCCTTAGCAGCCATTAACTTGTGCATTGAGCACTATCTTTAATTGTTCAACAACGCACAAAAGAAATCTCTCACCGGAACCACCTTAAAGGTCAAAATCGTAAGGACTGCTATTTCGGGTATGTGCCACTGGTGGTTACGTATTACGAGGGACGCACAAGCCACGCCATAAAGAGCTTCGCCCCTAAAAGGGGGGGGGGGGAGATGACGTAACATATACGCTTAGCCTAACTTTGTAGTAGCTCTAGTCACTTGCTAGCGTTAAACTGCAAACTGTTTGAGATCGGAAGCAGTAAGTCGGCACACACTACTAAGATTTTATCTTCAGATTATTTGTTCTGTTTAGCTTCCCCTTTACAACACTTCAAAGACGTTAAGGCTATTACAGCAAGACGTTCAAGAACAATTCGGAAGGAAAATCGGAAATACGCCGCACAGACACTGATCATGATACAGCGCAGTACTTCAGCAAGTAAACTGGTACAATGGATATGGCAGGTCATGGGCGAATATCAAAGTAAACTTATAGGAAACATGCACGACATTAGAACCGAAGCTTCCTATCCTAAAAAAAGACCAGATTATGACTGCTTGTGCTTTGTGGAAACGCTCGTAAGTGTGCCTGTGCTTTCGTTAGTACGAAATAAGATGGTGTTAAACTTGAAGACTCGCAGGCCTCCCAATAGGGTTGCGAACGAAAGCCCGACTCAAGTATAAAGGCCCGAAAATTAAAAAAAAAATTTCCGGTAACAGAATATGTTTTGACATTAGTAGGCTAGGAAGCATATTGGCATGCGCTCTTTGGTTATTGAAGTGCAATCGAAATGAAGTTTCCGTGTGGCCAATGTACTGCTGTTCGCAGACGGTACATTCAAGCATATTTATAACGTTAGAACTATCACAATTAAAAGAACATCGAATTTCAAGCGTGAAGTTTGAAAACGTGCTAATGGCTTTTTGTGTCGTTTGCATATGTGCGTACACTTTGCAAAGTGCTTTGTTGCAAGGTGCACAGCCAGTTTTTTTGTACTCGTTTGCTTTTCATGACATTAATAAATCCCGAAGATTCTTTGGTCGTAGGTATACTACGCGAGGTGGTTCAGAAAGAATACTCTTTAGACGTTCAGTCTGCGCAAGACTATATGATTAGCGTTTTAATATGAATTACACCTTTGGTGCCAAGGCTGAGCGGGTTAGTACGATTGGTGCAATTATGTTTTTTGGCCAAAAGCTTCCGCTCAGCATTTCCACTCTAATTTATGTGCTCTATCTATAGCGTCATCAAATAAAGCTGATGAATGTTGTCGCTTTGTGAAAGAAGTTTTAAGTCGTTCGAAATTACCAATGAAATCTTTGTGGTTGGAGCGCAATCGTTTAAAGCTGTGGGCCTCACTGTAAGAAATCGTGGTCTTGCAATGTCATACATGACTGCTCTTGAAATGTAGAAGCGGGTTTCTACCAGTAGGTTTGCGGTGTAGTTTATTAAACAGTTTTTCTGCATATCGACACAGCCCTACTGAAAAAACCTATATAATTTCATACAGGATTTGTATGCTTCAATACAGGGGTTACAGGGGTTCATACAGGAGCTGTCGGAGGACCGAATGGGGTATATAGGGCTTATACAGGACCTTCGTGGTGCTATGTAGGAGCTGAATGGGACCTGGGCAGATCATATAGGGGTACGTGGGAGCTATGGGAATGCTATGTAGGTCGCATCTAGCACAAAAAAGGAGCTAATGGGGTTGAATGGAGGCCATCTATAGGACTTGCATTGGGCTCAATGTCCCTATTAAGAATGAATGTAGAACATGAATAGAATTTCTTAGACTGAATATCTAGGCAACTATAACTTTTTCTGGTATTGAAATACCCAAATTTTTAACTTCTTCAGCTCTGTTAGTTAGCAGTTCACAACCTCAAGAAATAACCAATTTTAATTAGTCTATATCATGAGATGCAAATATATGCTACAGCAAATTAGATAAGTATATCATATATTTACCAAAGTATTTTCATTTGTGATCACCTTAGTTGTATGCGTACTTACATTTGCACAATTTATGTTATGATATTTATGCAAAAGATCATTCAAATGTATTTGTGCAATGAATAATGCTTTCATTAAACTGGTAAATAGTGAATCACCTCCTATTATATACACAATACACAAAAAATATAAGAGAATTCCACCTGAATAAGATTCAGGAGAGATACGTACACCTAGTCTCACTCACAAGCTCTGGCATTACCTCAAGGCACAAGGAGCCAGGGTTATCAAGGAAAAGTGCGAAAGATCTCTATACACCTCGGATCTTGAGGCACAGCTCTGGGCTTTCTATAAGAGGGCATGACACGGTCGAGGGGCAAGGCCTCTCACTTTAGACGTAGCAGCTGCCCTCTGTGCTCTAAACACTGAAAGACCTCAATAATGCTATTCATCCATCAATACTTCCCCACGATGAAAAAGCACACAAAATTTACTATAAAAGGTTAAAAAAAGGTATTGCAGTACTGGGTTGTTGAAACAAAACTACGTCAACTTTTCAGTTTAAGTTTTCACGCATTGCTTGAAATGGTCAATCGGAGAGTTTCGTTGGCTTGGCACAAGCTTGCTCATTTAAGAACCGTACTTGACTGCGTTTATTTGTCAGAATATGAATAAGAGCAAATAATTTTCAAACTTTTGTTTCATGTGCTTTCACCTGAACCTTTGAAAACTGCTTGTACGTACTTATGCATGTATGCACCAGCCAACCATAATTTCCAACGGCTTTTATGTATTAAAACAAAATTGGTTCAAATATTCAATTCAAGTTTCAATGCATTTCTTTAAATAGTTCAATGGTGTTTGGGTGGCACAAGCTTGCTTGCTCCTGAAATGTACTTGGCTGTACTTATTGCTTAAAAGCTTAATAAGAGCGAATAGTTCTCAAGATTGTGTTTTGTGTGCTTCCATCTTAACCTTTGAAAATATGAAGAGCCTAAAAATGCCACATCTCTTAACTCTATTAGTATTATGTATATTTTTTCTGAAATAACTCACGTAAGGCATGTATAACATTCCTTTGAAATTAAAAGGGCCTAAAAAGGACCATAAGTTATTTAGCTGAATCACTTTTTGGTCCTATCACATGAAGTAAACAATCTTTATTTTGTATATATCATGACAATAAAGTATATCTCAAAGTATAAGATATATTCCCAAAACCTTTTAGTTACATTTGTAATTAACTTACTTGCCCACGTGTTCAAGTTCATTTACATAATTTGTGCTGTCTACACAAGCCAATTCATACAAATGTTGTAAATGTGCTACTGATTGATTTTCCTTAATCCTAACGTAAAAGAGTAAATTATGCAGCTATATCAGACTAATGGTGACATAGTTTAGAATACATATGGAGGGTCTCTGGATAGGTAAAATAGCCTTCAGCCTGCTCTTGCTTGGTATATATTTTAGTGTTTGTGTCAGAGTGAAATTTATGTATGTCTGTGTCATTTATTATGTTTTATGTCTCATTCATATGGCATGTGAAAAGGTTTAAAAATTTGAGCACTTTGTGATAAAGTTTTCAATCCTCGTAGCAAATTGCTTTCCACACAAAAAGATGAAAAACATGTTTCTTTATTTTTACATATGAACTGGTCAATTCTGTACGAGTCAGATTCAGAGGACATGCTTCTACTCCAGTACAGTTAATACATAAAATCTCGAAGTTAATACATTGCAAGGCAAGAAAATATTAAGATATCTTTGTACTATTGGTGCAACATACTCCCCACTTAGTACAACTAGTACATAAAACCTCAAAAATACAAATTGACACTCAAACAGCTACTACAGGAAACCTCCAAAAACAAACATTGCTACAATGCAAGGCTCGAAAAAATAGCTGCTGCTATTGAGGTTTTCTGCTGCTCACTACAAAATGATGCATGGCTTCAATTACATACAGGCATATATCCACATTCCACAGCAATGGAATGCAGAGCCATCATGTAATTTATTTATTTGTTCATACACACACCACTGCCAAGACAATAGTTGCAGTTACAATGCTGTAATATACAAAAGCACAAATAACAAGGCCATCAAAATGAGTACCTTAAATGAAGATTTTAAATTGCAACAAAAAATGAAAGTCAGCTGTTTACAAATCATTGGTTTGCCCGATACTGAAATACACTTCAACTGTTCAGCCTCCTCACAGTGTGACACAATTGCATATATACCATGAAATAAGTTCATAAAAAAGCAATGAGTCATTTACACTTGTTACATTCACATTTTTTCAACTTCATTGCATGCTTATGTTTTAATATTGCAGACATTGAAATGTGGGTGCTTACAACAACGAATTGTTATGCTGCGCAGGAACATTCACACTTATAATCACATTCAGGAGCCTCTCTCTTTCATATATTCTAGTGTATGTACAACCTGACATTGCATATGGACTGTTCCTTACCGGTCACACTTGAACTGCTTTAAAAAAGTTTGTTCTACTGATAGTTGAAATCTCGAACTACTCTACATACTGTTTTTCTAAAAGTTTGTTGAGCAAATTACAGAACTACATCACCTGTTAATTTGTTTTGTATTGCCATATTCTTTCCTCAAGTTTTGTTATTGCCCTACTTTACTGCCAGTGATTCTTGGCACAAACCGCACCTGCGGTGTTCAAGAAGCTTCAAGACTGCAGTAGATCACTTTGTCAAGATTACGCCCACTTCTGGAACATTGCAGAATATTTTGGAACCTAGGTAACTGCTAACGAGAATGCTAGAATAGTCGATGGCAAATGTATAAAAGCTGATGCACCTAACCACTTGCCAGTTAATCAACGGGCAACGTTCTGTTTACTGCTATCTGTGCCAGTGGAAATCGCTGTAATCTGACCTTTAGTTTATGGGCCACAAGTTCAGCCGAATGAACAGTTTCATCTCGCAATCACAGTCTGCTTCCATTGTCCCCGTCACGCCCCCGTGACATCTGGTGGAGGTGCTGCTTCTTTCATGTGCTAGACTCCCCCGTCAAGCCGTGAACCCATTCCACGTCGCGGTGAAGACACCCACGCTGGCCACAAGCAGCGAACAAGCCGCAGGCAGCAATGTTTACCACCAGAGTACGAACCTCTACAAAACAAGGCTCGAAAGACCATAATGGCCGTAGTGCGGGAAGAACTTCGCTGAATGTTTCTGTCATCCAGCCATAAGTTTCATCGATCGCAGACATCGTCAGGCAGAAAATCCGGCTCTCAATAAATATCTCTGAGACATCGCAACCGCAACCCCAAACCATGAGCTATGCTGCTGCTGCCCGACACTACACTCCACCTCGACGTCCACGTCAAGAGGTTGCGCTGATGCATTTTTGTCACCAGACACCCCCGCTGCCATACCGTCCACCCACCGGCCAGTGCTACGCTCCGGCAAAACCCGACGTGTGTTGTGCCCCCGACCTCCCGGCTACTACTGCGAAGAAGGTGGTCACACCTACAGCCACTGCCAGTACCACCAAATAAGACTGTGTGGTTTCGCTATCAAAGCGCCGGTCCACAGTGGGGTTAAAAAATGCGCGCCATCACTGACTACCTCACAGCCACACAGTGGACACCCCGAGAATCCTTGCATTCACCTTCACCTGGTCACTACATGTCCCCTCACTGCGGGTTTTACACTGGCTAGGCCTGCGGCCGGCCTTTTGGCTCATATTCGGAAAACTAAGCACAGAAACCTATAGAAGCGCAGTTGCTGCAGGACGAACAACCGAAGAACAATCACTGACGATGACAACCGCTACACAACTTCAAGAACCCATCACAACCTCAACATAGTTCCAACGTCGAAACTTCGCGGCAAAAAGATCTGATGACGCAACGTCGAAACAGTGGTACAAACCATCGTAGCCGTGATTTGACGCCATGACCCAACCTCAACACCAGGCAACGAACTAGTGACCTGGACGTCCCCATTGATGGCCACAGCGTCAGAGCTCTCGTCGACATGGGAGCTGACTATTCCGTCATCAGTGGGACGTTCGCTGTGAGGTTGAAGTTAGGACTGGTTTCGGGGCTTAAGAAGGCCCGGAAACCAGTACAGCCGCCGGTCACCTAGTGACACCGATAGAAATCTTTGGCCAAGTTCATCATTGAGAACATCGTCCTTTGACATAGCGCTCCAGAGCTTCTCATCACCAACAGAGGTAAAGCATTTACTGCTGACCTGACTCAGGCAATCTTGAGATAAAGCCAGACAAGCCACCACCTTACAACTGCATACCACCGATAAACCAATGGCCTGACCGAGCGTCTGTTTGGTTATATGGTTCATGATAAATTCGCTACCCACTTCTGCTACTTTTGTGAACAGAGACGATATTTCTAAATAAAATAAATCAGAGGTCAGAAAAAAACAAAGCCCAAAGTGGGCTACCACCCTGATTTCAAAGCAAATCACAAATGAAAACTCTGGCAAGGAAGGGCTTGCACATAACCATTGTACCATAAAACACCACCAAATATGTCAACATAATGCATGTCACATTTCATGTCAATATAATGCATGACACACCAATTGGGGATACCAACGACAAAAAACTACTACAGTAAACTCTAGTTAAACGGACCCTGAAAGGACAAGAAAAATATGTTCCATTTATTAGGACTTAAGTTTACTGACTGATCACCAGGGTTGCAACTTAGTTCATACCCAACCATATTAGACGCATTTGTTCCTTTTAAGCAGCAACTTATTTTAGGGAAGACACTGCTCTTAGATGTTTCTTATTTCTTGATTGAGTTTGATGAAACTTGACGAGTTTATGTATATTTGTGTGGTTCTTTCAAATATGTAATTGTTTCTCTTGTATTAAGTGTACTTTTTTGAGAAACGCAGAATATTTTTTTGCCTTTTGGGTAACAACTTTTTTCTAAACTAAAAGAGCTACAAAGCAAATTAGCATATTAAATGAATGTGGAATCAGATCTGATTGCAGCGCAACAAAGAGATTTATTTCAGAAAGTCATGGAAGGTTTAACATTCTTCAGTAAGCCAATTTGAATCTGGAATTTCATCGACGAATGTTCAACATATATGTCTTCTTCTAATGAATTTAGAACATCCAAATTTGTTGAACTAGTCAGCTCTGATTTCAGATTATTGTGATATGCTAATTTGCTTTTGCAACTCTTTGTTCAGAAAAAAAAACTGCCTCCTTGAAAGACAAACAAAATATTCTGTATTTTTAAAAAGTACACTTTACAAAAGGAATTATTTACATAATTGAAGTAAGCACACAAATATTCTTAAACTCACCAAGTTTCATGAACATTGATCAAGAAATCAAAAAAAAATTTTGAGTTCCATGTTATACAGATGTTCGTTTACTGAAAGTTCACTGCAGCTTGCACGTGCCAGCTAGGCACAAGAAATTTTTACTCAGCCATCGGGAACTTCCTACAAGCATGGGTGGACAAATGCATCTTAGATTACTTTCAGGACCTTTCGCAAGACCACGAAGTGACTACTGTGTTTGGAGCAACACACTCACTCCTACGCCAGGCCATATGATACGCCTCAATGTACGATGTTGTTTGAGCTGCTGTTCAACATTTTTGGCCCCAACTTGCTCATATGGAGACAAATAAAAGTAATCAATGAGTTCACATACTACCATTCAAGACAAGAACGAACCTGCCATATCAAAAGCAGCTTTTTCAGTTACTTGTGTCATATGGTTCGCAGCAATGTGTACCCGCCTTAACTGGATGTGTTTCTCATCTGCCACAGAGGTTTGATAGTTATGATGCTCGACTGCAGACCAAGAGGTCATGGGATCATATGCTGCCCACGACGGCTGCATTTCGATAAAGGCACAAACTACTGAACCAGTTGCTTGGATTAAGGTGCACATTGAAGTACACCGAAGAGTCAAAACTTTTAAAGCCTTCCACTACAGCATCCCTTATAATCATATCGTGATTTTGAAATGTATTTCTTTACCACTTCTGTGTCTGCCTGTGAAATTAGTGTAACCTTAGTCACGTTCCACCATGTTAGGAACTGCACAAATGTAGTCTTCTTTGTCAGTCAAAGAGACCAGAACACATGCTTTGACAATGTCGTTCATACTTAGAGGGAGGAGCGAACACACTAAAGAAAAAAAAAACAGTCGGAAATGTGTGGCGGGAGTCCTGCAACGTTGTTGCTAGCAACTATCCTTGTGCAAAGGACAGTTCCACCATTTAAAGCACAAGTTGGATCTGTCACCTCAAATATTCTTTTAATAGAATAAAAGCCTCCAGTTTTGCTCTCGAACACAGAGCTGTTTTTCTTTCCAGCTTTGTTCGATTCACTATAAAAGATTGTGCCCACAATAGAAAATCTGAAATGTTCTTGAAGAATTGAAACTTGTCCACACCATGTCTCCAAGCAAGAAGGCTCCTGATGACTGAGAGAAGGAACTTGTTTCGGTGTTCCAAACAACCATGCAGCTCCAATGTGCCGTGCATGCTCAGTGATTGGGTTACCGAGCATGTTACTACAAAAACTGAGCACTTTTGATGGCAATTGAAGCCCTGCAAGCAATAACTGGAGCTCTTGTGCCATCACTACTCTTTCCAGCACCTGCGCATGCACAGCTTTCGCAGCACTAACAAGTTTTAAGAGGTAACCATTACTGTTTTCGAATGCGAAAGCAGAATGGGCCCACAAAGGACCAAACTCTCTCGCAGCATCAGCCAGGGGGAGAAGCTGATGCACATTAAAGCTCATACATCGCTGTCCATAGAGCCCGGCTGCCTGGGATACAAAGGATGTCAGAAGCCGTCCTGAAAAAAAAGTAAGCATGCAATAAACAACTATTTTATCAACGATGCTATAGAATAATACAACACCTTTTTGGTGCAGCCTGTCTTGTTCCAAAGCAGTAACATTCACAGCGCAACTTAACCGCATAAGCCACCAGTGAAGAGATGAACATATTAAAAAAGGTGTATTTAAATACTTTCAAAAGTGGAAAGGCCTAAAATAAACATTACAAAGCAAGCGTTTTGTTGAAATCTATAAATATTGCAAAAATGCCAAAGTTCGCCTTTGAGCGTCATCACGCACTGGTGCCAAGAATTTCAAAATATTGTGTAGAGCATCACATGTGTACATAGGAGTTACCTTTCAGTAGAGGAGGGGGGGGGGTGAAAGTTCATAGAAGCATCCCCTTCCGAATACATCAATTTAATGCCATTGTGCACCCCCAGTCACAGACCCCCTTCCTCTCTATTACATCAATGTTAGGGCTGGATTTGCATCCCCGCCCCCTTATGCACACAAGGGCATTGCGATTATTAGCCAATACATGCCTCACGTCGATATGCCTTACGTATATGTCTACATAAACACATGCGAACCTGTGCGTACTACGCCAGGCGGAGCCTCTGACATGGTGGTTATTCACCCAACGACTGACAGATGACAGTAGTTTTGCATGAGGTCTATAGTGTAATAAAGAAATCACTTTTTTTCTACGCTGACTTTTTCACCTCCACTAGCAACGTCCCCGCTTGAAAAGGCCACAAAACCACCTCTGATATTTTTACAAACATTTCAAATAAACACGTGCAGCATGTGCAGAACGCCGTTACAATCAATGATTCTACACGTGGCAGCACTACGAGCCGGCGGAATGTGATATATTAAAAGAAACAATCATTCCTTTTTTTTCGGGCCTTTCGTGCCTCCACGTGAGCGCCATTCAACTATCTGTGATGCGCCGATCGAAACATGGTGTGATTGGTAGAGCAAGAGTCTACGACTTCCCATCATTCTGCAAGCAGCTGTCTGTGCTGCTTTTGTTCGTCGTATTGCCAGTGTGCATGCACCCCCCCCACTCACGAATCAGCTGCGAAGGCTGTCTGGTACGGCGTGTCCCTGTATGGGTCCAACGTGCTGGCGATCCTTTGAAGGCGTGCGCGCAACGCAAGGTTCATACTGGCTTGACTTATATGGGCGCGACAGCGGCAATTCGCCAACAAGCACTGCCGATCACGCTAATTGAAATAAATACTTATGGCTTGTTCTGGTAACTAATAAATAATTATGAACGAACGTAATGGTGGCACAGATACAGAATGAGTACCAATATGGCTTAAAAAAAGATATACTATGCTCTTTTTTATTCGCGTTTAAATTATAGTATGCTAGTATGGGGCACTACAAGTGAGAAGAATTTAAATAAACTAGAAATGTTACAGAAAAAAGTTCTCCGCCTATTAAAGGAATATTATGGCAACCCAAGGGAGATTGCTAGCGGTCCATTATTCATAAAACATGGTATACTCAAAGCAAGACAGGTGTATGAATATAAGCTATTGCTTTACATTTATAAAAATAAACTCCACACTATTACGGCACCGGAAGGCGCACTCAAATACTCGCTCCGAAGGCAACAATTTCGCGTTCCTGCTACTAGGACTGGATATGGTAGAGCCCTAATTGCATACCGCACCCCACAGCTTATAAATCATTTAGGTGAACAACTAAATTTAACCTCTCAATAACGCAATTCAAATATCACATAAAACCGCTAATTATTTGAGTATATTAAACATCATGTTTCAATAAACTTCTGGCTAGCTTCCACATATGCTCTCACCTTTAGGTACAAAACGCGTGTATATACAGCAGCATGTACGTACATATGGGTAGATGTTTGTATTATTATGTGAGTGTATTACATGAATATATCAATACGTATGTGTTTTTTTAATATGTAATGAGAAGAGCCTCGATGTCTGATTCTGTGTCTATGCAGCCTATTTTTTCTACTTATATGTCACCTATTTTTGCTTTTATGCTATTTCTGTGTTTCTATTTTTATGCTGCTCCTTGTATTGTGATAATTAATATTCAATGTAGCACTGTTTGCTGAACTTTTTTCGCGGAGCGAAGCCACTTCAGGCCGAATGGCCTTTAGCTTCGCTTCGTTTTTCTGTATTCTCTCCAGAAATAAAACCTGTTAATTTAATGTCATTTCAAATATCGACACAGAGGGCAACTTGCGACTGACCCTATCGCCACATCGTCTTAGCTTTCGCTCTCCCTCTCCCCCAGTGGTGGTCAAGTGCTGTTGCATGCTTTCCTTTTGCTTCACCAGCAGCTAGTCCTCAGTGTCGAATCGCAGTCAGAGGGGCGCGTTCTGAGCTCGTTCACAAGGCCGCAAAATAGGCCGTTTTCCTGGACCTGAGGACCATAAAGTAACCTCTTAATGCTTCTGAAAATTTCGTTCGTGACAAGCACACAGCTACAATGCAACTCACGGAGTCCCGGCCACTGCAAGTAGACGGTGTTTCAAGCAGCGCGTCAGCACTGACGTATGCCAGGCGAGATTGAGAGGAGCAAGAGAGGGGTGCTCAGCGAAAGGGTAAAGCAGCTTTAGGAGATGATACCATGGAGGGAAGTGCAGAAGAAAACGAAAGGAATGATCATCACGGTTTCGATAATCAAACGCGTCTAACTCCGCTATTACAGCACCGCTTCGAAAAATTCTCACAGCTCCATGTTTGTCATACACTCGTTCACTACAATTGAATTTCGACCTCTCGGTGGTTTACGAGCCCTCTAAAAGGGGTCTGCAACGCTTTTTTTTCTGAATTCTGCAGCACTGAAGTTTGTGTAGTGCCGAATACTGATGAACAAAAAAAGAATTATTGAAATTGGAACAGGGTAAAGGACGTTATTAGCCTTCAAAGTTCAAAACCTCAGCAGACAACAACAACAACAAAAAACAATCCCTTTCCCATTTCTCTGAGTCTCCCACTAACATCAAAGGCCATTTCTGATCACCTCTTATAAGGACAGTCTTCTTGAGAACTTGATTATTCTTTCCATGGCACGATTGTTTTTTACTGTGAACTGAAGACAGTTGCGTAAATTGCAAGTGATTGTGCTTTCAGTTGTCAACGTGTTCTTACCTGCACGATCAATGTGGTCAGATGACAGCTCTTGCAAAAGCAAGAGAAATATTGCCTCAGATAGGAAGGCGAAGTGGCGGAAATATCTTGGCAGTAGCACAGGGTAGCAACATGGTCAACAGTAAATTAGCAGCCAGTTTCACCACTCGTGTGCCTTCCAATAGCACCTCTCTCGTAGCGTGCGAGGCAGCGGGGTGAAATGGTGTGGAGGACGAATGTTCAGCAGGCGTTTGTTGATCACCATCAATGTGCTTGGACGTCCTGTAGGGGGGCAGCAAACAGTTCTAGTCAACTACTAGTAAGAAATTCTCCATATGATTTAATGGTGTCCTGAAGCAATACAAAGGAAGCTTTTTATGCAGCACTAAAGACATCATTACATGGCAACTTCATGCATTCATGTTACTGCTGCGGACAGTGACATATTGGCCGCGGTGTTGTTTGCTGACCCAATAGACTCAGAGTTTTATCCCATGCATAGATAGCAGTACAATTTTGACAAAGGCGAAATGCTAGAAGCGCAAGTGCTGCATGATGTCAGGGCATGCTTAAAGAAGCACTGACATCAAATTTCAAGATCAAGATATGCCTAGGATTCGACCGCTTGGTATGAGTAGGCCTTTTTGGCCAAATTTGAATGGCATGGAATGCGACGAAGTTTTTTTAATTCGATGTCAAACAGCTTAGAGAAGCTAAGGAGAGAAAACTGGAAACATACTGCCCTGCGACATCAACACAAGAGCTGCGTGTTCGGTGTGATACATTCCACAAATACCACCCTGAGTGACAATACGCTAGTCACAATGACGTCGACGATCTGAGTGTGTTTGGAGCCGACTCCCAGCCATGCTCTCACTAGTGGCTCTCCTTGCTGTGTTGAAGCGTGCTTGCAATTTATCGTGTCGCATCGACTGATTTGGCATGTGTTCCGCAGCATGAGTACTATCATTCAAAGGGACAATACGTGCCAGAATGTCAAGAAACTGCTGCGCAGTGACAACCGGCACGTCGAGGCTTGGAAAAAGAGAAAATAGTGTGGCGTCTTATGCCTTTCCAAGCCACGAACCTCAACATAGCCAGTGGGTTGATGCGCTGATGGAGAGAGAGACTAGACGCCTAAGAACAGCCACATTTGCTCGCTTCACTTTGCGCCGAGCTGCTCCAGGGTAAATCCTGTATTGGCGAATAAGGTGGGTTTCACTGGCAGTATGAGGCTCCTTCTGAGGGCCGGGGCTAAAGGAAAAGGGGAAGAACGAGTTGGCACTGCTTAAGCTAGCCGGCCAAAAATGCATGGAGAGGCTTCAGTGTACATAATCAAATACACTGCTGGACTGACTGCACGTGCGCTCCCAGCAGACGAAACGCCAGTGTGCGTGACGTCACCATTTTTTGTGAAAGCAACATCAGCTATGCAGCGGCCTAGGTGTGGCCGCGAGGTAGCGCTGACAGCACTACAATTTGACGGGCTTTCGACTCATTTTGAACCTCATTCGATAGCAGATATATAAATCAATATTACAGATATTCATTCGTACCTCACATGCGTTTTAGGCCGCGAATCGCTACTAAAGGGACGATAGCTACTCGTTGACGCTAAAATCTGGACATGAGTAAACTTGATGTTAGTGCTCCTTCAACAGCTCCAGGTATTAAAAATTTCCAGAAACCTCAACTAGGCTTGACAATCATATGGTGTACTTGATAACCATATGGTGATTCTGGCATGTGAAACCCCCAAAACAACATTCCTGTTACAGCTAGACATTACGCTAGGTGGCATTAGTATTCTTGTTTGAGAAGACAATGTGCTGTTTACATTTGAACACTAGAAGGGGCACTTTGAAAAAGCCCTGGCTGGTTTCGTGGACCTAGATTGATTTATCCATAGACTACGTACCATTGTTCACTACAATATTTTCTACATTGGTCAAATGCCAGGCTTTTCTGAAACCAATTTCCATCATTTGCCAGAGGAAGCTTTCGAGAAAAAAAAGTATCGCCCATTCAAGCACGAAAACCTTCAAAAATAGGTGAAGATGCCAAAGTGTACATGAGACGGCATCATGCAAACACATGTGTGTCAAAAGTTTGGCCGCAATACAGAAGTGGGCAATATGCACTGTTCTAAAATAATTATCTGCAATACTTCAACCATGAGGTGTATGGTGCACTCACCCATGTAGTATAGCCCATTGCTGTTTGACGAGTCGAACCAATAATCAGCAAACCGCCTTGTTACCCCCAGCAGAAATATGTGCATATACTCCACTGTATAGCCCCACACAAGGTCGAAGTGTGGGAGTTTCACCAGTGGTGACACCCCTTTCAAGCCATTGACTGGGGTCTTTAGTCTAGATGCCAGGGTCATGTCTCTTCGGATGCCTGCTGATGTCGTCTCCACATCAGGTTCTGCATTCAAGTATATTAGGCGCCCTGCAGTAAAATAAAGCAGAAACAAGATAAGTATTTCACTGAGTAAATGCTATAGACATTCCTTAAGGACGAAAGCACCACCAAACAGGCGCACAAGCCACTTGTTCATGGGAAAGTGGGTACGCCACAACAACTGCCATGACAAGCACACTGCCTTCACACGTTTACCTTTCAACCTGTACCGTGCCAGCACTTTTGAAATCAAGCAAATTTTGCAAGGTGCAGCATATTGCAGTGAATTCAGTCATGAATTTTTGTGTTCACCTTCGATGGTATCTGTGATTTCCACTGTCAAGTGTTTGTGTGTGCCACTGTTGAACCAGCTGAATGGTTTTGAAGTATCGTTTTTCTTTTGTTTTTTTCACCCGTTTGCTTTGTGGCATGGCTTCAAACAAAAAGATTCAAGTTTATTGATATGTGGTGTTTAATGTCCCAAAACCACCGTATGATTATGAGAGACGCCGTAGTGAAACGCTCCGGAAATTTCGACCACCTGGGGTTCTTTAACGTGCACCCAAATCTGAGTACACGGGCCTACAACGTTTCCGCCTCCATCGGGAATGCAGCCGCCGCAGCCGGGATAAAAAAAAAGAGGATTCAAGTCTGCTTCCTAGATAATGTCCAGGATCAGTCAATGAAATTCACGGATGCATTTGGAATAAATGTTCTAGAACACTCAATGAGCAAAGGCGAGGTTCGGTTGAGAATGTGAGAAGGTTTAGTTTTAATTTATTAAAATGAGATACCTAATCTAGACAGTTAGCTTTCATCCCCACTAGAAGCAACAAATGATGAACATCTACCACTCTTTGTTGGTTTTAACAGCAGGTGTTGGATATTACAGATGCCGGTGGTGTTGTGAAGTGTTTTCGCAAAGGTGACCATAATACCGTAGATATATGTACTGTCATTAGCAATATGAGATGCAACACTAATATTACTGTTTAAATGCAGTTGGTAAGTGCAAAAGTGTTTATGTAGTTGACTGCTCTATAGAGAGAAACGATATCTCTAGCAATGCCATAGTGTCACGGGTTTGATCTCAACTGCAGTGGTTGCATTTCTATGGATGCAAAATGGTAGGGGCCTGTGTGTTCCCAGTGCAGGTTAGAGGAACATAAAATGGTTGAAATTTCCACAGCCCTACATCAGGGCATCCCTCATTTTCATATGGTTCTTAGGATGTTAAATACTACATGAACTTATATTTACTGTTAATATTATTGCGCTTCCACACGTCACATTCACCTCTGTACAAGCCAGAGGGTGGAGCACTGGACCTGTGCACCACCCGCGAAATTTTATTTTGTTATGGCACAGAACAAAAAATTACCATTTCAGAAATGGGACTTTACTATCTTCCCTCCTTCCAAGAAATTTCTGGCTAGGCCTCTGTCGTTGACTAAACATCAATTTGGTATTTCAATTCATATTGCTTGCAATGCGTTTGGACAATATCGGCACAATGAGCACATACTGCTCAAACGCCATATTCGGCATACATTTTTTCGGTAGTACCTACACTGACTGAATTATTTTTTTCAAATTTTGTGCACAGAGAAGACACATTTAGGTGCATTTGTAAGAATATTCACTAAATGGCAACATGTTCTTTCTTTTTTGCACTCCCACAGACTGACGAGCAGTGAGCAACTGCAAAGTCTACTTACGCCACACGAACACTTTTCCTCATACACAACTATTAGGCATTCTCGAATTGCCAGAAAAAAAGACTACTGATGATGCTGAAGCATTATGAAAGCTTGTTCAGGCACTCTGCTTTATGAATTTTTGTGCACTTACCCTCTTGGCTTTCTCCACAAGCCAGGCACCACGGGCAGCCAAAAAAGCCGTTGAACTGAACTTGGTTTCCGACTGCTGCCCTCGCCGGTGCAACACATCTAGCTGTGAATAACAGTTGAAGAGCATTTCCAAATAAGTTCGTCAGTCCTACACAAGGATTCAACAAACTTCTCCAGAAAGACCAGCATGTTGGGGTGTTTTCGTCCGTACCATAAGCCTCCAAGAATAACATTCTTATATCTGTAGGGCACAGGAAGTTCATTTATTATCATTTGTATGGGCCATATTGAGGAATTAGAATATTTGTATAAAGGGCTGCTATCCGTGTTCAAGGTGATAGTCAAATCGCTCCACTTTAACACACCCTTTTCTCGCAAAGTGTGGTGCATCATGCCACTTGTGATGTCACGAATCAAGTGGTACCCGACTTCTGCCTGCTGCTTCAACTTGCTGAGGTCCTCAAACAAAACACATGAGAGACTTTCTATAGTGCTGGAAAGTTGCATTCCAACATTCAGAATGAAAAAAAAATGTGCCCCCGCTTTTTACGTCCGACATCTTCACAGTACTCCGGCAGACATTGCAAGTCAGGTGGACTTTGTCGCTAGAAATGTCGAGCAGCTTGCCACACTGACTACAGCAATAATGGTATTTGCTGACGGAATCGCATTTCGCGGACCACAATTGCCCCAGTAGGTACTTCGACTGCGGCAGGCCGCAATTTTCGAAACCAAACAAGGCTTCCACAAGTTTCAACAAGTCGTCCACAGCAGAGCAGGAAAGGCCGTGAGCCGCCATGAACGACATTGTTAGAACGATAGCGACTGCAATTGTGGTTGCTGATCCCGGAAGTGTTTTCGTTCCAAAATCCGCGACGCATCTGGCAAGCAATTCTGATTCGTCGAACGAGAGCATAGAACTACGGTCGCCAGAAATGTCTCCTTCGGCTCCAGGGTTTTGGTCTCGATCTACAGAAGCGCCGTCTCCACAAAGATAGTCACCACTGTCTTCTTCGGTTCCGGAGCTTGGGTCTTGATCTGTATCTCGGAAAGGTCGAGTGTCACCGTCTTCATTGTCAATTTCTGAATGATTGCTTTCGCGGTCAGGGCATTCTTCGGGGCTTTGGTATGCATTGTCGCCTACGCCATGCACGCTGTTGAAGGAGTCGTCGCTTCCTTCTGGCACCTCTGTTCGTACTCTTTTAGAACTCGTGTCAATAGAACAGCCGTCCGTGAGACATCGATCTCCTGGTGATGCCTGGGACGCGTGAGAACTGTCTGGTGGCGAGTTCAAAACACCCGCGAGACGAGTCGTAGCGGTCACCGAAGCACTGCTGGTCGACTGCTGGCTGTACCATCGCGTCGAACGGGGTACTACAAATTCAGTGTCTGGTCCTAAATACAGCTTTCGACGATTCTTTGCGGTTAGTTGACTCATGACTAGGTAAGCAAAGCCCAACTGAAGACCACGATACGATGGTGGAGGTAACAATATGGATGACGACGGATGAATGACACCATTAACCGCACTAGCAATATAGTCGGTATAGTGCCTGGAATGTGAACGTATGACAAATAAACATAGTGGCGGAATGCAGACAATATAAAAGTAAAACATGTGACGATCAGCAACCGACTAAATAAAAAGTGGCGCTGTCGTCGACAGTGGTGTTTAAATTCTTGCAATTGACGTGTACTTTTGCTATGTAGCGCACATAACAGGTGGTCATAAAAGTAGTCGCTTCAAGGAATGCACTATTTTTGTTATCTGCAAGTTTATCACTGCACAGACTTTTTTTAACCAAATACGGGACCGAGAGATTGTCTGTCCATGGTTAGAGTTTCATAAAATAATGGTCGGCTCATAACTGTTATGACTGCCCACTGATGCGGCTACCTAAAAGTACTTTCCTTCATAAGCCCATCATTGAATGCCTCTGTATAAAGAGCCTGCTCCGAAACGAGAATTTTCCACCGGCAGCTGTCGATTGTCGAAATTTGTCATGTCTCAACAGCACTTCCCGGAAACCTGACCCCAAAGTTTATCCACTGAATCAACTAAGAGAGCCGGAAAAAGGACGAAGAAAAATCACTAAACACTACCAATCCTGTATATCCGTCTTTTCTCCATGTTTGCAATTCTCTGAGCGCAGTGCTTCAAGCCCACATATCCGCTTTCCACGCGCTCGAGCCACCCCAGGTCACACCTGCATTACTACCATGCAGGTCACTGCAGTAGCTGGGGGGGGGGGGCTCAAACTCCGGCCCCCACCTTAAAAGAAATCTTTGGCTGCACCCTGGGTCTTGGGTACAGGTAGACACCTCGGATAACCTGAGATAGTACACACGCTGGAGATTGACGTAAGAAAATGTTGCCGCTTATAGTTGCTCTGAGCGCACATGCATATATTTGCATTATTTAACATGTAAAGATGTAGACGTGATTGCTGGCCAATGTCGACATGCAACTCTTTCAATTTTAGTTATGCCGCAGGGCACGATCGATCGCTGCAGCATTACTGTTGGCCCTCCTTTGCCGATCTGAAGTACATGTACATGTTACGCACATGAGTATACTCACGGGATAAAATGGGCTATTATTATTTTTTTTATTTGACGACTTGTACGCGCAAATACTCGAGATAGAAATATTATGTCGTGACGAATGTGGTTTCTATAGAGGCAATGTTGGCTCTGATCTTCGCGTCCGAGTCGAAATTATATGCCGATATTGCAAGACGGGCTCATTACTTAATAAACAATTGTATCGGACCAGTTGCTATGAATCCATCTTAGTAGAAAGCGCAGTCACTATTACACAGAACAAACAACACAAGCGCTTAAGAGACGTTAATAATGAAGAGCCCGCCAAACTAGAAATGTAAGTCAATAAACAATTGTATCGGGCCAGTTGGTATGAATCCATCTTGGTAGGAAGAGCAGCCACTATTGCACAGAACACACAACACAAGCGCTTGTTTTGTGTGTCCTGTGTAATAGTGGCTGCCCTTCCTACCAAAATGGACTCATTACTTAGCCCTAAATTAGCCTAATACAATCCCGAAGTTTGACATTCACATGCCGTGTGGCATGTGCATCAATTTTTTTCCCGTTGCTCCACTGCTGATCCCGAATGTCTGTGTTTGAATCCAGTTTTCTAGTAGAGGCGAGTATGCTTGAGGCCCTTGCACTTTGATTTTGGTGGACGTTTATGGATTCCATGTGGTCGCCGCCAAGGCGCATCTCTCATTTGTCATCGTTTTGGAACGTTAAACCACAACATTTATATTGTTATTGCGAGTGTTATCATTCCGCTGTTACATTTCTAATATGCGAATGTCTATCGTTCCGATAATTATAGCAAGTTGGCGCTTTTCTTTTTTATCGTGTCATTCAGTGAATATCGCATAAAAGCAGTGCAGTGGTTTATAGGCTGGTTTCTTAAATAATTGATTGGCATTAACTTGTCGCACCTGTATATTCATAAATAAGATTATGCGTGATGTGTAAAACACGCACGTCTACCAACGTCTTGAAAAATGAGCAAGAAAAAAAAAGATGCAATCAGGTACATTTTATTTATTCCTCCAGTGTCCTGTTAAGCGGTAGATATGGCGTGTGTTCGCATTTTGGATCCGCGCAAACTACAAGTTTTGTAATGTTCTAGCTAGTATCGTAACTCATTTCCTTAAACATAACGCTACCTTATAACTGTTCGCCCCACAAACCCACCAACCCCCTCTCAAAATAGAAGTAAAAAACACCCTCAAGAAGCAATACAGGTAAGTAATTAAAAATACTAAGCAGACCTTTCGAGTTGAATGAGTTGTGATTACATTGTTCTACAACAGTCAAAATCATCAAAAATCAAACACAACCCTTTTTTCAAAACTTACTAGCATGCTTTGTCATCTAGTCACAAAAATACGATATCTTACGCGTACATTTACTTCAAAATACACACAATATGGTATACTTTCTACACAATAGGTGGCGCAACAATCACTAAACGTTTTACAAGTCGGGTCGTTAGCATGTTTAGCTTAGCCAATCCAAGTGCAGTACTCTACGTTTGAAGTACTGGATGTTTTGGATGAGTCCTGTGAGACGTGCCACGGTAGTAGTCCCTGCAGTCTTTCTTTTTGTTTTCGAAGTCAGTGTTGATTTTGCGCTCCCACTTAATTATGCCGCCAGCATCGAAGGTGGCCTACGTCGTTTACGACGACGGTTATCGGGCAATAGTGAGCGTGAAGCTCATTAAAAACTTCAAGCCGGTGAGTGTGGCTGACTGCCAAAAACACAAAGAGATATACTGGAAGAGCACGGAAGGAGGGCACGTCGACGAAGGGTATTATCAAGGAGACGTCATCCTCCTTGGTGGTGAGTTCTGTCTTCTTTGAGGTGTTGATTTTGGTGGCGTTTAGGAATCCGTTTGACGATACAGGAAGAATGCGTGGGAGACGTCGCTGCTTGCACGTGTGTTATTCGGCGCGTAGTCAAAATAAGACGCACGGAATTGCTTCTGTGTTTTCAGTGTGCCTTATTTGACCCGTTGGTGACGTTAAAGAACCCCAGTAGTCGAAATTTCCGGAGCCCTCCACTACGGTGTCTCTCATAATCATGTGGTGGTTTTGGGACGTTAAACACCACATATCTATCTTGACCCATTGGTGGTGGTTGCGCAACTACTGCTAAGTTGTACATGCTTATTAGCCCACGTGACTCTTTTAGTGTGCACCTGGTGGTCGTCTCGGGCACTCGATTTATGATTTGGAATGCGGTGTGACCGTGCGGGCTGCTATACAAAGAGGCAAAACATTTTTCATGTATACTCTAAATGTCAATGGAATGATTCAACAGTCTTTCAGTCTACAAACGCACCACAATTGGGCTTAATCAAAACACGTGCGTAGCAGGAAAAACAGTGAGCAAGTGATCATTCTGTAATGTAGGAAACCAGAAGACAAATTTTGCACTCATTCACAGTGACAGTCATTCCGGTGGACGCAAAGATCAATTAGAATGTCCGTGGAATGTTATATTGTGCAGCTGGTCGAGTAATTTAAAGCGTGCGATCCGTCGGCATATAGGCAGTTCAGGCAGGTTAGGCCTGTTCGGTAATGCTGGTATATACTATGTCTTGTAACAACGCCATAAATGTCATCATCTGTCTTTCAAGATCGTATTATTGATCATCTTCAATGCTAAAACAACTCTTACTGCTTATTGTTAACCTAAATAAAACCCCACCCCTTATGTAATGTCCTCCTAGAAAGGGGGACCTTTAAGAAAATAAACTGAACTGAATGCTCAACGTGCGATCAGCTGAGCTACACAAATTTTCTGATTATCTTGTTCTAGTTTGAACTTGATACAATCTTTGCACCTAGACATTTCAATTGACAAGATCTTTGAACTGCTGCTTGTTGAAGCTATAAGTAAATGGCAATGCCAAAATTATTTTGACGAGTTTAATGTAATTAGATATTTTTTTGGAATAGATTGCAATGGCAATAAAATAGAACTTCAAAAAGCTACTGTGGGACAGTAATAAGCATTTCTAGGAATGGTGTTGCTCACACAGACTGAATTACGTTCAAAAGCTATGACTAATTGTTTTGATGATGTGTGTTCCAATAGCTCATACGTGATCACCTGGTAAATTAATTCAGATTGTGCTATAACTAGCAACTTGTGGTTTGTCTCAAGGTTTAAGTACTTGCATAACTCTTACCATCAGCCATTGACTTGCATGATCTAGAAGCGAATGCATGTACAGCGCAGCTTTCTTTCTGCAGAACCAAACGTTTGTGGTAGAATAGATATGTAGTTGTACTTTGCATGCATTTGTGGTCTTCATACCACAATGGTGCTTTAGTGGCCTGCTAAAATATAATTTCGTTTGATGATTTCTGTAGCTACCTTCAGTGACCTTATCCAGAAGATGGGAAAGAAATGGCTGTCGGTTTCTGACACTGTCTTTTATGACACAGACAGTGAAGAAGAGATAACTGAAAAGGTAACGTACAAGAAATTTTTTGTTTTCTTGAAATCGTTCGTGACCTGCATCAGGCACCTAGGCAAGAAGTGACTACTGCATTTTCAAATATAGGTGCTAATACTATGCTGCCAGATTTGGTACTTATAGCACTTATAACTGTATTGAAATGGCATATTTCTAAATTTCATGAAGCTGCAAAACATGGACGAGATGTTCCCCCGTGACTGTGTTTGGCAGTTTTATAGCAGTGGAAGCTGCTCAGAAGTTCTTTGAAAGGACGAAAGTCTTGGAGAGCTCTTCTTACAGGGAACTATGTGTAGATAAAGCAGCTAGTGTACACTGGGCATCAATTTTAAAGTGGTGATAAAATTACAGCTTCTTGAATAATCGCCCACCAAGTAAACAATTCCCATTTCGTGGTTTTACATCGAGCAACAGTCTTCTGATGTGTACGCGACACAGGAGATGCAAAGTCAAGGTTGCAGCACTCTTACAACCGATAGGTGGCAAAACATACTGAGAAACTCTCCCTTTCACAACAGTTGAAAAGGCCTTAAGGAAAGGAGCATGCATGTGCAGTCTGTTGTGGTCATTGTCTGACAAAGAGGGGAGGGGGTCCTTACAGGGTATTAGGACAAAACGTGCTGTAGTTTACTGGTTATAACTTGATTATTTATAAAAAAAGTCAATGATAACTGGTAATCAATGACAAGTAAACCTAATTGAGTTACCCAGAATGTTAGTTTTGGAAAAGTAATTGATTACTTTAAACTCGTGTAGAAATCTGATCAGTGTACACTAAGCTAGGTAGGCGTAATATGGCTGCCTGTTACACAAATGGTAACTTTGCCTTGCACAGAGTGACATTAGAGAGAATAGCAGGCACAGTGCAGCAACTTCCAGCATTTTGGTTACAATTTACATAGTGACCTATGTTAAATTTCACAGATATGCATTTGTCAGCTTTTTAGCTGACAATATGAGTTAGTGTTGTCGATTTTATCTTATTATGTGGCAAAAGTTGGTATGGCATAGTTGTTTTTGTTGCAGTCATGGTAGCTATGTGTTTATTGATGTTGTGATGCAGCTAAGAATTTTTCTAGACAATTTAGCACAAGTCTGGAGTTGTGGAAATTGCACTGTTTGAAATCGAATATCACTGCAACTGTGGTGGCTGTGGTGGTTATCGGGACGCCATGCAAAGTGAGAGATGGTATACCCTTGTCGCATGGCAAATTCAATGCCATTCAACACAAATTACATTAAGCGGACCTAATTTCATTTTACCTGCGTGCTGCCTCATGACAAAAAGAAATGTCATTTTGAAATGACCATGACCTCAGCCCTCCTGACCCATGGCTTTGGGAAAAATAAACATATAATAAAACTTGTATGTAACATGCGTGTATCCACAAAAATAATTTTTATGGGTGGAAAAGTCCACCTATAATAAAAAAGTGGCAGTTTTAAATAAAAGCTTGCCACCGCTGCACGACACACTCGAATACCGTTGGCCGATGGTATGACCGGGCATGAGTACAGTCAACTGAAGCAGGGTGCACAACCTATTCCCCCCCTGCAGAAATGAGACGGCAGCAACGATTTCGTGTAGTCACCACCTTGGTCACCACATGATTAATATCCACAATACAGGCAATAATGACAACAGGGCACGAACAAAACATGCCCTGCGTTGAGCTGCTGTCATGGAGAGTAGCTTCTTTTTAACGCTATGGCATTAGAAAGCTCGATTTACAGAAATTCCGGTGTAGGCATCATTGGTTGTGAGCGAAAAATCATCTTATGCTCTACTGAAAAACTGAGAATGATGCAAATAAAATAAACAATAAAAATTCTTGAGACGCAGTTTGTTTGCATGGCAAGCGGATGTTCTACCACACGGCCACGCATCTGTTTGGAAATACAATGAACGAACTTCCTCTGCTTGGAAATGTAGTGAGATATACCTTTCATACTTAACAAACACACACGTACTGTATTCATGCTTTACAATGCAACATGAAATATTGCAGTATTAATGCGTGGTACAACCTGCCATTTCTAGCGGGCGACATAACATGTCATTATCATAATGGCTTGGAGGTTTAAAACCGGTCACCCACTACCAAAGGCACATGCGCTAATGCACCTATTCCCTTAAGGCCACGTATTGGGTGCGTAAGAAGTTCGAAAAGGTTTCATACACCAAGTGTTCGATGCACGTAGTAGCAACAGAATATCCTCATTGCCTTCAACTCCTAAAAACAGAACTTTAGGGTCCCTTAATTTGTTTTTTTAAACTTTTGCACCTGCTATCATGCCATCAAACCAGTATTAAGTTGAGCTAGAGGAACAAGATCTTCATAAATTATACAATGTATATATACTGAAGTTATAGTCATTTCTCTAAAAGTCCCTGACATTGAGACTACTTAGTCAGAAATCGAATGCGATTATGTTGCAGGAACTCGTTCCACAGAAAAGGTCGTTTTCATCAAATGGCATTAGTTTCCCCGTGTGACAGCAAAGAAAGGAGATTGCAAATGAAGGACAATAGATTTGCTGTGTGACAGGGTGTTAGAATGCTCACTAGTCATGGCTGGAATATGCTACATATCATTTTAACATATGGTGTAGTAGCGCCAATTTGATGGGAACACTGAGGACAAGAAAACACTGCACTCGCTAGTCTCACAAACAGTGGCGTGTTTTCTTGTCCTCTGTGTCCCCGTCGAGGTTGCGCTACTATACCATATGTTGAAATGATATCTCACCAACTAGCCCAGCTTTCAACCCTACTGAACTTCATACGCTAGGTAGTTGCTACAACCTGAATTATGTTTGTATCAATGGAGCGTGTATGTTTCCTGGCATATTTGCTCGTTTTCGGCTTCTAATCAGTGATGTTGGCTTTGGGTTGATGTGTTTATTTGCTAGCATTCAAAAGAAAAAAAGAAAAAAGTCAGCAACCAAGAACAAAGAGGTGCCGAAGCAGTGCGAGCTCCGAAGAAGAGCTGGTCGAACTGAGTCGGCTCGAAAAAGAGAGGAACCTTACGAGGCAGCTCAAGAAAAAAACTAAAGACTAGAGGAAAGACTAGAAATACTTAAGAAGAGAAATTACAAGCTGCAAGAAATGCTGGAAAATGAGCTCAGTAAGTTATATTCATTCCATGCTGCCTTTTAGAATTTAAAAAAGTTGATTTTTCATGCAGTCAGTGAGTGCTGTGGTTATATGTACCCAAACACAGTTTCTTTGGCATCGTCATGCTATTTCGATGCTTTTTGTTCCACAATGAGGAAGTGGTACCTGAAATAGCCCTTTGGATTAATGTTGTACAGTCAAAATCTGATTTCGCGGAAACTCAAGGGATTGCGAAAGGTCCGGAAAATCAGGCAGTCTGGAAAAACGAATGCAAGTAAAAATACACTTTTTGAAGAGGTATTTTTCACTGACGGAAAGGGTCACGGCAGGAGTACAGGATTCTCGTTGCAATTCAGCAAGTGCATTATTTAGGTGGCCCCGAAAAGAGCCGTTTGTAATAAAAAAAGCGAAAAGAAAAAGTTTGATGTGACCGACGCTACTGCATTTGTAAAAATTAAGCGCTAAAACGACTCGCTTATTTTCGTTTGCACGGAGTTCCACTTGCCCCGATTATGTGTGCCTCAATATCAGCTGATGTCATGCTGTCACTGTACACCTATGACGATGTCGTGCTCGCGTCAACACCGAACTTGTTGCCCGTGTAGGTTCTGCCTCTTTGATCTCCGTGTCGGAGTTGTCGAAACCTTCAGTAACTTGTATACTTTCGTCACTGGTAAATTCTGCACACAGCTCAAGATTTTCGCTAGCGTCGGAAAAACCCTCCAAGGTTATCCCGGCTGAAATCGAAACACCAGCACCGTGCGGGTCGTTGAAGCAACGACCGCAGTTGGAAGTTCTTTACACATGCTGACCTCTCTAAGAGACTGCCGCTTCAGCGTAAATTTTAAAGCTGGCGTGGCAAAAACAGTTCCTGGGAGTCTGCTGCGTTATCGCCTTCTATGAGTCGGGAAGCATGCCGACGGCAGACTATCGGTCAACCGCGTAGCTTTCCCGCCGGAGCACAGCCTTATAGTAACATTAGTAACAACACCATGCAGTTGTGGCCACAGGTTTGTCTAAGCCACGACTGGCTACAAATTGGCGTGCCCTGGATTCCGGCATTTGCGGTGTCGAGGGTACGGCAGCCATGTCACAGTGGGTTCGAGGGTACGAAAAGAACCAAAATAGTGGTGCTGATAGTGACTTCAAGTCCGCTGTCAGCAGTAAAAAGTTAGCAGTAAAATCGTACGGTGAAAGCTATAAATGTCCGAAATTTCGGACTCTTTAATACATTGACTGTATGGGGAACTTGATGGTGCCACAGATCATTCCGGGAAATCAGGCATGTCCAGGATTTCGGTAGTCCAAGAAATCGGACGTTAACTGTATGATCAGAGTAAAGAAAACCAAAACAATGTAGCCCTTTATGGAATCAGATTTGTGTGAGAGAGTGGCCACTTATTATGGAAACAGCTGTGATAGTTGCTGAATGGTGTTTCCTTCTGCGACAGTGCAGTGGTTAGAGCCGCACTAGCAGGAAACAGCAGCCAGCAAAGCATATGTTCTGTATGAATGGACTCCGCTCCTCTTACCCTTTTTCACTAAACTGTAGACGGCTCCAGCAAGGTAACAGAAACTTTTGTGGCTTTAGGCACGATGCTATCAGACACCACCCATCAAAGTGCATTCTTTCTCATTATATTCATATGTACCAGGGGGGGGAGGGTCAGGCGGCTTAGCAGAGGAGGAACATATAACGTCACGACCCACCCTGCTGAACCTATTAGCTTTCTTCAAAAAAAATTTTGTAACAAAAATGCATCTCTTTACCAGGAATCGACCATTAAAGAGGACTGCCTTTGAAAACTCTAAGGAACAGTTTGAATTGTCTGACGACACTTAGAGGAGTTGTTAGTGTACAACTGTCTCAAGAGCAGGGCTGGGCAGTATCGCGACAGTATTTCACTGATACTTTTGAGTGCCTGTATTGCTGTATCGAGTTACTTCTTAAAAATGTATTTGTATCTCATCAGTGAAATACTTTTACGATGTAACGCCAGTATCGCAATACTATCCAGGGCATCGGTATGTGGATACTTTTCTTTTCTGAAATGAGCTGAGACGTGTTTACAATGGCAAAAAAAAACATATCCTGTGACCTTAGCTATGTGTCGCGAGATATGCACCCACCATTTCTACATTTATTCTAAGGGGGTAACTGACTCCTACCTCCTTGATAGTGAGCTAGTTGCTTTTCTACCCGCATTTCATTGTGCATGCAGAACTGGAATGTGCTTGAATAATCACCTGCTTGGGAGCTTGCCATTGATGTTATACTGCCATTTTGAATTCCAGCAGTGAGGAGCATTGGATATGGCACATTGGGCGCCAACCAACAGCGTCGTTTTTAAAATGTGTTCCCTCATGCCAATTTAACGAGCAGTGCTTCTTTTTTCTCGTTTTTTTGTTTTTTGCGGCATCTATTAAAAAAGCGGAGCTTATCGAGGAAGCCACAAACCACCCAAAAAATTTGGTGTGTAGTGCCGTGTGCCATCAACGATACTTCTTTCTCCAAAGCATTTCTGGAAGACAGCAAGTGCAGCCACACGCTTGCTAGTCCTAGTCAAATATCACCAGGGCAGCTTGAAGTTTCCCGTCTACAGAAAAAAACACACAACATCAGCTACCGGCATTGACTTGGTGCAACTGACAAGCCAGAATATATTGGTGGTTGTCTCACTTGTCACTAGAACCAATAGCATCTGCACAACGCAGACTAGCAGGGCTGCTGACCTACAGCAAGTGCACAGAGATCTCTTAGCATCCGGCTACTCGAACTCTGGTTAAACGCCAGCTCTTTCAGCCGCAAAGATCTGACCGCGTGTTCCCAAGAAAACGTGCCGCTATACTGTACGTGTCTGATGCGTGCGAGTCAGGCACTAGTTCAAAAACCATTACGATGTCCAAGTAGTTCTGTTCCTACAAATTGCATTATCAGCTGGTAAAGATGAAGGACAAAAAAGAAAGGTATCTTGATGCTTATTGGATACCTTGTAGACTGTGATTGTGTATATATCAGTGAGACTGGAAATTTAGAACATCAGGTCAGACAGCATGTCAATGATGTCAACGAGGTAAAGGTGTCTTTCATTGCCTTGGCAAAACACCCTGAAAACTTGAGCAATAAATCAGATTAGCATAACGGCATAAGCTTAGAAAAAAAACTCTTCAGGGCACCACTTGCAATCAATGCTGATTTAAACAATGGATACAAATAACACATGGAACCATCGATAACACATGGAACCTTCTTTCTTATCTACACTCGCGATTTCGAGTCACTTTTGAAGTCCTCATAAGCATATTTTCACTCCGTCTAGTTGTCACTCTGAACAAGACTCCCATCATGAGAGCTGAAATGTCTTATTTGTAATCCTTTTCGTGGTTGGTGTCATTAATTTATCATGTTCTCACCCTAACAGGCTTCAGTCAATATCTCAACATCACCCATCTTTTTGAGTGGAATGTATGCTACACTATGCATGGGATTAATTTCCTTTTGTTTATAACATGTTTCCTAGAGAGTAAATTGGTAAGGCGACTTGGTTGGAGCACTTCAGAGTATGAAAGAGTTTTATGGCACCCGAGGATTTTAGCAAAAAGCACTCCGGTAAAATCGGGAAAAATATTAGCCTGACGCACTGGTGTAGCTATGAGCAAATACAACATAATTATGTTTGTAAGAATCAGGTTGTAATATATTGAAGTTCTGAAAAAGTACTGCTTCGTTCAGGACGCAATAAGAAATGTGCGCTCTTTATTTTTCACATTTGCTCTCTCACAGAAACATTGGCCAGCCGTTCCTGTTGCGGCCACCAATGCTAATCAATGCTAATCACATCTACTAATCGTGGCGCCTATGAACATGAGGCCACCCACAGAAGCATTCAAGAGAAGGTATGAGCATGTGACAACGCATTTGGAACGCTTCATCAAGTGCGAAAAGTGGCCGTCAGCACCAACAAAAGTGACAAATATTACCTTGTGATGCCATCATCGTGGCATCAGAAATAAGTTTTCCAAATTGGTCGTGTCATCACCACGTCACATGATGTCATTGCTTGTTCTAAGGTTGCCTATTCCGGAGGCTTTTGCGAAACAACTGGGAGTGCAGAAAGCTGTTGGGAGTCGTGGCGGCTCAACACAATCGACTTAAAATAAAAAGAAGATTTTCGTTATCTGTTGTTTCAAAGCAGCCGTGAAGGAGAATGAAGCTGTGCCTAGTTGTTATTTTCCTGCTTCAGTAATGATTAGACACGCCGATTTGAAAACATTTCGATGCAATATTCAGTCAACCGTGTACATCATCGCACATTGCTGCACAACATATGAAAGAAGAAATATCTTTAGGGTGGCACAATCGAACCAGTATAGTACTACAAACCTCACTCAACTATGGCTTGGCAAACATGGCTGTGCAGTCATGTTTTGTTAACGGAGACTTCTCATAGGTCGACTTGAAGTGATGTCAGCAGTACAGTTGAGGCAAATGTGCGAGCTGGAGAATCAAAGTGGTCGACCTTTATTGTTGGATTACCGGTCCAGAAACCTTTTGTGCCAAGGAAGTGCTTATTTTGAAATAAAATCATGTTTTAGTGGTCTGCATCAGGTAGCGCACTTTAACTTACCCGCCTCAAGAAGCGGAAAGTTTTACGTCACTGTTGCCGTGCACAACGTTGCCTGGATTTTTACTGTACGGTCGCCGACACTACTAGCGAAACTAAAGCACCAGGAGCCGCATCAGCAACAGCGGCCATCGATCAATTTCCTACAATAGCCTCCGAAATGGCAGACATGTATTGGCCCAATCGGGCCCCGCTAGATGGCACGGCCTGTCTAGTTTAACCAGGAAAAAGTTGAATTTTCTAACCACTTGTGCCATTCTCCATTGTAACTCCCGTGGGTTCTTTTTTCATGCGAAGCAACTCAACAAGCAGCATTTTTTTACGTCATTTGATACTTGGAAGGTTCTTTATTTAGTGAGCTAGTTTGATTACCAGTGATTAGTTGTAGGCAGTTTGTCTGACGTAATAAGGATCATTTCGTGAACGTCCTACTGCGGCGCATTTGTTCCCATGCATTTACCTTAATTTCTCGGTAAGTAGGGCACTGCTGTTAATAATACTGTTGTTTTAGATGACATACATATAGCTTTCACTGTCCCGTGAATTGTTATTTGTTAATTAGGCGTGCTTGAGTTAATGAGATTTGGCTGTACTGCACCAAAAACAAAGCGACAAAAGCATATTGGAGTGAGTTTAGACAAGTTAGATACAATTATAAAACTGACAAAAAACGAATTCGATTCAACTTGCAAAAAGAAAGCTGTTTGCTTCAAAAGTGTAATATAGAGTTTTTTGCATTTTCAGGCAAGGCCATTGCAGTTCATGCAGCCATCGCTACACGCATCGCCACCGTCGCCACCACCACTATGGCCGTGCTCGTCATTGTCTCCACAAGGGTGGTCAGCAACGCTGCCTTTGCCACCGCCGCAGCACTTACTGCTACCAGAGCCTCCGTCGCCTTCTTCAGAGCAGCCACGGATGCAGCCATGCCCATTGATGCCAGCGGTACCACACCCTGGAACTACTTCAAGTGGTTCTTAAGAACCTACCAGCCAGGTGTGTACTTTATAATTGAAATGGCTGTTTGTTTGTTTGTTTTTTCAATCTGATTTAGGGGTTGTATTGTCAGGCTAGCCTCCTGTACCTTTTCAGTTTGTTTATTCAATCAATATACATCTAGTTATTGTTAGTGGTATGCAGACAAGTATTTTAAAGTTGAGCAAATGCAGTGTGACCATCTGTCAATGTCGAATCGCACTGGTTGAGCAGGATAAAAATTTTCTGGTCAATTCGGAGCAATTTCTCGCTTTATACTGGCAGATTCAGAGCAAACCACTCCGCAATGAGGCTTCCATGTTCTTTCATCTGGCAGAGGTAGATTTTTCTGGAACTCCTGCAATGTAGGGCTGTCATTTTTGGTAAGATCGGGGAATAAGGTTGTCTTCAACGTTTTTTTAGGTGGTGTCTCATCACCCTATGGATTTCTTTACATTCTAAAAATGGCATCGTTTGACTTTGCTGGATGAACTGGCGGTTAAGTTTTGACAGTTGTAGCAGCAGCGACCACAAACCGTGTGTGGACGTGATTTAAAAAAAAAAGTTGCCTGACCGGCTGTGCAGATGCCCGAAGATCATCGGCCACGTCGAAAAAGTTCATGAGCCGGTTTAAGTGTCGTATGCGTAAACAGCTTCTCGACACCTCATGCACCGCATTCATGTGTTCCAGTGGCAGATTCGGCTTGGTGTAAGACGTTTTTAGATACTGTCAGTTGGGTAAGCACGCGCTGTCGCAGCCGCCCTCTCGTATCCCGCGGAGGCGGCGCTGCTGTCGCTTTGAGATTGGTGAAGGAGCGTCGTCTGCTACCTCTGCATGTGAAACAGCAAGAAATTAGTTTCCAAATTGCGACAAGAGAGGAGAGGATGCGGCGGAAGGGTGACCTTGAAAACCAAAACGGACGGGAAGGAGGCAGGTTGGGTAGCTTGCTTGATAGGTCCGCGAAACTCGCACGTAGAAAAACTTGAAAAAGTGCCTGCGCACGCAGAAGTCAAAGCATGGCCGCCTAGATCAGTGCGCGGGGGTGTTTGAACAATCGGCTGCTGTTGTCAAAAAATCTTTTTGTTGCGCCGGCGAGTTTGCGTGGCCTCACAAACTTCGATATTTCGCGATTCGTCCCGCGAAAATTAACAGCCGTTTTCGCGCTTCCGCACGTGCGCGGAAGGCATGCCGAGTCGAGTGCGAAGCGAGCGAGAACAAGTCCTTAACACGAAACGAATCACAAATTATCAGAGTTGGTGGGGTTGCGTACGCCCGTGCACTAGACGCATACTATCGGATACAGTCGGTGGCCGACGATGTTGGCAAAGGGTCTGGTCACTCCAGGCCGGTGATGCCAACGACAGTACCAGCGATTAAAAACAAGGTAGATGGCCGACTGGTCTTCGAAAGATCGGTGGCAGTGTGAAAACGCAGGCCTCGTCTGGCGATGCGGGGTGCTCAGAGTAGCGGGGAAACAAAGGACGGAGGGGTGCATAACAAAAACCAGTCAGCACTTTCCTTTCTTCATAGGTTGGGGAGCAGAAACTAGAGGGTCGCGGAGGCAGGGTCAGCGTTTAACAATAAGAATGTATGGGACCTCGCCGATGCCTGATAGGTGGTCGAAATTGGTTTCCCGGGAAGTCGGGAGACCGCTGACTGTTCGGTGTAACCGATCAACGGTGCTCGGAGACGTTCGTTGTAAGTGCGATTTTGTGCCATTGAACCAATGTTTATTTTCTTGGTCACACGGATATTGTTCGTTCGAAGCGAAAGTTCGTTTTAAGTGGGGCCGTTATATGTGGACTCGACTGTACTACTTAGTGATAAATAAGGTTTGGGCCTGTACCTTAGAAATGTATGATTATTTATGTATGTTTTGACCATTACCTGCAAGGCTTTTCATGGAATAGTAGCTGTTCAGTCCTTGGGAACTGCAGCGTCATTTGGGGGTTTGAAGAAGTACTGCTGATCACAAGTGTTTTCCTCATAAGCATAGCCACTTAGACAGCCTGGCGCACTGAAGGTCGGCATGTTCACTGTGTTAAACTGCTAATTCACTCAAGCTTGCTTGATTGTTGTGTACCATGTTAAATACTATTTGCGTGACAGAAATCTAACCTTGAAGCTCCCGCCTCTGTAATCCGAGCAAGCAAACTAAAAGACAAAAACAAATTCAACGCTGCCGCGGGAAGCCAGCGGTAGCTCGTTCTCAAGGCTACGTTAGCACCGTGCCCCTCTGAGCGTGTACGAGTCGGTGCCACCTTCATAACGGGCTTCCCCAACTGACAGTATCTAAAAACGATGTAAGCCGTGTGCTCGCTTCAAGACTTGGGTGGCTGTTCCGGATCTCTCAGTCGAATTCAACATAATAATAGTTGTACATGTAGCGTTACTCACCATAAAACCTAAATGTAAATTTACAAAGATTTTTAAGCTAATTGCATAAGCTTTCGGCATAAATAAACATTCTTGACAAGCTAGTTTTAGGAGATGAAATTCTTCAAGTGTGTGGAGTAAATTCTATAATTTAATCACTGTAAAGCAGGATGTCATTCTGCCATAGGTAATGTATGTTTATGTGTAAGGAAGTTGTAATTATGGGCAAATAATGAACACCTATTATTTTTAAACATTTTATAATAACTCAGTTCATACAATAGCTGGTTTGAATACCGTTATGATTAAGTGATAACAAGTCAGATGCAAGTAGTATGAAGTTAGCCTAGACAAGGCGAGCAGCATTAGAGTAAAAAGAACTGTTGGTAATTATGTGTATGCACGATTCTGAATGTTCCCTATTGACAAAAGATTATTGATATGCATATTTGCCCATGTAATAAAGCCGCAGGTAATTTGACTGTTTATGAAAGCAAGGCAACAATAAGGCATCACAGGAGATAAATAAAGAAGATTTAATGAGGGCTCGTACACCGAAGGCAGTTTTTTGTTTAGCATAAGCAATATGATGGGTAAACTTCACGTTAGGCTCAAGTTCTTGGTCTAGAAAACACACCAAATTGCAGAAATTAAATTATGGTAATCAATTAAAAGGGAGCTTTGTTTTAGAAACTGTATAAACCATGAACTTAGTTTTAAGTGGGATTAAAATTAGGTTGTTTTAATAACACAATGTAGAACACTGATGGGTTCATTGTGCAGCTCAGTGATTGGGCTTTTAACAATTTATGGAGCATAAGCTGGAAAAACAATAGGGATAAAAGTTTCAGCAGCTGTTATTGGGCTGAACAAAGCACAAATGAGGGCTGATAGTTATGTTGTGTCTGAAATTAAAAAAAAAGTTTTGGAAATGATGCTTAACTTTCATACCTGGAAGCCATGCTGGCTTATGTGTTCCTAACATTTTTTATAGCTGATCGACTTTTCCTTTGTTCTGCGTTTTAGGGTTTAGGTGCCAGTGATGAGCTGCCGCTGTTTTCCCAGGTGGACAATCAAGTAAGTAGCTTTACAGTAGCTTGGATAGTTAGGCTAGATCTTTTAACTGAATAAGGGCACGTACAGACACTTGAACACCGCTTATGTTGTGTGCATTTTCTTCTTCTAGTGTCCGTCTCTGTGTGCATGCCCTTATTCAGTTAAACGATGAAGTAGCTCTACTTTTTGTAAATTTATGTTTATTCAGTGCAATACTTTCACTACTGGGTTGAATACATAGTTATGCAACTTGCATTGCACTTTCACTTCTGTGTATGTTTATGCTTAGTTTATTCATCTACTACGGATAATTTTGTAAATTATGAACTGGTGAATTTAGAGATTCAGGAGGTTATTTCACGAATGATCAGTGCAATCTTCTGCATTACGCTTTTTTGGAATGTCACGGCATTCAGTACAAGCTTCATAAATATTTTTGTGACAAGTCTTAATGTCAGGAGAAAGGGGAATGAATTGAGGCTCTGTCTTTTTGATTCCTGAGTGCCTCATTATTGGATTTGACAAAAGAAATTTTCATCTGCAATGTGCCAGAGCACTTTTTGTCAGTGCCAGCTCTAAGTGCCTTTTAGGGTGTCTGGTGGTCTCTTATATTTTATAGAATATCATGGACTCAACATTACTAACAACTATAACACAACTGTAAGATATGTTACATAGTTGTTAATTTAACTTCTACACATATCTAGAGCACACGAAATTGTAAATATGGTTCTTTTTAAAATGTCTCACAGCTTCTCACAAACTGTTTAGGTGAGACTTAATAACAGCAATGATGTACGTGATTTGCTTTTCAATGATCATTGAAAGAAATGCTTTTTTTCTTTCGCTGGAGCCACATTAGTGTACAACTTCTAAATAGGGATTGTGTTGATGTTTTTCTAACTTACTATGCCACGCCACTTTTTGCCCAGTCTTTCAGTATCTAAAAATTAATGATTTTCCTTGTGAAGGCTGGTGTAGTATTGCCAATAATGAGCACTATATGCACCTGTAGACACACATACATTCTGTGAACTGTACTTGCTTTAGAAAAAAATATTTGGATAACGTTTAGTATGCCAGTGTTATACAAGATGGCATGCAGTTGCAGAAGTGAAATGTAAGATTCATCAGAACTATTTGAATACATACGAGCAAAACTATACTCGCACGACCAAAGAGCGCAACTAACATTTACAAAAAGAAGATATCTCTTGAGTCTTTTATTAAGATTCCACATTTTTTTGCGCAGATTCACCTAGGAAACGGCATATCCCTGGAGCAGGAAAAATGAGCATGGCTGCTTTCGCGTCCGAGAAACAGCTTGTTTTGTAAGGAGGCGACCAAGCTTCTGTGGGGTGTGAGGGCCCTCCACAACAGGAGCATCACAGGAGACCCTTGTCGGCGCTACGTGCGCTCGGAAAACCAGGCACCACCCAGGAGGGCACTCACGCCTAAGAAATTCGAGGCAGTCGGAAGTAAGTGTTTCATGCTTAGTATATTTTGCTGAATTTAGGGACAATAAAATTTATCAACTATATGAACCAGTAAGTCCCTAGTTGCTACATATTCCTGCTCATTTTTACAGATGCCTTCAGCAAGTAAATTGCTTGAAGACCAACTGAAGTGGCAGCAATTGAGAGGCTAAGAAAAATGAACAGATTCATTGCTGAAATGTTGAACGACTTAAAAAAATGAGTTGTCAAAACATTACTCTAGCCTGATCGTGTTTATTTGATATCATTGCAGCATACCTACTATACACTGTTTATTTTATTGTGTGCTTCATGAACTGGCATGCCTTTCTTAATACATTCTTTTACTGCATGTTAATTTTGACCCAAATAGCTAATTCAACCCATATCCACTGCATAACCTGTAATACCCATACATTCGTTACACTTATACCACCTATACGAGCCGTACCACCTGTATGACCCGCACCACCCGTATGACCCGTACCACCCGTATGACCCGTACCACCTGTATGACCCGTAACACCTGTATGCCCCGTATCCAATAACATCGAATGTACAGGTCCTGTACATGTAGAAATTTTCAGTAGGGAGTAAAGTCTAGAATGTTCACCGAGAGCGACGAGTAATTATGTGACAGTTTGATTCAAGGATGGAACATAATAAACGTAGCCAAAAATTTTAAAAAGCTTTCATCCCCATCAATCCCAGTCATGAATATATCATCACTAAATCGCTTATAAAAAAGATTCACGTCAGTGCTGGATAAAAATTATGCTCCAAACTACCCATAAGTATATTAGCATAATTCGGGCCTATTCATGTTTTCCTAGAAGTACCGCTAACCTAATCGTAATGGCTATTATTGAATTCGAGGTTATTAAGTTCAAGAATAGGTTTCAGCAGCAATCCCAGGGTTTCTTTATCTACAGAATTTTCAGATCGAGTATCTTCGCACGCTTTAAGGACTGCTAAAATTTTATCAGCATGCAGTATGTTAGTGTAAAGCGAGGTGACGTCGAGGGTTACGAGGAATAAATTATCTGTAATACTAAGGTTTAATATATCTTGGAGAAAACTATTGGTATCCTTTACAAATAAAAGAAATGTTTCAAGATTTTGGTTGATAAGCGAGTCTGCATAGCGTGAAATGTTTTCCATTAGAGTGTTCCCACCAGAAAATATCGGGCGGTCTGGGTTGCCTTGTTTGTGAATCTTTGGTAGCAAGTAAAACCTACCAGCTAAACGACTGAGTGATATGAGAGACCTAACAATTTTTTGTTTATCTTCCCTGCTTTAATAGTTTTGTCAGCTGATCTACAAAAATGGTCCTAAGGTTGTCAGTTGGATCGCTAGGGAAGGGTTTATAAAAAACAGTATCCGAGAGTTGTCTGGTCGCTTCCATGGTTTAATCACTCTTAATAAGAACAAGAATCGCTCCTCTCTATCTGCGGGTTTTATGACATCTGGATTGTTAAAAAGTTCTTCAAGCGCTCTTTTTTCATCCTTCATCATATTGCCACATGGTTTGCTTGGGTGAGATCGAAGAGTGAAAGAAGACAAAGACGATCTCTCTGAGCCGCTGCTTGAGTAGTCGACTAAACGAGCCCATTTTTTATCAAGTTTGTCGAGAGTAACGTGACAAGACTGGTGGAGGTGCTGGGTACCACGTCTCGCAATCCACCCGATGCCCAAGACCCCGTCCAGCAGCCGGAACACAAGCCCTGCACCCGTGGACACTCCTGTTCATAGAGTAAGCCGCCGCCAACGAGGCCTACCGCCTGAGACACCAACCACTGACGCAGCGACTATGACTTCGACACAAGATCCCATGCAAGCTCCGACACCTTCCACGCCGATCTACTGCACCGTCCAGAACCCGCTCATGCCTAGCCCCTTTCACGGAGCGCAGCATGAAGATGTTGACGACTGGCTGAGTGAGTTCGAACGTGTCGCAGCGAATAATTACTGGGATAATGCCGCGAAGCTCCGGAACGTGTACACGTGCCTAAAAGACGGTGCCAAGACGTGGTTTTTGAACAGGGATGATGTTCTGACATCTTGGCGCGAGTTCCAGCGTCGCCTCCTGGAGACCTACAGGAGTCCCGACCGCCGCGAACGGGCGCAGCGTGCACTTCAATCACGCATCCAGATGCCCAACGAGACCGTCTCGATGTACGTCGAGGACATGACACGGCTTTTCAAGCGAGTGGATCCTGCTATAGCAGAAGAAAAAAAGTTGCGCCACCTCATGCGTGGTGTGAAGGAACAACTTTTTGCTGGTTTGGTGCGTAGTCCCCCCAAAAGTGTTGCTGAGTTCCTTACTGAAGCGGCAACAATGGAACGAGTACTGCACCAACGATCTGCCCAGTTTGACCGTCAAGTGAATGCTGCCTCAACTGCCGAGATTTTCGCCACCCCTGGGAGCAAGAGCCCCGAATGGATTCGCGAGATCATTCGATCTGTCGTCCGGGAAGAAATGAAAAAGATGTACGGGACAAGGCAAATCGATGTTGGTTCAATCACCAGTGTCATCCGCGACGAGGTCCAGCAGGTGCTGCACGCCCATCGTTTTCCGCCCACGTCGGTTGATCTGGAAACGGCTCCTGTGTCTACTGACAGTCGCCGTCGTACGTACGCGGAAGCCTTGCGATCTGCCACTCATCTTTCGGGTCAAGGAGTCCCGATTCAGCCAGTGCCGCACGTCCCGATCCAGACAGTGCCGCACGTCCCGATCCAGACAATGCCATACGTCCCGATCCAGACAATGATGCCGTCAGTCGCGATTCAGTCAGCGCACGCTGATTTGGACATCGATAGTCGCCGTACACCGACGCGCAAGTCTTATCTCTGGCGTACGCCAGACAGACGACCCCTCTGCTATCATTGCGGTGAGGCTGGTCACATTTACCGCGAATGCCCATACCGGCAACTTAGACTGCGTGGATTTTCCGTCAATTCCCCTCGTCCCCGAATTGGTCAAAGGCCAAGGGATATCGAAGAATATCTCGCGCAACAGCGTGCACCCTTTACACGACGGCAATTGCGGTCACCATCTCCGAGGAGACCCGCAGCCACTGGGCCACGTTTTGGGGTGACGGCACGGGAACGCTCCCCGAGCCCTCGTCGGGAAAACTGAAGGCAGCGGCCTTCGGGGGCAAGGTCGCTGGGACTCAAAGTGCGGAAGACCTCCCATCGATGCTTGCACGCAACGCCGAAGGCATTTCGTCAGAGAGTAATCGCAGTGCCGAAGAAACGCCGACATCCGCATCTGAACTTAATGACCGCGTGTCGCTCGACATACCTGTGCTGGTTAACGGTCTTCAGGTCAGTGAATTGGTAGACACTGGTGCAGACTATTCGATCATCAGCGGGAGGTTAGCGAAAGATCTCAGGAAAGTGATCACGCCGTGGAATGGAACGCGAATTCGAACAGCTGGAGGACACGTTGTAACACCGCTGGGTCGCTGTACCGCAAGAGTGAAAATTCGTGCGTCAACGTTTGTGCTCAGCTGCCTCGTTCTCCCCGACTGTTCGCGTCAGCTGATTATCGGCATGGACTTCCTTCGGGAATACGGTGCCATCATAAATCTCCGTGAGCGCATCGTGACCTTCTCGACTCAAGGCGCAACAGATCGAGACGCCGATAACTGCCACAGACTTGCGCTGCGTGTTGCTGACGACAGTGTGACGCTGCCACCTCGAGCAACTGTTCCCATCGAAGTCACTTGTGAAGACTTCCAGGACGGCGACGTGGTGGCTGAAAGCAGCTTATCACTTCTGCTGCTCCAAGGTGTATGCGCCGCCCGAAGTGTTGTGCGCGTCCGTGACGGACAGTCAACGATACTAGCTACGAACTTCAATTACGAGCACCGGCATCTTTTCCGTGGAACCACCCTAGCTTATGGAGAACCTGTTGCCGACGTCACGGAGTGCTTCGCGTCCGAGGAAACGCATGAGGATAAGGAATTTCTAGACCACATCGACATTAATTTGACGCTGTCAGACGAGAGAAAGGCTGCACTTCACGACCTTTTAAGGGAGTTTAGATCTTGCTTCGCCTCTTCTTCTAAAGTCCGTCAAACACACCTCACGAAGCATCGAATTATTACCGACGATGACGTCCGACCCATCCGGCAGCAGCCTTATCGTGTTTCTGCCAAAGAACGCGAGGCTATTCAGACACAAGTAAAAAAGATGCTCGATGACGGGATTATTCAACCATCCAGCAGCGCTTGGTCCTCGCCAGTCGTTCTAATAAAGAAAAAAGACGGAACGCTGCGATTCTGTATTGACTACAGGAAGCTTAATAGCGTCACAAAAAAGGACGTCTACCCGCTTCCACGAGTAGACGACTCCTTCGACAGGTTACGACGTGCGAAGTATTTTTCGTCCATCGATCTAAAGAGTGGTTATTGGCAAATTGAAGTGTATGAACGAGACCGAGAAAAAACCGCGTTTGTGACTCCAGACGGACTTTACGAATTCCGAGTTCTTCCCTTCGGCCTCTGTTCTGCACCAGCCACTTTTCAGAGGATGATGGACAGAGTTCTCGCTGGCTTGAAGTGGCAAAGCTGCCTTGTCTACCTCGATGATGTGATCATCTTTTCCGAGAGCTTTGAAGAACATCTGAAGCGTCTGAGAAAGGTTCTGGAAGCCATTCGCACAGCTGAACTTACGCTGAAACCCCAAAAATGCCATTTCGGCTATGAAGAGCTGAAATTTCTGGGACATGTCATTAGTGCAGATGGAGTGCGACCTGATCCAGACAAAACTGCTGCTGTCGCCGCCTTCCCTGTCCCATCAGATAAAAGAGCAGTACGCCGTTTCCTCGGCTTGTGCGCGTATTATCGCCGATTTATCGCCAACTTCTCTAAGATAGCTGAACCTCTTACGCGACTCACCCGAGATGATGTACCCTTTACTTGGGGCGCAGAACAAGATACAGCGTTCACAGAGTTACGACAGAGAATGCAAACAGCCCCTGTTCTTGCCCATTTGGATGAGGACGCTGCTACAGAAATTCATACAGATGCCAGCAACGTCGGACTTGGCGCTGTCCTTGTACAACGACACGGCGGCGTTGAGCATGTGATAGCTTACGCCAGTCGTACTCTTTCTCGAGCTGAGACCAACTATTCTACGTCAGAAAAAGAATGCCTCGCAGTCGTGTGGGCGACGACCAAATTTCGGCCTTACCTCTACGGTCGTCCCTTCAAAGTGGTGACTGACCACCTCTCGCTCTGCTGGCTGGCAAATCTCAGAGATCCATCCGGCCGTCTCGCACGGTGGAGTTTGCGTTTGCAGGAGTTTGACATTACGATTGTGTACAGGTCAGGGCGCAAACACGAAGACGCCGACGCGCTTTCTCGAGCACCTGTGAGGAACGCTGTCAGGGGCTCCGAAGATGAAGATGCCTTTCTCGGAGCAGTTAGTGACTCCGAATTTATGTCAAAGCAGCGGGCAGACGATGAATTACGCCCAGTCATTGATTCCCTGGAAGGCCGGCACTCTCAGGTCCCTCAACACAATGCTCGCGAACTGTCCTCTTTTTGTCTAAGAAGAGGCATTCTTTACAAGAAAAACGCCCGTGGTAGCGACAAGGCCTTCCTACTCGTTGTTCCTACCGACATGCGTAATGAAATCCTCCTGGCGTGCCACGACGAGCCCACGTCAGGACATTTGGGCTATTCGCGAACTCTCGCCCGAGTACGGCAACAGTATTACTGGCCGCGACTATCAACTAGTGTACATCGATATGTGAAAGGCTGCCGTGAGTGCCAGCGCCGCAAGACTCCGCCTGTGAGACCCGCGGGCCTGCTCCAGCCGATCGCACCACCACGGACACCGTTTGACCTCGTGGGAATGGACCTTCTCGGGCCCTTCCCTTTGTCATCCTCTGGGAACAAATGGATTATAGTTGCGACAGATCATCTTACGCGTTATGTTGAAACAAAAGCGTTACCCCGTGGCACGGCCTCTGAAGTCGCCCAGTTCTTCGTGCACCAAATCGTCCTACAGCATGGTGCCCCGTCATGCGTGATTACGGACAGAGGGACGTCGTTTACAGCCCGAATGATGGAGGACATTTTTAAACTGAGCTGCACAAGTCATCGAAAAACAACGGCTTATCATCCGCAATCCAATGGACTGACAGAGAGGCTTAACAAGACCATAGCTGTCAATGTACGTGGACGTACAACATAAAACCTGGGACGAGATTCTTCCATACAACACGTTTGCTTATAATACGGTAACGCAAGAAACAACGCGATTTTCGCTTTTCCGACTTGTTTACGGACGCAACGTGCGAACCATGCTCGATGCTATGCTTCCGTGCGACGAAAGCAATGAACTTGCTCAAGATGCTGAGCAATACACTCAATACGCCGAAGAAGCTCGTCAGCTAGCTCGCATAAACACCAGTCTCCAACAAGATGCAGACGCACGACGTTACAACCTCCGCCATCGAAATGTCACCTACCACCCTGGGGACCGAGTGTGGGTGTGGATCCCTGTCCGGCGACCAGGCTTATCCGAAAAACTCCTAAGCCGTTATTTTGGACCGTACAAGGTTCTTAGACGAATCACAGATCTTACCTACGAGGTATTTCCGGATGGCGCAGCGTCTTCTCGTCGACAGCTTCGGCCCGAATCCGTGCATGTCCTTCGACTGAAGCCCTACTTCACACAGTAGCCCTTGTGGTTTCACGTGCTACGACATGCCGTGACATTGCGTTGCTGCTGCTGTTTGTGTTCTCGTGTGTTTTTATGCCCTTTCTTTTTGCGCTTGGCGGAAGCGTTGGCGAAACTTCCTCATTTGCGCTGCGAGTAGTGGCACTCTCCCTCTTTTGGTTCTCTATATCTGCGTGTGTATACCTTCAATTTTTTTTATTTACGAGCATCGAGTCGATGCTTTCAAAGGAAGGGACTATTGCCACATGGTTTGCTTGGGTGAGATCGAAGAGTGAAAGAAGACAAAGACGATCTCTCTGAGCCGCTGCTTGAGTAGTCGACTAAATGAGCCCATTTTTTATCAAGTTTGTCGAGAGTAACGTGACAATATTCTGTCGGTAACGAACACAGGTCTTCTACGCCTCGAGTATTGCTCGTTGCACTTTACTTATATACAAATCTAGACATCTATCGCGTCGTGACGGTGGGGTCCAGTGCTTGTATGACGGCATAGGTAGTTTAGAATCACAAGAATCCTTACGAAGTGTAAGTACTCTTCTAGGCGCATGGTTCGAGCAAAACTGTCTAGGTCTCTTAAAGGTGAAATTGATTGAATCCACTAGAAGCTGGGCAAAAGTTAAGGGCTTCTGATAAGGTCGACTTGTGAGCACTAGTAAGTACAAATATTGATAGGTTGACAAATGTTGACATTGTCGCTTGGTTGCGTTGGTCTTTTGTTAGTGGTGGGTCAACTGAAACAGCATTTATGTTAAATATACATTTTGAATGGTTAAAGCCGTTGAGAATGAACTCATTGACTTTGAGCATGTGTAAGTTGGAGTAGAAGGAGGGGGAGGAGGAATAAACTTTATTATAAGAAACCAGCAGGTTTAAGTGGCTGGCCCTAATCCTTCCATGAGGGGATGTCAAAGGCTTGCCTCGTCGCTGCCTCACGGGCGTTCTGGGTCGCCCAGGTTTGGTCGTAAAGAGCGGGGCTCCACAGAGGCTCATGGAGCTTCGACGAAAGGGTCGTGGTGTTAGTGTGTCTGTACTGTGCCGGGCGATCCCACAGCATGTGCGGAAGCGTAGCCGGGTGAGTGCCGCAGCACCGGCAGTGGGAGGTTGTGTACACGTCCGGGAAGATGAGGTGAAAGCGGGCAGGTGAGGAATACGTGTTTGTTTGAAATAGACGCAAAGTGGTGGCATGTGCGCGGTCGAGCTTGGGGTAAGGTGGGGGAAAGGCTCGGCGTCTTTGGTAAAAGTTCTTGACCAGATCATTGTTGGTAGTGAGGTTGTCCCTGTTATTTATCTCGTCTCTAGTAGCTCCAGCGTGGTTGACAAGGCCTCGCGCAAGGGAGTAGGGGAGCTTGTTGAGGTTGGAGAGGCGTGGGTGGACTGGGCCCGTGTTAGCGGGGATCCATGTCATGGTGATCATGTTGTCGTTAGAGTGTGGTGCCTGGCAGAGGATGCGAAGCGCTTGAGGAAAAATGCGGCCTTTGGTGTAGTTAGTGACGGCTGAGCGACAGTCGCATACGATGGTGTCACAGGTGGTATCTAGAGTGGCCTGGGCGATGGCCACCTCTTCAGCCGTCTTGGCAGAGGAAGTAGTGACGCTGGTTACATGGCGTAGGACTACATTCCGTGTGGCGCTACAAAACGTGCGCCTTGAGAATACTAAGCGGCGTCAACAAATGTGGCGCCAGGTTCGTGGGCAAGTGCTTTTGTTATGGCTCTAGCGCGAGCTTGGCGCCGGGATCTGTTGTACTCAGAATGCATGTTTCTAGGGATGGGATCCGCGTGGATCCAGCTACGGATGTTATGCGGAATTGATGTTTGGGGCCCTGTTGCTGATACTACGTGAAGCCAAGCGTAGAGAGAATAGAACGTCCCGTTTCAGTGAGTGTGAGCCGTTCTAGCTGAATGCGTTGTTGGGCTTCGATGAGTTCTTAGAGGGTGTTGTGAACTCACAGTTGATTGAAAAGTTCAGTGCTGGTGTAGTGCGGGAGGCAAAGGCTTGTTTGTAGACCTTTGCTATGAGGGCATCGAGCTTGTGTTGTTCTGCACGATACCAGTTCAGATAAGCAGCAACGTAGGTGATATGGCACAGGACAAAAGACTGCACGAGGTGGAGAAGGCTCTCTTCTTTGAGACCACTTCTTCGGTTGGATATACGTTTGAAAAAATGTAAGGTGTTGTGAGATTGAGCGGAGATCTTCCTGAGAGCCAAGCTGTTAGAGCCATTGGCTGATACAGTGAAATCGAGGACCCGGATACTAGGGACGTGCGGGATAGGGCTGTGATCTTAAAGGTGAAGGGTGATGGTGTCACAGGGTCTTTGCTCATGTAGGTGTTTGGGGGGTCGTCCCCACTGAATGGGCTTGTAAAGAAGCAGCTCCGATTTAGTCGGTGAACAGCGCAGCCTGGTTCTTAAGAGATAGGCCTCAACTGTGTAAATCGCCGTCTGCGGGGCTGTCTCCACTTGACCATCACTACCTTGGCTCGCCCAGATGGTTATGTCGTTGGCATAGATAGTATAGTGAATGTTGTTGACCTGTTGTAATTGCTGTGCAAGGCCAAGCATGACTAAGTCAAAAGCATGGGAGAGATGACTGACCCTTGCGGGGTGCCTTCACTGCCAAGGGGAATTAGGGCTGATCATAAACCGAACCACACATGTCCAGGTTTTCCCGAAAAACACCAGCCCAGGTCTTGCCAAAACACATTAGTCTGTGTCACACCAGAAAACAGCGGTATACACCAGACTGGTCGTATACGTCAGAAACCGTGTATGAATTCCCGTTCTGGTCTGAACGGGAAAAACACACCAGACACGGCGCGGTAGATTTTTCGATTGGGCTGCTTTCTCTTGATTCATAGACGCATCCGTATACCAATTACAGTAGTAGTTTCTTATTCGGACGTTTCTTTTAATAAGTCAGTTGAATACTTACAGGGGTAATGTTTAGCATTTCTTCGAAAGATGTCATCGAGTTATATTTTTACAGTGCCGATTGGTTCGTCTGATTTAATGATCTCGAATATATTAGCATTTAAACCATCTGTAGTAGGATTTTAACAAGAACACTTGAGTTTCATATACACGAGACCAATGCTCAGTGAAAAAAAAATGCTGGATCAACAAAAAATACGAACTGATACTTCAAAAATGGACTGATAACAAAAAACTTGAATATTGTTTTAACCGTTACAAAACGAAATCTGCAAGCGAAAGTGGGTATCCGAGATCCTTCATACAAAACTTTGTGAGCTGTAAATTTTGGCACACCTAAACAACTGCGAAGAAGTTTCCGCTTTAAAAGAATCAAAGAGTTGATCTTGTATGCTGGTTTACCAGAAGAATTGTACACAACCAAATTCACAAATCGAGCGAACATAGACGCGGTAAGCCATGATGACTGTATCTCTGCGTAAACCAGCGCTTGGCCGGCACGCATCCTCTTCGTCGTATTCATTGTCTACTTGCTTCCCTAGCACGTGCGGCTGGCTAATTAGCTATTTGGCTGGGTGGCTCTGCGAGTTATGTCAGAACTAGCAATGAAGCTATTCAAGCTAAGTGATTGCTAAGACCAATGTAATTACACCACGTTCTAATAACACTTGGCTTATAAAGCCATGGAAAGCCTGGAATATGCTAACTAAAGCATGCCAGTTAGCGTAATAACTAAACAGTGTTAATATTTTGCTGATAATTAACACGCTGAGTAAAACTATGATAATTAGACCTTACTAATAACATGTTTAGGACTGATTTATTTAAAATTACCTGAAATCGCTCCATACTAACCAAAGCCTTGTTTACTGCATTCGAAGTAAATTTTTCAGTTTTAATTGTAACATTAAAAATCAAAACAAAACTGTTAAATTTTACGTTCGTTAGGCCTTAGATAACTAGCATATTTAATGTCAAGAAACAGTTACACAGTTGATGCGGTCTTCTTCGAAGCACAATGAGCAGATTGAGTCGTGGCGCTGACGTGTTCACAAGCTTTGATGACCCCCGCAAATCTTTGATAACCACCACAAATGCCCCACATGTTCTTCTGACTCCACGTGCGTTCAGGTAGCCGTATTTATCGACGCTGCTATCATGCGCCCACACTGTCTTCTCGCCATCACTGCCACAGTGCGAGCTTCAAGTGAACTCGTGTGCCGAAGAAGCTCGGGCCATCCGGCATAGCACCCCAGGACGGTTCCAACTCGGGTACACTGGTGACTACTCCAGCTAGAGCGCAGGACACTCCGGCGTTATGAGTCAAAAATAACTTTACAGGGTGTGTGAGCACCATCACAACATGTTCATATTAATTGATACGCGTGTGCTTCCATCAAGCAGTTGGGAAAGTACGTACACGTAGCACCCAGTGGTAGGGGTGACTAGTTTCACGTAGAGGTGGCAACCAGTGTAACCACCATCTCAGCCCGAAGTCTCCCAAGCACATCCTCATCTATCACATCCTCGGCTGATCTAGAAAGCACATACATGGTGCGTCTTGTCAGAGGAAGATTTTCATGATTGCCGAGTGAGCGAAGAAGTTGAGATGAACGGAGAATGGACAAAAATTATGGACAAAAATTGGACAAAAACAAGGTCAGCCCTAATGCCTTTCACTGCTAGAAAAAATACATAGCATTTACTGTGCCATTTTCGGATCTTCAAGAGAGAGGGAAGTATGGATCTTTATTGAGAAGAGGTGCGATCCACAGTGTAATTACACAATAATGGCTGTGACGCCAAGTGAAATGTAGTAACACGTTCATCTTTGACTAATTGCACCCCGTAGCCGTAACTCACCAGGGTATTCTAGTGGGTATTGTGCTCGACTTCCGACCCGAACGTCACGAGATCCAATGCCGGCTGCGGAGGCCACTTTTGATCAAGGCGAAATTATATAGAGGCCCGTGAACATATAGATGTAGGTGCACGTTGAAGAAATCGAGGTAGTTCAAAGTTTTTGCTGGTAGGCCTAAGTTTTCGTGTTGCTCGACCATGATGCTTGTCGTTTTCGAGTGGTGCACATACTGTTACGCAGTCTCGACTATAACGTGCAATATTGCTGAGCTGAAAGCCGTATGCAGAAGCGGTCTCATATCGAGGTGTGCTTGTGCCGCATGCCCGTTTTGCAACACGAGCTGTACCAAACGTGTCTAGAGAGGCGAGCGGAAGGTTTGTTACGCCACAATGTGTACTGCGTTTAGACACGTCGTTCGCGTGTCCACGACAAAACCAGTGCTGAGTGCAAGACGCAATGCCAGCGTGGTTTAATTACCGAGCTAACCTTTTTACACAGTGAAGCCATATAATATTTCAAGTGGTACCAAATACATTGACTACGGAACAAAGGAGCGTGGCGCCAGGATTGCTGTGTAAGCTTTCGCTGCGAGAGTGAGAAGGTGCTGAACGATTTTCTTACGCGAGTGCGGCAGGGGGTACAAGCAAAAATGAACTCTGAAAAGTGAGCTCCCAGTGTGCTCCCCGCTGGCTCTCACACTTTCCTGCTCATGTACAAGAAACTGTTCTGGTTCTCTAATGCACAAGGTGGCGATACGCGTTCACAAAGAATTCTTATTTTCTCTTTAGTCTCATCTAATGACCCTCGCGGCTCCTCTTTGTGCGAGTATACACCTTGAAACGAGGTCAGTTATTTTCCTCGGCTCTTAACAATACCTCGTTCGAGAAAAGGCAGTAAAACATCAAAAGGAGGAGCAATGTAATCTATCTCTATGCCAGCCGCCCACTCCATCACCCCCACCTCCCGTTTTTTTTATTTCCTGGCAATTCTCTCCTAATGCACTACTTTGCTATTTGTATCAGAAACATTTCTGAAATCAAATATATAAAAAGCGACCAAAAGCAAAACGTTAAGCAAAATCGCAAAATAAGAACACAAATACGAAAGAATAGCATGTAGGTAGCACCAAAAATCCGTGAACTTTACATATGAGGTGGCATCACCAGCTTGTTCTTCAAGACACCTTTGTTGGTACGTTTAGGGGCGATAACAATACACAAGCATCAAGGTTTAATGCAAGAAACAATAATCAAACTCAAGCACCAGCCTTAATGAAGTGTTAACTCAATGTAAGAAATGACGCTATTAAAGTGGAACAGTGAGGAACCTTGAGGCCATGGGTGATATTACTGGCAAAACATAGAAAAAGATGGAAACCTCTCAATACACGTTATACTCGCTTCGTTTAACTCTTTGCATTAGTACTGTTTTCTTTCTTAAGCCAGGCGACGAGATCTGTTTAACCATGACCACGCGGAACCAAAGCACCATGTCCATAAGCGGAGTTTACCTAAAGTACGCCCTTGAGAAGAGCTTCTCTTTCTAATAGCGATGAAACAATAACTGCTGAAGAAGCAAGGCTTTCACAGGAACTTCATACACCTTACTGCTCGTGCTGCTCCTATGTCCGCCGAGTGCACACAAGTGGTGCTTTTCCTTCAACTTATACGGAAGCGCCGGTAGCCTACGACACTATGTAGACCATCCATAGTCGGAAGCGGAAAGCTCTGAAAACATGCTCCCACCCTCATCAGAAAAAGAAGGGAAAGCTAATAATACCTAGACTGTGACATAAGCTCAGCAGGGATACTTTACATTACTTGAAGAAAGGACAATAAAAAGAAAAAAAAGAAAAAAATTGTCTTCTCTTACTCAAGACGTGTTCTAAATTCCTGACTTTTTTCAATGTCTTTTATTTTTTAGTACCGTATTGCAGTTAATTCTATGCTGGGAAGGAGTCCACGGGCGAATACACTGTGTTTGTTCTTTCTGTATTCTCTTCTGTTGATTTATTAGCATGGTAATGGTGATAGTTATTTTCATAATGATACTTATTTACTTTTGAGATATTCGGTGACAAAGCAATCACTAAAGAGGCATTTGTGGGATTTTTTTTTCATGAGATGGAAGGGCTGAACACGGGGCCGAAGCTTTTTAGTTACAACTCAACTTTGTATATACTACACAAGAAGGATTACCGACGTAGAATTGAAAGTTGGGCTAGGGGAAGGATTGACGCAGCGCTCTTCCTGTGTGCTCGGTGTTCCTTTCGTAATTGTCTGTAGTGCTGCATAAACCATGCGGGAAGTACCGAGCCCGCGTCATCGTGATTCGCCACCATGAACCGTCATCATCATCATCATCAGCCTGACTATATCCCAACCGCAGGACAAGGGCCTCTCCCATTTTCCTACACACAACTCGGACTTGAGCTTGCTGCTGCCGCTTTATAACCGCAAACTTTGTCTTTCCCTCACCCGCTTGTCTTCTATGAAAATCACGTCAGTCACGCAGAATGACAACGGCAATCCTGCCTACGCACTACGTGCCCAGCCCGTGTTTTTCTTCTTGATATCAACCATCTTCTTGATTCAATGTTCTTGATAGCAGCTATGATATCCTTAACCCCTATTTGTTCTCTAACCGTCTCTGCTCTCTTACCTGTTAAAGTTACACCTATTAACATTCTTTCCATGGCTCGCTGCGTTGCCTACAATTTAGGCTGAACCATTATTTTGAGCCTCCGGCTTTCTTTTCTGTTGAGGAGTAACGCCAAGTGCAGCTGTTAGATATCCTCCTCTTGACGAATAGTGGTAATTTACCAGCCATAATTTCAGAATGCCTGTCAAATGTGCTCAACATCATTCTCTCTTCCAGTTACTTCAACCTCGTGGTTCGGCTCCACGCTTACTACCTGTCATACGTAGACGTACTTTTTTACGTATGACAGTGTTCTTTTTCGATGTTGTACTATACTTTCGTTTTCTGCAGAATAACTTAAATACTGGCCCTTTTGATCTTCTTGTCCAATTCAGTTATCATGAGTTGCAATTAGTCGCATGAGCTACTCAGCAATGCAAACTTTTTCGCGGAGCGTAGGTTGCTAAGGAACTCTCCATTAACTCTCATCTCTAACTCTTCCTATTATAAGCCTCTGAAAACATTGTGTAAGCACACGGGAAATAGCATTGAGGAGATCGTACCTCTCTGTCCTACGCCTTTTTATTGGTATTCCGTCGCCTTCTTTGTGAAGCACTCTGCTGGGAGTCGATTCTCTGTTCATTTCTTCCAGGGTTTTATTATATGTTTCGTCGACACCCTGATTCCGCAATGTCTGCATTACTGCTCAAACCTCTAATGAATCGAATTCCTTCTCCTTATATACAAAGGTTGTGTATAGTGGTTGGGTGTATTCGGAGCATTTATCTATTATCTGAGTGATATTATGCATGTGGTTGATTGTTGAGTAGCCGGTTCCAAATCTTGCTTATTCCTCTAGTTTAATGAATTGTAATGTTGTCTTACTTTTGTTTGCAATTCCCTTTCCAAATATCTTGTTTAGGACGGAGAGCAAGCTGATCGGCCTGTGATTCTTCAAGTCCTTGTCGTCTTCTTTCGTATGGATTAATGTGATATTAGCATTCTTCCAAGATTCTGGTACCCTCCCCGTGAAGAGACAGTCTTTAAGCAGGGTGGTCAATGTTTCTGGCACAATTTGACCTCCGTCTTTCAGCAGATCTGTTGTCACCTGCTCCTCACCTCTAGCTTTGCCCCTTTGCATTTTCTCCAAGGTTTTCCTGACTTCTTCTGTCATTGCCGGTGAGATGTAATCTAGGGTACTGCTAGTTCTTACATTATGGTTGTGGTTGTGCCAGATACCGTGCAGATCTCTGTAAATCTCCTCTGCTACTTTAACTATCCTATCTCTAATGGCAGTTATTACTTCTTAGTCGCTTAGTGCCCCACCGCGGTGGTCTAGTGGCTAAGGTACTCGGCTGCTGACCCGCAGGTCGCGGGAGCGAATCCCGGCTGTGGCGGCTGCATTTCCGATGGAGGCGGAAATGTTGTAGGACTGAGTGCTCAGATTTGGGTGCACATTAAAGAACCCCAGGTGGTCTAAATTTCTGGAGCCCTCCACTACGGCGTCTCTCATAATCATATGGTGGTTTTGGGACATTAAACCCCAGATATCTATCTTAGTCGCTTAGTGCATACATCTGGTTTCATCCGGCCTAAGTTTCTTCTTCACAACATAGACGCTTCCTCCGTTCATTAGAACATGTTGAATTCTCTCCATGTTCTACCTTCTTACATCGCATACCTTGCACTTATTAATCATACTTGAAAGCTCTACCAGTTCTATTTTGTCTGCCGTGTTTGAGGACTTTATGCTTTCGCTTTTCTTAATGGGGTCTGTCGTTTCCTGGGACAGCTTGCTAGTGTTCGGTCTAACCACCGTACCTCCGACTTTCACTGCCCACTTTGTATGGATTATTGTCAAATTATCATTCATTGCGTCTACGCTAAGGCTGCGTTCGCCGATAAGAGCCGAGTATCTGTTCTGTAGTGAAACTCCAAATTCTTTTACTTTCCCTCTAAAAGCAAGCTTATTGAATGGCTACTTGCCTATCAGTTTCTGTCGTTTTTTCTTCAAGGCTAGGCAAGTTCAAGACCCTACAATTATATGGTCACTGAATTCTACCTTGACAAGCACTTACACATTTGCATAATGCCTGGGTGTGCAATCTGTATAAAGTATATTTTGTTCTTACTTTCGCCATTAGGGCTGCTCTATCTTCTCATACGAATAACTTGTTTTCGATAAAAAGGAAGTAGAGATCTGCAAATCATTGCTTTCAGCCATAAACCACACAACTTTCAAAATACACAATACGTGCGTAGAGACATCAGGATTGGCACGTGCACAAATGTGCCCATGACTTCACAAGGATTTAATATCAGTGTTCAAATATATAAGAAAACAAGGCATGAAGCTTTCTATCAAGATACACTTACTCGGCGCTCTTACTTGCAAAGCGATGGTCCTTTTTACTCTGAGAGAGAAATGGTCAAATGGCACCAAACAGACGAGCGTGCCGATTTATGAACGTAATAGTCGATAAAAGCTTTTTTCAGAGCGCTCTCTCGTGGTACATCACAGAACAATTGCCTGCTGTTGCGTACATCCTAGCGTTTACGGTGTGCTTCTGTCTCATAAATGCAGAGTTATACAACATCAATTTTATGGCCGAAGCTTCTAAAAGCTTGGGTCTGTTCATTTTTTGTATTTACTTTATTTACTCGCACGATTTTTGCACTTTTTCTTCCAATTTTTGGGCCCAGAGAAACAGGTCCGCTAATCTTGTGGGAATTTCTTCAGCGCATACGAATATTGAGCCATAGTCCTAACGTGCGCAATACATATATTTATAAAAAAAGAAGAAATAAACTGGAGCACAAAAACGAAGTGTACTTGTTAATTTTCAAAGAGTCGGCATGTACTTTACCCAGTCATATTCTGTCACACGCGCCACGAGGCAATCAATGATCGCGAAGTACGATTGGGAAGCATTGTATTTTCTTGAAGCTATTTCTACAGTGTTGGAAGAATCTTGGCCTCACGACACGGAATAACTGGAAAAACTGAGCATTCACATATAATTGAAAGGGCCTTATTCAATCGCAGAAAACTTGCACTAGCAAGCGCGCTCTTCTGCTTTCTGGCGTACCGATCACGCTGGTCGTCAAGTTGAAGTACGTACCCTTGAAGTGCTTTGCAGCGGCACGCTTCCCATTTTCCTAGGTGAAATTCACGACAGGGAGCTTCAATTTCGCTGTATATATAATTACTGCAGCACATGTCCAGCGATCAAAACTTATCGGCCAGATGACGAAACCTAAACTTCTGAAATCGACCAAGCGTGCGTTGGAGCGCGGACGGTGGTGGTAGTGGTTAGAAGATAAGAAAATGCACCTAATTGCTGCAACCCGGCCGGGAGCACGGCGCAATGCTAATGAGCGCGGACGCGCAGAACGAAGGGAACAGTTGGCATGACAGGCCCTCGCACGCTTCAGATGCAGAAAGACGTGCGCGTGGGGGTAGAGATTGGGAAATACGGGGAGCCAAACGCTAGAACAGTTCCACCGACCCGTCAACAGGTTCATGTACGGGTGCGGTATTCGAGGGACCCAAGTTTAGGGGAAGTTCTCGCGCACTCGCAGCCTGTTTGACTGCGTTTATCTGCTCCGGAAGGCACACATCCGGCCAAAGCATCGAATGGTCCTAAGGTGTGTGCACTGGCGAGCTGGCTCGGGCGGGTCGGGGAACGCGAAATATGCGAGTAAAGATTTTTTCCGGAAAGCTAGCAAAACATTAGCGGGTGCGCAATTTGCCCCGGTACAGTGGCTAAGTGGCTAAGGTACTCGGCTACTGACCCGCAGGTCGCGGGATCAAATCTAGGCTGTGGCGGCTGCATTTCCGATGGAGGCGCAAATGTTGTAGGCCCATATACTCAGATTTGGGTGCACGTTGAAGAACCCCAGGTGGTCGAAATTTGCGGAGCCCTCCACTACGGCGTCTCTCATAATCATATGGTGGTTTTGGGACGTTAAACCCCACAAATCAATCAGGAGTGCGCAAATTATGCGAAGGCTCAAATATTGCACGTAAGTATGGTAAGTACAGGGTGAATTTTTATGAAAGGGAACATGGGAGCGCGTGCTGGCAGCGCGTTCAAGCGGGGGCGAGAGCAACCACACTCTCTTTTCGCGTCGTTTCGCAGCGAGCGAAACAACCATTCGCTGCTGATATGAAACCAGTGGCGAGGTTTTGACCCCCTCCCCTTTCAAGGCGATTATGCGAGAGCTGCTATTCGCCTTAAAGGGACAGGGGTTTCAAACTTGCCGTTCTATATCAGCAACGAATGGTTGTTTTGCTCACCGCGAGATGACGCGAAAAGAGACTGTGGTTGCTATCGCTCCTGCTTGAACGCCCTGCCAGCAGCCGCTGGACACGCAGGCCACGCGTCACCGCGTTCCCTTTTATAAAAACTGGCACGGTACTTGACCACCTATATCCCCGCAGGGGCGCCTGCGCAAGTAGGCGTTTTGTGTGTAGCGACACCACGGACCCGAGCTAACGGGGGAGTTTCGGCTCCCTCCCACGCCTAGCCGTGCGTGGCTTTGCCGTGTCCGGGGAAAAGGGGATCCTGGGGGTTGAGCCAATGCTGGGTGATTGGACCTTTAAGGCCCCCCCGGCAGAGGCAACACACCCCTTTGGCCCCGGCTTCACGTAGACGGCACCCCTGGGCTGACCCACCCAGGGGAAATCGACAGTTGCCTTTTCCTATCTCTCTCTTCCTACATCTTAGTCTTTTCTCGTCTTTAAATCTGTCCTGTCTTCTTCTCCCTTGCATTTACTTCCAATTTTTCCTGGCGGCAAGGGTTAACCTTGTGTAATTACTCAACCTTAAGTAGTTATATTTGGTTATAGTGGCAATGTACGGCTGGCGTCTGCAGCCTTATGCTATTAAGTGCTTCAGCGTCCCCTGGTTGGACTCCATGGTGGGTGGTCGCCATTGCTGCCGAAAAAAAGTACACTACTATGGGAACACCTGCATTTCCCCGTCTCCTAGATCGTCTTCCGCCTAAGAGGGGACGCACCGATGACATATCAATTTTCAGCCAACCCAGACAATGCTTTCCCAAAATCCATGTTGTGCACAGCGAAAACCCAACAAAACAAGCCAGAGCCGTATCTCCATTTCTTGTTGCTAAATCTCTGACTGAAGTCTTTGGCCCAGGATACAAGGTTACAAAGATGGCTAGCGGAGACCTTCTCCTTGAGCTGCCTGAAAAACACCACTATGAAAAACTTGGCAGTCTCGTAGCATTTGGTAATATCCCAGTATCTGTTTCACCTCACAGATCAATGAACACCTCAAGCGGAGTTGTTTCAGAAGCAGACCTTCTTGAAATGTCTGAACAGGAACTGCTTGAAGGGTGGAAAAAGCAAAATGTCACAGATGTGAAAAGAATCGTCATCAGACATGACTACAAAGAAATACCTACCAAACATTTAATACTCACCTTCGCATCTAGCACACTACCTTCATCTATAGACACAGGCTACATCAAACTATCTGTCCGTCCCTACATTCCCAATCCAAGACGGTGTTATAAATGTCAACGATTTGGTCATGGCTCGCAGAACTGCCAGGGTCAGGAAACTTGTGCAAGATGTGGTAGCCACGGCCACCCATCTGATAACTGTGTTACTACGCCCCACTGCGTGAATTGTGACGGGGAACACGCCGCGTATTCGCGTTCGTGTCCTAACTGGAAGAAGGAAAAAGAAATCATCACTCTTAAAGTCAAAGAAAACATCACATTCAAAGAAGCAAGACGAAGAGTGTCGCCATTTTACGGCGCAACATATGCTGATGCGGCGCGTCAGGGGGCACCACCGCACCAGCCCTCGCCACTCCTTCAGCCCGCGCATACCGAGCCGGTGGTTGTGGCACCTGCCCCCAAGGCGGCTGTAGCCCAGGCTACACCGCCTACTCCCAAACAGAGACCGGAGACTCCAGAGTCCTCGGGTCTCAAGGCCTCCCCTCACCAGGCGAGGCCCGTAATCCGAACTAACAGCCCGCACGTGCGGGCATCCAGTGCCTCCGAGGAGGCAATGGATACGTCGGCACCCTTGGTGCCGAAAGAGCGGCGTGGCTCCTTGGAGCGCGCCAAGAAAACAAAAAAGCAAATAACAGGACCTGGTGGTGGCCCTGTTAAGTGAACTCAAACTCCCCCGTCTAAACAGCCACTCGCTTTTCGTACACACAGCATTATTTTACATTCACCAAGAACACTCAAATTATACAATGGAACGTCAGGGGCCTCCTCAGAAACCTTGACGACATCCAAGAACTCTTACACGAACACTCACCAAAAGTGCTGTGTGTACAAGAAACACACCTTAATTCAAAACACACAAATTTTCTTCGTAAACACGTTATTTTTCGAAAAGACCGTGATGATGTCATGACATCATCCGAAGGTGTTGCCATCATAGTGAAACAAGGAACTGCATGCACACACTTACAAATACAAACATCCCTTGAGGCAGTGGCTGTTCGAGCGCTTCTGTTTGATAAACTGATCACAATCTGCACTATTTACATTCCACCTAGCTATCAGCTGCAAAAACGTGATTTACACTCCTTAATTGATCAACTTCCGGAACCTTATGTTCTCCTTGGAGACTTTAATGCGCATAGCAGGCTATTGGGTGATTCTCGGTATGACGCGCGAGGTCGACTGATCGAACAGTTTCTTCTTTCGTCGAGCGCGTGTCTCCTAAATCGAAGAGAACCAACCTATTATAATCTCGCCAATAACACCTATTCCTCCATAGACCTAAGCATAGTATCTCCATCTCTTGTGTCTCTACTCCAGTGGAAAGTCGTCAGTAATCTGTACGGAAGTGACCACTTCCCCGTAGTTTTGAGCACAAATACAGTAACTGAGTCTCCACCACGTGTTCTCAAGTGGCTCATAAACAGAGCCGACTGGGAACAGTTTTATACCATCGCTCGTCTAGGTTGGAATGACATATGTACTTTGAACATTGATGTTGCTGTCAACTTTTTCACAGCATTTTTAATTGATGCTGCAACAAAATGCATCCCACAAACAAATGGACACCCTGGAAAACGGCGTGTGCCATGGTGGAACTCTGAATGCCGAAACGCGCGCAAACAGCAAAACAGAGCTTGGAGGCTGCTCTGGAACTCACCGACAACCGAAAATCTTGACACCTTCAAGAAAATAGTCTCAAGCTAGGAGAACGCGTCGGCAGGCCAGAAGAGAAAGCTGGCAGAAGTTTTTATCAGGGATCAATTCTTACACACAAGAGGCCAAAGTCTGAACATGGTCGGTAGGATAGCAGGAAAACAAGTACACACACTTCCACTCGTAAACACTCAAGGTGATACCTTGGAAGATCAGGCAAACTTCCTCGGGGCACATTTTGAACGGGTATCCAGCTCGTCCCACTATACTGACACTTTCCAAAAATACAGAACAAGATTAGAAAAGCAGAAACTCGAACACAAATCACTAGATACGAGACATATAACCAAGCTTTCAGTCTAGTGGAGCTCCGAACATCTCTAAACTCCTGCAGTACTTCTGCCCCAGGTTCTGACCGTGTGATGTATGAAATGTTAAAAAACCTACCAAACGAAACCCGAAAAACCTTACTTTGTTTGTACAATGCTATTTGGTCTTCTGGCACTATTCCTACCCCCTGGAAAGAGGCTATTGTTATTCTCATTTTGAAAGAGGGCAAGGACCCTTCTTTACCCTCGAGTTATAGGCCTATAGCACTTACAAGCTGCTTGTGCAAAGTCTTCGAAAAAATTATAAACTGCCGACTTGTACATTTTCTTGAAACAAATAATTTGCTCGACCCATTTCAGTGTGGGTTTCGAGAAAGTAGATCCACCACAGACCACCTTGTTCGTATCGAGGCACAGATCAGAGACGCGTTCGTCCATAAACAATATTTTCTCTCTGTGTTCCTCGATATCGAAAAGGCTTATGATACTACATGGCGTTACGGAATTCTAAGAGACCTGTCCCACCTTGGTGTGCGCGGAAGAATGTTTCCTATAATCGAAAGTTACCAGTCAAACTGGACATTCCGTGTCCGTCTGGGCAGTGTGCTCTCCCAAACATTTGTCCAGGAAACAGGCGTGCCACAAGGTGGTGTGCTTAGTTGCACACTTTTTATTATTAAAATGAATTCTTTGCACTTGTCCATTCCCCGCAATATGTTCTAATGTACATATGTCGACGACGTTCAGCTTGGCTTCAAGTCATGCAACTTGGCCATGTGTGAGCAGCAAGTTCAGCTGGGTTTAAATAAGATCTCCAAATGAGCAGATGAAAACGGATTTCGACTTAACCCACAAAAAAGCACGTGTGTCTTGTTCTCTCGAAAGAGAGGCATGCACTCGGAACCCGACATTCAACTGAACGGGCAACAACTGTCCGTCAAAGCCGAGCATAAATTCTTAGGCTTAATCTTGGACAAGTTGACCTTCGTACCCCACATAAAGTATTTAAAAACAAAATGTTTAAAAGCAATGAATGTTATAAAAGTGTTGCCACGTACTACGTGCGGTAGTGACAGGAAATGCCTCATGAACCTGTAGAGAAGCCTTATTCGCACCCGCTTAGATTATGGGGCTATTTTTTAACAGTCAGCGACTCAAAGTGCTTTGAAGATGCTGAATCCCGTGCACCATTCGGGCATCCGCCTTTCTACGGGTGCTTTTCGCACCAGCCCCGTAGAAAGCCTTTACGTTGAGTCAAATGAGTGGTCGCTTCATCTGCAAAGAAACTGCATGTCCTTTGTATATTTCCTTTAGGTGAAAGCAGACAAGAGGCACCCCTCATACTCTACTATTATTGACTTGTCGAGCTCCATTCTTTTTCAAAACAGGCCTTCAATGAGGCAGCCCTTCTCAGTTCGCCTGAAGGGTCTAGCTGAGGACACTGGAGTGTCACTCGAACACAGTTTAATGAATCCTGTAGCATACCCGCCACCGTGGCAGTGGCAGACTATAGATTGCGATGTGTCTTTTTTAGAAGTTACTAAACATGCACCTATTGCCCATATTCGAACATACTTCTTGGAAATTCAACACAAATACACACGTCCTGAGTTTTTTACAGATGCCTCTAAGTCTAACTCCTCTGTGTCCTACGCTGCTGTTGGCCCTTCCTTTTCGGATGCTAGCCCTCTACATCCAGGCACAAATATCTTCACAGCGGAAGCTTACGCGATACTTGTGGCAGCTAAACACATCAAACAATCACAAATACAAAAAGCAGTAATTTATACAGACTCCCTCAGTGTGGTAACGGCTCTGCACAGTTTTAAAAAACAAAAAAAACCCTGTCCTCGTTTCACTTTACTCCATTTTATGCACCCTCTACACACTCAACAGACATGTTGTTGTGTGCTGGGTGCCAGGGCACCGTGAGATTCAAGGCAGCGTGATGGCGGATCAGCTTGCTGCATCCGCCCACGAAAGCACCGCCATTACACCGACATCAATCCCGGCCCTTGATATTAAGCCGTCTCTCAAACGAAAACTCAGGGACTACTGGCAGAGCAAGTGGAATACACACACACAAAACAAACTACACGTTATCAAGCCACACCTTGGCCATTGGCCACCAGTATCAAAATCACGTCTAACAGAGGTAACACTAAAAAGACTCAGGATAGGACACATATACACGACACACACACATCTTTTGTCCGGTGCTGATCAACCATTGTGTGATAAATGTGGTGAGGCATTAACAGTTCTTCACGTTTTAATTCAATGTAAACATTTAGACACTCTAAGAAGACAACACTTCCCACTCTCCTACCGACAACATATACCTTTACACCCTGCAATGTTCATCGGTAGGGAACCGCTTTTTAGTCACAAATCATTATCAGCGTTTTTAAAGGAAATTCATAATTTTCATATCATATACCCGGGCATACCGTAGCACGACCTCTCTAGAGAGGTTTTCGCTGCGGTGGCTACACAGGAAAGCACTTGCCTCACGGCCCTTGCACGCAAGGGTACTAACGTGTGAGGTACTTGTGCTAATGCCATACATGTCCATCATCGTTTTTCATTATCACCAACTTTTGTCACCTATTCACACCACACACACCTTTCACGGCATGGTCATTATTTTATTACTTGTATGTTTTTACCCACTTTACTGCGAGGAATTTTATGGCCCTTATACAGCCGCTAATCACAACCATTGTCCACATTCCTGTCTCATGAACTGGCGCTCTTTGGCCATCAAATGGCCCTTGCGCAAAAAAACACCATATATCATCATCATTAACTTGACCACCTATAGTTCCACCTTTACCAACTACCCACAACTTCGCCCTTGCAAATATCGCGCTAGGCGCCATAACCGATCCACCACTTCACCAACCATAAAGCCGTTATAAGGATGGGGAAACGGAAGCGACGTATAGCTACCACTTACAATTGTCCAAATTTCTTTTATAAATATGTACAGTGTTCGTCACGTCTTTGATGATGTAGTTGGTGATATTCGCAAACGGTTTAGGTTAGCGACGAAACATCTCAGCACTTTTCATCATTCACTCTATGGATATGCTTTGTTTTTTTTTGTGCTTTTAGGCATGCACTTACATTTACCAGGAAACACCTTTACTATGCTGGAAGAATGCTAACATCATCTTAGTACATAAGAAATGAGATGATAAGGACTTCAAAAATTAAAGGCTGATCAGCTTGCTCTCCGTTGTATACAAGATTTTTACCAAGGTAATTGCTAACAAAATTAAGACATTAAAATTCAATCAACCAAAAGAAAAGGAGGATTTCGAACATGCTACTTAACAATCGACCAGATTTATACGAACAATCAAGCAATAGAAAATGCCCAGAATACACCCAACCAATGTACACAACCTTCATATATTGGCGAAGGCCTTTGAATCAGTAGAAATATCAGCATTCATGCAGACACTCCGGGATCAAGGCATCGACGAAACATATATAACCACCACGCAGAAAATTTACAGGACTGCCACCATAGCGCTCCACAAAGAAAGCAACAGAATACCAATAAAGAAGGGTGTAAGTCAGGAGGATACGATCACCCGAATGCTATTTACCGCATGCTTACAGGAAGTTTTCAGAGGCCTATTCTGGGAAGAGTTAGGGGTAAGAGTTAATGGAGAGTACCTTATTAACCTGCGCTTCGCCGGTGGCATTAAATTGTTGAGTAACTCAGGGGACAAACTGCGACTCAAGATTACGAAGTTAGACAAGGAAAGCAGAAAGGTCGCTTTTAAAATATTGTGCAGGAAACTAAAGAAATGAACAGCAACCTTGGAAGAGACCAGACCTTCGAGATAGGTATTAGTGCACTTGAAGTTGTAAAACATAACGTGTATTTAGGACAGGTAATAAGATCGGAGCGTAACCATGAGATTTAAGTAACTAGAGGAATAAGAATGAGGTGGAGCACATTTGGCAAACACTCACAAATCATGACTGGTAGATTGCCACTATTTCTCAAGAGGAAGTCATGTAACAGCTGCATCTTGCTGGTACTTAGCTACTGAGCAGAAGCCTGGAGAACTATAAAGAGGGTTAAACTCCAACTGAGGATGACGCAGCAAACGATGGAAAGCGAATTGATAGGTGTAACCTTAAGAGATAAGAAGAGAGGAGAGTGGATCAGGGAGCAAACCAGGGTTGAGGATATCACAGTCAAAATCAAGGAGACGAAATGGACATAGGCTGGGCATGTAGCGCGTAGGCAGGAAAACCGCTGGTCATTAAGGGTAACTGATTGAATTTCCAGAGAAGACAAGTAGGTTAGGGGGAGACAGAAAGTTTAATGAACAAATTAGAATAAGAATCTTGCGGGTATAAATATCAGCAGCAAGCACAGGACCGAGTTGACTGGTGGAACATGGGAGAAGCCTTTGTCCTGCAGTGATGTAGTCAGGCTGAAGATGATGACGACCATTACAATATGTATATGCGACATTGCAAGTTTATGTTCGCGGTACACATCTACGTCTCCCGACTTGGGAGCTGATAGGGGCGGGGGCACCCCTTGACTGGAAGTGGTCATTTTTCACTCTGTATGTCCCCGCAGAAAAAATGGGTGGGAGAGAAAACAGATGAGAAGGGTTCAGCGTGCCACACCCTGGCTAGGCTCCTGGCCACAGCCATGGCAACACATATGACATGCCTTTTCATTGACTTCCAGGACACATCATTATCAGTTAAAATGACGATGCTGATACCACCACCCAATCTGCATATGACAGCGGCCTATGTGGCTTGTTCCTGCTTTCACACCCTAACGATGCAGCTGCATTAGCTTGAAGCCCCGTAAATTTGCATTATTCCTGAGCCACTGAAGCACAAATTTTCTGAGTATAACGCGCGTAATATTTCTGAGGGTCTCTCTTGAGGACACCTCAAGAGAGGCTTTCACAGCAGCTACAGCTACTGCAGTTCAGTTTACGCGGTTACCTTATTTGGTCAGCATTTTTTGAGGTCTCCTTCGACTGCCGTCTTTCTATTTAGCCCTTGCACTATCCACTCGCTGTGCAGGGTAGCCAACCGGAACTGACCGTTATTAACATATATTCCTTTGTACGCATACTTTCCCTTTATCCCTTCAACTAATCAAGTTTTTTTATCTGTCACAATCTGTCTTCTTACAGTATCTCTCTGATGTTTCCTGTTTTCAATAAATCCAATTTTTATGGGTGTTATTATGCCACTACCTACGCATATAACTACTCTGGTTCAATCATTGCTTAGCCCCCAGCCTTTTTCCTTTATGCATTGATTGCCGGAAAGCTCATACTTCCATCCGCTTTCAGTGCCAGCGCCATTGAATGTATTTTGTCCGGTGAATGCCCTTTTATTCCATTACGATGTTATGAGACGTTTCCGAAATCCTGTTGTAGCCGATATGGCTCCTCCCGTTGCCAGTACTTACCAGAATACGTTTTCGCCGTCTAACCGGCAGTTTGAGCATCATATAGCAATACACGGTTTTTTGACTTATTCTAAAGATTTGCTGTTCTCACTTTTCAGATGTAGTTATATACTTGCATAGCTTAGCCGCACATCCTATATCTTCTAAGTTCCCGGGCTTTTCTTGAAAACGAATGTGTCTCGGCGCTTTCTTCGCTTTAAATAGCGCTCAAGCTCTGTTCTGCACTGCTTGATTTGTGACTTTACCGTAGGCTCAAGTGTTTCTTAGACGTGGGACCATTTTTTTGTCGTACAGTCTCGAGAAAATGTTCGATTCGAAACATGACGTTTGCGAACATTATCGTTGGCAGTGTAAGTCATTTTAAAAAATGCTGTGCTGCAGTCGCAAACTCGCAATGGCCGCCAGAACAGCATGCGAAGTCTTTTGAACCTTAAGATATTTTATCATTTTTAATGCCATAGGCCTCAGTTTCAGTTTACTTTAGAAATGTATATCTAACAATTTGCGATGACTGGTCGATCGACCACTTCTGAGCAGGTGCTGCTCGAACACTGTCGCCATCCTTAATCAACCCAGAAGGCAGGCAAGGCTCTTTTTTGCTTATGGAGGACGACGCGTTTGTAAAAACATTTTTCACTAGCGCCGCTATTTTACGTGCATAACCGAAATCACCACTGATATATTTTCTTTTTTCCTACTCCTCTTCCCCCTGTCTCTCCTTGTTTTGTTCTTCTGTTATACCAACTTCCGATAATATTAAATTTTGTGGGGTCTTGAGATGGCGATTGAGCACCACGCCATGCACTTAGAGTGAAAGGACACAGTAGACATGGTCGGAACAAATCAAACCGCACACACATTTATTTAACTAATTTAGAACGACGATATTGTGCGCCAAATTATTATAACATCAATCGTGATCAACACGTCGAGACATTCACACAATATTAAACAACAATCAACAACATGACAAACGAGGCGCTGTCGCTAATGCCTAACTCATCACGGGGGCCCACCACAGACAGCCCGCGGTGCCGTCCACGGCAGACACATTGCGAGATACAACTGCTCGCGCCAAAGGCCACCAGACCAAGAGACCAGCTTATTTTTTTCGCAGTGCCATCACGGCTTCCCGCCAGGCGTCACCACCTGCGCTCACATTTTCTAACCATAATTTGACGAAAGTGGTGATCACTGCTCGCGAACACAACGCCACCTACCGCTCAATAGCTGTGACCTCGATATACGGCTTTTGTGCGAGAAACGTGCGCCACACAGTGCAACCATCTTTACAGAGGGGGTCAGCACCCCCACATCCCCCCTAACCTTAATTCAAAGCATATCACGAAAAGAAAAAGAATGCGCTACACAAGCTCTAACAAAACATGACAACCCATGTCCCTACATAATGTTCCTGCACCATGACACCACCACCCGTCGACACTGCTACACTAGACAGCTCGACGACTTCACCTCAGTACCTGTCCCACAACCACAACGTTGCCGCCTGCGCGATGAACCGTCACTCGCGCCCACACGCCTTCAGGTTGCGACCAGAACTCCCGAGGGCGCCGGACTGCAGGTTGCGCAGGGCCCAGGCATTTCCATCACCCGATTTCACGACCGCATTCCTGGCCAGTGGCGCTGATGATGTGCAGAAGACAACCAGCCGTGGGCTACATCACTCCCGCTGCGTACATTTCGAAACACTCGAAAGAGCAATGCAGTAGGCCGAAAGGAAGGGGGCTTTGGGCTCCTCGCTCACGTGGTACGATGGTGACTATTGCTAGCTAATACATGGGCGATCGAGATGCCCATCAACCTAAAACAAAATTCACTTTCCTTAAATCATGCATCACAAGATTTAAAAAAAAAGTGAGGGAAGCAGAGTGCAATACCTCAACGCCACGATCTACCTAGTTGTGCCACGTGCGACAGGCGGCTGTGCAGAGACTTATGCCTAATGAGCCGCTTGACAACAACCAGCATCCCCCCAGCAGCCAGCCAGCCTAGGCGTAGAAGAGGCAGCCGCAAGGAGATATCCTCTGTTTAAGGTGGCCCTATCGCTCACCGCACACAGCAGCTTACCGAGCATTTGGCGTCTACCATCCTAGACGGTGTCACGACAGCGTGGCGTTGTGCCGGAATACCAGGCAGCAGCGACGCCCGACTTCCTGAACCCAGAAAGGTAGAAGAAGCTATTTACAGAAAATTGGACCACCCACGAGGCTTCCGTACTCACTCACTTCGGGCCTGGCCTGAAATCCACGTGCTCTGAGCCTTGCTCACCCCTGGATGCAGACCACATGGCTCTCGTACTCAACTATACAACGTTCCTGAAAACCAACAACAACAAAAACTTTGGAGCAAAAAAAATAAAAACTCAACATGCCGACAAGTTCAGACACGTCACAACAACCGATGTACTCGCTCTCAACAAACCACACCACCGACGCTAGCAAAGAAGTCTCCCTAGGCCTACTCTACTCCGACTCTAACAAAAGCCTATACAGAACCCCAAGGACTGTCATCCGATGCTCCAAGAGCCCTATGTTGGGAAGCGAGTGTAGGGTCTGAAGGTGTTCAGAGAGCACCACCATGCTCTTGAAGTAAACTGAGACAGCAAACAAGGTCGGAACAAACGAAACCATACACACAATTATTTAACTTATTTAGAACGAAGATATCGTCCACCGAAGCATAATATCAATCGCGATCAACACTTCAAGATATCCTTACATACCATTAAACAACACTCAGCAACATGACAAACAAGGCGGTGTCGCTAACGCCAGACTCACCACGTGGGCCCACCGCAGACGGCCTGAGGTGTCGTCCACGGAAGACACATTGTGAGAGACAACCGTTTGGGCCAAACGCCACCAGCCCAAGATACCAGCTTATTTTTGCGCAACATGACGAAGGCTTCCCGCCAGGCGTCATCAGCTGCACTTACGTTTTCTAATCATGATGATGATCATAGTGGTGATCAACACCCGCGAGCACAACGCCACCTACCGCTCAATAATTGAGACCCAAAGTGCGGCTTCTGTGCGAGACAGGTGCGACAGGCGGCGCAAACAACTTTACAGAGAGTGTCAGCACCCTCACAATATCTGGGTATTACTCTGGAGAAACATCTTGAATACAACATCCATGTCAACTTATTCATCAAAAAGATTTAATTTGCTATCTGCATTATCATAAAAACACGTACATTTTTTCAGCCTGATAATATTTTCTTGCTTTATCATGCTCATGTTAGCAGCCACTTATCATACAGTGTATTACCATGGGATAGCACATACGCCATTCATCTGAAACCGCTTGAGCGCCTTCAAAACCAAAAAATAAAATTATTGAAGTATAGCCCATTGCTTTTTCACTCTCTACCCACCTATTAACAGCCGCGCATTCCGCTTGTTGAATAATTGTTTTATCACATTTCGTTCCTCAGCCCATACCATCTCATTTATTGTGAAATATCATTAGACAATGTTCCGCACCATGTCCTTCTCAACAACAATATCAGGTTTTCACAGAAAAAAAACCTTCTTTTACCCAAAATGGGATTGAATTATGGCAGATTTACAGGTCGCTTTTATAGTATTCATCTTTGGAATCACATACCGCTTCATATAAATAATCTCGGTTTCTGGAATATTAAACACAACATGAAAAACATATTGTAAATTGAGCCTTTTTTCGTATCTAATAAACCTATTTGCATCATCGCTTCATGGTTTTTATGGGTATTTTCAAGCTTTGTATAATGCTGCTATTGTAAATCAATCTTTATTTTCTTTTTTAGTATGCATCGTGATCTTTTGACTGCGTTTTTTATTTACTCGCACTTTTTGCTGCTGTTTTCTTTTATGTACGCTGCAAAATATAGGAGGTCCCTCTGACTGTCTCATACTTTAGGACCTCATGATTCTGTATCTATTATGTAACCTGTTTTCTTTACACACGATAATGAACAAATTATGTTGTGAAAACTTACCCCATCCCCAAGCCTAGGGTAGCCAACCAGACAATTTCTCAGTTAGACTCTTTACCTTGTACCTTTAAGATTACATCGTGCTCCCCCATTACCATTGTTTACGTTTACTGTGACTAACCAACTCAAGCGCTCTTTCTTTCCGCAGTGCTGCACTGCGTTCCCCCTTATTTCCGAATAAGTTCGGTGAAAGTTTTAATTCGGACTTTCGTCCAATAGATATATATTCTGGAACCTATACTTCTTGAATAGGGGCCCCAATTACTGATGAATGGTAGTAGGATATTGATATCCTTGTCAGTAAACCGAAGCAGAAAGTGTGATTGGGCGAGTTGGTATTCTATGATTGCATAAGCAGTGCCAAAGAAACAGAATAAAAGGATGGATGAGAACTGACGTGTACTTTCAAGCAACTTTTATTACATCAAAAATGAAAAAAACAAACAATAAAATAAGATGAGGCTGCCCACGGGATCCCACAAAAAAGCTTTGCGTGAAGTCATGAATAAATAAGGTTTAAAAATCGCAATAAATTCTAAAATAACACTGGGGAGGCTCCTGTACACCTTTTGCAAAAGCCTCTGTTGAGGGCACGTTCGCCTCCGAAATGAAGAAAACTACGTTTATTTCACTTGATTCACGCCGAAGGTGCTGTGGTGGACAGAAACAGGGCACTACACAGAAGAGGGAGGGGGTGGATGTGCCTTCGTTTTATTACCAGACCTCATGTAGGCAGCTAAGTGGGGGCCGCTTGAATGACTTTAATCTTGTGGTTGTCGCGGAGCCGGTCGCCAACCGGTGGCGCAGCCGCGTCCTGGAGGAAAAATATGAGCGCTCACAAAAACTCGATGGCGCAATCTGGGGACGAAGACTCCGGGCAGGCCCGTGTCCAGAGAGAAGGCTAGGGTGCTCGTTTTATGGTGCCTAGGGCACGAAGCCTAGGTGAGTTGTATACAGAGCACTCCTAACACAAGTGGTTGAGATCAGCCCGGAAGTGGCACGTGGAACAGTAACTTATCACGGGTGGTAATGTGTTACACCTGTGAAAACGGTTCAGCAAGAAAGGAGTAAGGAGTGTTCCTGCCGAAATTCTGCGAACTAGAACGGACTCTCGCTGTGTGAATACAATCGAAAAAAGCGATGGTATTGAGAGTAGACTACCCACTGCGGTGAAGTAGGCAGCACGACATTGTTTGGTAATGTGCTTGTCTGCTATCACATCTGCTAGCTCAGGTGGGGTAGCCGGAAGAGCGGAAGGAGTATCAGGAGCTCTGACTAGCGTGGTGTAGTGATAGGCGCGCGCTAATCTGTGAGCTCTTTCGTTTCCGGAGATAACACAATGCCTGGGACCAGTGTATTGTAACGTCATGACCGCATTCGCGGAGCAGACGTGTCTGGTGTCGGATCTTCTGAAGTACAGGGTCTTTGTAAAGAACATTAGCGCATGCCCGATGGGTGGCCTGGGAATCGGTGTACACTGGATGGTGAAAATGATCAGCTTGAAGTGACATCTCGAGGGCCACTGCAAATAATCTAAGATGGCCACTAGCTCTGCTCCACTACTGTACATAACTTCTGCTGAAACACATTAACGTGGGCTCTGATTTCCACTTTTGTGGTTGTAACACGCAGTGGCATAACAGGTGTTACTGGTACCGTCTACAGCCCCGCCGTGGTAGTCTAGTGGCTAAGGTACTCCGCTGCTGACCCGCAGGTCGCGGGTTTGAATCCCGGCTGCGGCGGATGCATTTTCGATGGACGCGGAAATGTTGTAGGCCCGTGTGCTCAGATTTTACATGGCTATCTTAAAGAGGGTGGGTGAAATTACTGAGCGCTCGTGAACGCCTACGTAGTCAGGTTGTACGGTACGGGTGCCTTGGCCGATTTTAGATTGGTGTCTTTGCCCTTCCAGGAAGCCTGCTAAGAAGTTATACATTTGTTCTTTAACGCCAAGTGCACGTGCTTTCGTCATGATGGTACTGTGTGGTATGCCGCAAAAATGCATACGCAAGGAATGCCTTGCGTATGTATGTCCACTGCTGCAATAGCCCGCGGGTGCAGTGAGTTAGGGTCGAGGACTTCTTCTTTCAGGCGAAGAAGTATATTTTAAGTTGATAGGCCCACGCAGAATCCTTACAATATAGGGCCAAAAGGTCGCGATCTTCAAGGTACCGCTTCAAGCGTGTGTAACCATGCTTTCCATCACTTTACAGACACACGAGGTTGAAGCGATCGAATGGAGGTATCCCGGCTGCGGAGGCTGCATTTCAGATGGAGGCGGAAATGTTGTAGGCCCGTGTGCTCAGATTTGGGTGCACGTTAAAGAACCCCAGGTGGTCGAAATTTCTGGAGCCCTCCACTACGGCTTCTCTCATAATCATATGGTGGTTTCGGGACGTTAACCCCACATATAAATCAATCAAATGAAGGTTGGATAAGGTATGAGGGGATTTACCAGGCTTTGTAATAGGCTTGACTACAAAAAACGTCTATGTGGAGGGCAGTATCCCGGTATTTCAGACAATGTTAAACTCTTCGAGAAGAGTGTGTTTGTACTCAGAGGGCATATAGCGTAAATGAGCAACGCATACTCTATCAGATTCTGGAGCACTGCGTTCGTTAGCCTGTTGCAAGGCCTACTCCAGGTCGAGCATAGTGAAAGTGCTATCAGATGGCTCAGTGTCTTCAGCGCTTGCATCCCTCTGGCGCATATTGTCGGTGGGGTGAGATGTCTGCGGTAAAACACTTGAGTAGCTTGTTCGGCGAGCTCCTGATTGCTGATGCCTTCCCGAAGGACCTCACGAGTCGCGCTATTGTAGCTCTTGCGATGGCCTAGGAGAGAGTTCAGGATGGCCCAGACCTTTAACGTGTTGGTCTGCCGAATGATGGTTTCAAAAATTCCCACCCAGCGGTCTGAGGCTAGCTTAGCCCTCTATTGCTCGATATAATGCTGTATTTTGCGCAACTGTACTTTGTGACGCGCAGCGTGGCAAAACCACTTTTACTGGGCTAGAATACGTAGCCTTCTATTCCACAAAATGAGAAGATGCCTATCAGGTTCTGGGTGGTCAAAAAGATCCCGTTTACTATAGGTTCTTGGTGGCTTGTCACTTCGCTGCGCATAGCTGAGATAACAGATGGTCAATGTTCTTGGCTAGAGGCTGTTGCTATAGTAAATTGCCGTATTTGTCCCAGTGTGTGATGTGACTCAACCGTATACTGGCACGTGATTTTATCTTCGTATTAGCGTAACCTGTGCGAAATCGTATGAGTTTGGAAAAGTGGTCGCATCCCATGCAATCATTGAGCACTTGCCACTGAAATAGCCGTGGGTGGGTGCTACAGGTAAAATCTGGTGTTGTGTCGGCTTGGTGAAATGTCTCTACCAGCCCCGTGTGTGTTTGGGGTGCATTCAGAAGCAGTCAGCCCGCCCTCCGAGGCGTCCCAGATGATGCGCCTGCCACCCGGGCTGCATTTGTTGTATCTTGAGGCGAAATGCTGAGAGTTGAAGTCTCCGCACAGCAGCATGACATCTTGTGCATAAATCTTCCTGAAGTGTGATATGAAGCGGAGCTCAAGTGGCGCGTTGTTGGCTTTAGTCTTAGTGCTTTTCGGAGCCAAGTATACGCAGAAGACAAGAACTGTATGCTATGGGGAGACTTCCAGCCGGCATCAGACAACACTAAGAATAGTGCTGCACCACGGTTGCATATCTAACTCCACGTGCGTAGTTTCTAGTCACACATACAATGCTGTATTCGCGGAAGTAGCTTGTCCTTCATTCGGGGCATAGCCGTCATAGCCCACAACTTCCAGCACAGAGTCATTGACTTCTTGAAGGACATAACCAATGAACTGGTATCGTCTGTATTTCTGGAGAGCCAAGTGATCTTTTCAGCCCACTCGCGACAAAGCTAAAGGCAGTTCCACTGCAAGACAGTTGTCTATGGCAATGATTTAGAAAAACTAGTGATGGTGAGGCTTTGTTGAATGAGGAGCGGTGGAGTTTGACGGCCCCAAGGGTGTGCGCATCACAGGTGCTCCTGCGGTTGTCGTCGATGTTGTGCCAAGAGGGAGCATGCTGGAAAGCATGATGTAATCCATGGTGGTTTGGACGTGCTTTTCAATAGCACGAGTAATAAGCAGTTCAACTCTTTCATAAACAAAACTTCTCTTTTTTGCAATACGGTTTTCTACTTGCCTCTTTAATTCTTGGAATTTCGTTGGGGCGGGAGGACGTGAATGGTCGCTGGTATGCGGAAGCCCCGTTGACTGAGATACGTTCCCTCGAGCATACTTCGCCCCTCCAGTCGGGGCAGGCTGCGGCGCACAGGACGCCAGTGCTCAGCATGATAAATGTGGTATACTATTACTGGAACCACTTAGCGGTACGTTCGTTCTTCGAACTACATCCGCTATGGTGGGTGCCTCTGGTGCCTTCTACCTGTACAGCTGGTAGTGCTGACGGCCCAGTGTAAAAACCATGGCGTGTTGGTTGTAGCGTGGGTCTCAGAAAACCTTGTATCAAAGAGGAGCAGCGCTGATGCTTCTGCGTGTTCCCTTTCTTGCATTGCCTTTTGGCAGCCACCTTGCGTTTTTGTTCAATTGTTTGCATACTTCATGTCTTTTCGGACAGTTCGTGAATGTGGTCAGGTAGGGACCACCACACCTGCGGCACTTTTGTCCTAACTTCTTGCATTGTGTACCCTGTTCGTGTTTCTGCAGACCACATGTCGAACATCTAGCTGCCGAATAATGGGGCATTGCTCCTAGTGAAGCCCTATTTTGTGGCGTTGTCAAATATGGCCACTCGTGCACAGCACGGAAAAACACGGATCGTGAATGACCGCAAGCCGACCTTATAGGGCAAGATGTTACTTTCAAATCTCATCACGGCAGTGCCTTTCTCACCAAGTGGGCATGTCTGCAGAATTTTGCACTTGCGGCAGTGCAATGCGTTCATTAGTACCTCAAAAGTCATGTCTTCGGCGTTACAAATCACGCCTTCAATGTGTGATAAAACAATTCGTATGCTTGAAAGAGTACTTGTTTTCCTGTGATTGGTAAAGACGCTATCACGAGAAGGGCACTGCACAACTCCTGGTCAGCCGTGTCGACTGCGAGCTAGTTGCTATAGCCTAAATATCAAATCCTTAACTCCATTAGTGGGTCTTCCCCAGGCAGGTTGAGATGAGCCAAAAGACGGAGAGTTATTACTAATGGTATGAACTGCTCATTCGGCGTGGTGGCTTCAGCCCAAGGCTGACGGTGTGCTGAGAAAAACGCGGGGCAGCTGAGCTCGGCATCACCACAACTGCCGCACGGTTCTGCTGCTTTTGGCGATAGCCAACTCGTATTTACTTATCCTCTTCATTTTGGTAACGAGCAGGAGCAAGAGACGTGTGGCGTGCACTTCCCATGTGGGATTTATTCCTGGGCATGCTAGTGTGCTGTCATTTGGGTGTCGGCAAAAGTAAGCCTGGCGCACGTTTCGCTCCATTCGTGCGGTAAAAATTATGCGAGCTTAATGAAAAGCATTGTGAGACTTGCCTTCAGTGATATTCTGTTCCTCGAGCTCTCGGAGTCGGGTGAATGCGTTGTTGTCCGACAGTGGTTGCGGCAGCCGCATTGTTTGTTGAAGTCGGGGGTGTCACCGAGGCGGTAAGGTATCTGAAGCCTGTAGGTCCATATCCTCAGGTAGTGACACGTCGGTTGGTAGCGCGCAGGGCTCCGGAGAGGCCATGAAAGGTTGAAACCTTTCCAAGGTGATACTAGCAGCAATAGCCACCGGCAGCGAGCCGGGTGGCGGTGCCGTCGGTGAGCTCGAAGAACATCCTTCTAGTATCGGCTATAGCTGGTTGATAACGAGTGAACAAGCGCCTAGCGCAGCAACAGCTGCGGTGGTGGTTCGATAGCGAAGCGCCAGCGAAGTGTCGATATCGTCGGAGCGCGCTCGAAACAAGTACGCTCACATTGGGCGCTTGCCAGTGAATCGTGTGTGCTTGCACACTGCAACGTACGATACTCCACCTCCGAAATCTCACACACGCTGCTCACAGAAAATGTGCGTTTCAGTGCCTCAGGGATTATACATGTTTACAGGGCTCCAAGTTCAATGCAGCCACATATCGGGCGGCTGTATCGGCATCGTCATTTCCGCAGATATTATTGTGTCCTGGAAGTCAGTGGAAAGGTATGCTATGTGTATTGCCGTTACTGTGGTCATGGGCGTATACCAAGAGTGGGGCACGCCAAATCCATGCCCTCTTTCCTCCCCCCCCCCCGGCTGCCTTCCCGAATTATTTTTCCGCTGTTACATACAGAGCAAGAAATGGCCATTTTAAGGGGGTACCTCCCCTTCCTTGCCATTCCTACTCGCGAGACATAGACGTGTGCCGAGTACTTGAGCTTACACCCTGATGTCAGAGAATACTTATCGTAAAGGTGTTTCCGTTATAGTTATGCTGCACCACTAGAAGCACAAAAACACGGTGTTCTATAGCTTTGCGTTTATGGGGAGAAGCACATCGCAAACGCAAGAATGTACACAACAGCAGACGATTGTTGTATGATGTACCAGGTGAGAGTGTTCCAAGACAAGGCTGTATCAGCTAGCTATTACACCCATAAATAGGTGAGCTCGTGTGTATTACACTATATGCGGTTTTACCTAGGTTACAACAAGCGTGTACGACCGCGCATGACCACAGCTAGCATACGACGGCCCACCCCCTGATGTGCTGCGCACTTAAAAACTCTTCCGTCGGGCCGACAGGCAAAGTATATGTTCACAGAAACACAATCAGTAAGTGCAAAATAGAATGGAAGGCTTTCTCACAATTCCCTGCTCCCATTGCAACTGCCCTGCAGCGTTTGAAGATATAAGAACTCTGGCCAAACACGAGCAGGAAAATAAACGTACCTCTACAATTATTCCAGCTGCCGTTGTCGCAAAATGTATCTAAGTTAGGGAGCGTTCAGTTAAATTGAATCGCACTTGCGTTTATTTTGTCTTGATGCTTTTTTGTCCATAACTTCCCGCGCAGTAATTTGGTGTGATCACGTGGGCGATATCTTGCTTCTTTTTTTTCATAAGCGCACCCTAAACGTTTGTTGGAAGTCAGCGTCAGTTATCCCTAATTCCCCAGTTTTGTGTACCTTCGAAGCTATTTTGGCACTCTTAAGTAAATATCATATTTACCCACTTGTTCCCTTTTTGATAGAAGCTTAAGTATGCGTCTTCATTGCCTCTTGTGTTCTATCCTAAAGGGACACGAAAGTCAAATAATTTACGTCAGAGTGAAAGCGCAATGTCTCACAACATATGAAACGACAATATTATCGACAGCAGTGCCATCCTTATCGAGAAATTATAGTAACTGCACAAGAATAGATGCGCCGCAGTAGAAAATTCTCAAAATAATACCGATTATGTCATACAAACTGCCAAATATTGTACACTAAGAATTGATCTAGCTGCACTAAATAAATCACCTTCCGTGCATTAGGAGACGCAATAAAATGCTGCTTCTTTGTTTCTGTTTGGTTCATGGAAAAAAGAACCACCGCACTTTACTTTGCAGAAGGGCGCGAGTTATTCAAAATTCATTATTTGCGTGGATAAGCTGGACAGTTAGTGCCATCTAGGGCCGCGCAGTTGGACCAAAACACGTCTTCTAGCTCGGAGCCAATAATCTAGCCCATTAACTAGGTCTTAGCATCCCAGCTCACTTTTTTTCTTCTCTTTTTCGCGCGTCAATTCACTCTTCGCTTTCCTTCCCATTTTTATACCCTATTCTCCCTTCCCTTATTGCAGGATAGAAAACCGGATGCTCCAATTTCTGGTTAACCTCTTTGCCTTCCCCTCATTTTGTTCTCTCTCTTGATCAATGGCCGTTGTTGTTGCTACGGCTCCCACTGCTTTCGTTCTGTCTACTAGTTTCGGTGATCATGCAGCGAAGCCGGGCAACGTTTTCCATGGCAAAAGTGACGTGAGTCAGTCTGCTTCTTGAGGCGGGTCATTTGAAGCGCGCTAACCTGATGTGGGCCAGTAAAACGTCATTTGATTGAAAAATAAGTCGTTCCTTGGCACAAAGGTAACACTACGAGGTTTGTGGACCACTATTTCAACAATCAACGTGGAAATTTGAGTTGTCTTTTGTGTCCCTTTAGATTGCTTATTGGTGCCACGCGTTGAGCCAAGGGCTGAACGACACCACGTAAGTAAGAAGTATTACTGGGAACAAAATGCTATATCGATAGAAGATACTGCGTTTCAATTAGGCGCACGCCAACATAGAAGATACCCAGCTCTACTGAAGCAATTTTCAATGCTTATTGCGCTATATACAGTAACCCTTGTGATGTCCTGCTGCATTTTCCTCTGTACGAAATGCACCCAGAAATAGATACATCCCTCTGTTGTCGGTTACCATGTCGCTTTATTGCGACATATAAAATTGTTCTTGCACATTGATAATTTATAGTGCTTTCTCTTTTCACTCACACACTGGTGTGGTAAAAAATAGTTAGTCTAACCATTTTCAGCCTATGAAATCACCAAGGTGTATCATGCTGTTACAGCGTATATAATCACGCTACTCAGGAAAAAAAGTCATTTCATTTTTACCCGCTCGCGTGCGTGACATGAGTCGGATCGAATGATCACGGATGTATTAGCACGCGCAGTCGATGCGGTAAAAAATAGTGCTTGATTCCACTTACGGGTACCCTCTGCTGAGAGGCTGCGAAGTGCAGCTTTGACAAAGCGCCAGAAAAATTTGTGAATATAAAGCATAGCAGCGCTGCGACCCGAGTAATTCATCGTTTTGACTATGACACAACCTGAATGAATGCCAGCACAAAATGGAGTCAAGGGGGCCTTCTTTAACCTGATTATCAGCTGATTTTCGTTAAGGTAGTGCCAAAGCAAAAAAAAAACTCTCACCTTTCCTTTCTTTCCTTCTTACTAGTTACTAGGCAACGCGGCATAATAAAATGGCGATGTTGTGCTTTTATCTTACATCGTCGTTGACCTGGGATGCCACTACACGAATAGCTTCTATGCGATTGAAAGTAACTTTATCTTTTCGTGACCACCATGTACGCTGTACTTTGACATCGAATTACAAATCAGTGTGAAACATATAACATGAGACCATAGCGTAGCTCTGACGACGCAGCCTCACCCATTCCGGATGCACAGTACATGAAAGATTTATAATATACGGCAAAAATTAGTTGTGAACGTCTAAATCGCTTCCTTAGGTTGATGTTTCGCTACCATCACAATTGACAGCAAGAATAACAAAAAGAACGATGACGACAGCAGCAGCAAAAGCAGCTAAAGAAGCCAGTGGAGAAAATTTCTTTTTCTAATTAATTTTGGCAGAACCTAAATTATGGGTAATTTCTAGCAATCTCTTTTTGCAGGAGAACTTAGCAAGCTGTCAAGTAGAACAATTGAGGCATATCCGCCTTTCATCAGTGGAGTAGACTGACTGCTTCGCAGACGAGGTAGACATATCACGCAAACGTCTCAGCAACTGCTGTGAGACATTACAGCCAACTTGAAGTGTTTCCGTTTAAGCCTGAGAGTTCTAGATCGCTACAATATAAAACTATACACACGTGAAGTTATTCGAGTCCCCTGACGTCAAATATAAGTCCCCACTGAAACAAGCGGGGGCCAGAACCCGTAACGTCATCTCAATCGTCCAATGAAACGCTCTCCTCGTTATAAGCCATCTTGTGCCGTTTTTAAGCGACTAACGCTGTCAGCTTTAGCACTTTCTCATCTCACTGGCTTACGATAGCCAAAGAAACTAAAAAACAAAAAAGTAGTTAGATGGAGGAGAAGGAGAGAAAACGTCTCCAGGGCAACATAATTACAGCAGCTTTTCTGAGTGGTGAGCTTTTACAAGGGTTCTGAAACTCATATCAGCTACCGGGCTGCTGTCACAAAACTTAGTCCGGGCCCTGACAGCGAAAAGTTGGAAGTGGGAGGAAGTGATGGGGGTGGGGGCATTTGAACAAAGTGTTAAGTAACGTGGTAATTAAAAAACTTTTTCTATTTCTCGTATATCGATCATTACCGAAACAGTTTTGACGTCATTATTTAAGAAACATCAATACAATGACTAAAATGTGGACTCCAATCATGAAGTATACGGCTTTTTTTCCAACGGCTATGTTTTACCACAAGACGACCACGTGGAGTTCCTCACACAAAAAAGAACGCTTAAGGCCAGTGATGTCTGGCACGCTTACCCGGACGAAGCGTTATAATAGTGATAGGCGATTGATTGATTGGTATGTCAGGTTTAACGTCCCAAAACCACCATATGAATATGAGAGACGCCGTAGTGGAGGCCTCGGGAAATTTAGACCGCCTGTGGTTCTTTAACGTGCATCCAAATCTGAGCACACGGGCCTACATTTCCGCCTCCATCGAAAATGTAGCCGCCGCAGCCGCGATTTGATGCCGCGACCTGCGGATCAGCAGCCAAGTACCTTAGCCACCGCGGCGGGGCAATAGTGAGAGGCGCCACCGCGGCGGGGCAATAGTGATAAGCGAATAAATACTGTGAGAACGATTTAGCAATGTTGAGAAGATTCACAATATCATGAAAATTATGGAATGATAACTGCAATTTCCGGGCGGCGGACCTCTAACAAAAGGCAGTCAGGCCACGTTTTTCAGACCCCTGGTTCATACAATATGCTGATCTTGTGGTGACTCGTCAACCATTGCAGGCGCGTGCGACGGTTCGCTAAAGCAATAATAAAGACAAAAAAACTATCTTTATTCTATTGAAATTTATAATTGTTGGGGTTTAATGCCCCAAAACAACCCTATCATAATTAGACATACTGTAGTGGAGGGCTGTGAAAATTTTGACCACTTAGGGTTTTTTAACATGAACATAAACCTAAGCACACAGGCCTAAAGCATTTTCGCTTGCATCGAAATTGCGGTCGTCACCATCGGGTTTCGATCTCACGACCTGTGGGTTAGCATCCGAGTGCCTTAGCCACTGGACCACCGTGGCGGTTTTCTCGTAATGGAAATTACTCTCAACACGCAAAACACCCCCGTTATTGTTAGAATACGCTTGGTAAGCGAGAAAACTCGGGAAAACAAAATGCATGAGGCGACGCTGCCCTAAACTTTCAACGAAAACTACTGTGACGTCATAGATTTCGACAGCGTTCTGTAGGGAACGCGTCGCTCTTATCGGTAAAAATAAAATACCTCGTTTTTTTGAGGGTGCGAGTGCCAAGAAATACGACGTTTCTGGAAGTTTAGTCGAGCCAATGTAGCCTAATTACTAACAGAGCCTTTTGAAAACCGTGACCTTGGGCATGCGCGTCTTCTCCCCTCTCTCCTCTTTTACGCTCCCTCTCTCGTGCCTCCCAAAGTCGACGCAGGCAGCGTCTGCTAGCGAGTTTCGTGATAGGAAGATTCACAGCACATCCATGGAGTAAATGATGAGTGGGGTGAAGCGTTCATCCGTCTGTCCATCCGTGAGTTCGTTCATGCGTCCGTTCACCCGTCCGCTCATGCGTCCACCCATCTGTCCGTCTCTCTGTTTGTCCGTCCAACTGTCCTTACGTCCATCTGTCTGTCTGTCTGTCTGCCTGCCTGTCTGTCTGCCTGCCTGCCTGCCTGCCTGCCTGCCTGCCTGTCTGTCTGTCTGTCTGTCTGTCTGTCTGTCTGTCTGTCCATAAACTAAACGAAAACCAGTAACGCCATCAAGTGATATTATTTCCGAGAACTTGCACACACAACGCCATATATCGTATGACAAAAGAGACGCGTCTGCATACGATGAAGGGACGAAGGAATAGCACCAGACCATAGAAAGCTTCACCCCTAAAAAATTTACTGCTCGTGCTCACAACCGCGATGCATCACCTCATGGTCCCCTTCGAGGAGAAGACGTTTTTTTAAAGACGACAGTTTTTTCCTGGGGACCTTCGATGCAATAATTTTGTTCTGTATGTCTGTCTATCTGTTTTTCCGCTCTTAACGGTACCCCAAACGGCACCAAACGATACCCGAAACTGCCGACCCCATCGGCTGCACCCACCAATATTGCTCAAGTTTTAGCATTCATACTTGTGCAATTGTCAGTTAAAAAGCGATTATTGCGCATATCTGAAACAACATAACACGTCAATACTCTGTATTTATTATTTATTTATTTATTTATTTATTTATTTATTTATTTGTTTGTTTATTTATTTATTTACAGATACTGCTGTCTTATGTTTGAGACATTGCAAGAGTGGTTAGAATAAACGAACAAGAACAGCACAAATGAAAAAAACATAAAATTGCCTAATTAGATACCTGTTCAACAAATGATCAAACAAAACGAACAGTAAAATTAAGAACATCAATATACATAATTGGACACTTGTTCAACAAACAGCGCATGCGGTAGTCGTTTCAAAGTTAGTGTCCAGATTATTCCAAGTGTCAACTGTGCACGGGAAAAAAAGCGTATTTATAACAATCAATAAAGGATCTGATTGGCACAAGGTTCAACTGATTGTATCGGCGAGTCACCTGGGTAGGATGATTGGTGAACGAAATGGGTGTGGCTATGCGGATGGAATAGTGCACGATGTTATGTAGCATAGTGCGCCGATCACACATACGTCTCTTTTCTTAACAGTTTAGCAATAAAGCATGGTAGTGCTCAGAAGGGGAGAAATCACGGTCATAACGGTTAAAAATGAATCTAATCACTTTTCGCTGGATGGGCTCAAGTTTATTTATGACAATTGCGAGTTGTGGTGACCACACAACAGACACATATTCAAGAAGAGGCCTGACCAGTGATTTGAAGGCTATAAGCTTGCATTCTTTTGAGGCGCCCTTTAGCGTTCTTCTCAAGTAACCTAATGTCTTAAGCGATTTTGCAGAAATAAGGTCGATGTGTTTGGGCCACTTCAAGTTTGGAGAGAATACAACACCAAGATACTTAAATTCCTGAACTTTTTCCAGTGTGTGATTGTAGTCACCATATGTAAATTGCAATGGCTCCTTTTTATTTGTAAAAGTTATGGTCACAGTTTTCTGAAAATTAAGCTCCATTTGCCAAGCTCTACTCTATTCCCAAAGGAAGAAAACACATCATTCAAAAAACTGGGTCAGTGATGCTACGTACATTGGAATACAATACACAGTCATCGGCGTATAGGCGAAGCTTACTTAACTGGAGTGTTAATGACAACCTGAGTGACATCATTAATGTAAATTATGAATAAAAGGGGTCCCAAGACAGAGCCTTGTGGAACACCTGAAGAAATATGAGCTTGTGACGACTGTCCATGGTTGTAGCGATCAAACTGACTCCTCAGGTACGAATAATCTGTAATCCAATCAAGTAATTTTTCAGCATTTGGGCTTCTAAGAAGGTTACCAAGTTTGAGCAGACGTTTTTTATGGCATACCTTGTCAAAAGCTTTGCAGTAATCAATAAAAATGGGATTGCCTTGTTCGTCGTTATTAAGCGATGAGGCGGTGTCATGTGTAAATTTGATCAACTGTGTGACAGTCGAAAAACCACTGCGGAAACCATGCTGATGATCTGAAAAGATATTGTTGTCAGTTGGGTATTGAATAATGTGCTTGTTAATGATGTGCTCGAGTAGCTTGCAGCACGTGGATAATAATGAAATTGGTCTGTAGTTAGAAATTATTTCCTTCTTACCCGATTTAAAAATAGGAAAAACATTACCGATCTTCCGAATTCGTGGGAGCCATTCGGAGTCAAGCAATTTCTGGAATATAATTGAGGTATCGTGCACACCATTCCGAATACCATATCAGAAAAGCGTTAGGAATAACGTCCGGGCCAGCACGTTTAGTAATATCTATGTTGAATAAGAGATTACGAGCTCCAGAGCAACTAAATTCAATATCCGAAATAGCTACCGATACAGAGGGTGCGACAAAAGAAGGAACATTGTCGTTATCATCGGTAAAAACAGACTTAAAATAACTATTCAAGGCCTCCGAGATCCTCCGAGCATCTGAACATATTTCGTTTTCAATAATGAAAGAGAATGTTCTCCAGGAGGGTAGATTAATTGTCTTCCAAAATTTGGTCAGATTTTCCCTGATGAACGTTGACAGCGTGTTATTGTAATAGAAATCTCTAGCTTCATGCATTTTATTTTTGAGTGCTGCCGTGAACGTACACAAAGTGAATTGGTGGTTTGGATTGGAGTGGCATCGGATATGCGGCGAATAAACTGTATTATTTCTCAGTTAAAACATGGGTGTTTAGAATTGCGTTTCACGCATTTGTTTGGCACGAATTTAGATATGCAGTCGGACACAATCGTGCCAAAGTGTTCCACCAACTCATTTACACTTCAACTGTTGCTGGAAAGAATAACATTTGCATAAGAATCTGCTAGCAGGGAAAGTACGCCTTCATTGTTGGCACGTGAAAAATCAGTAAGAACTTTGTATTTTGGTTTTTTTAAGTTCTTAGTGAATAAAAAATTGGACAAAGACTGCATTGTGATCCGAGATACCTTCTACATCCTCGCACTTTGAATCATCATTCAATAGGTCAGCTGTAACGAAAACAAGGTCCAGGATTGAACCACCTCTGGTGGGACGTCGAACAACTTGAGTAAAATCATGGGATGCAGCGAAGTCAATCATTGAATTACAGAGAACTTTGTCACGGCCGGTTGTGGTGAAGGACTCCCAGTTAATGTGGGGTACATTGAAGTCCCCGCATAGGATCAGTTTGCTGTCAAGAACTCTCTGCTTAACGATATAGTCCGTGATTGCCATTATCCAATGGTCATCTTCACTTGGTGGCCGGTAAAAAGTTCCAATCACTACAAACCCGCAGCATACCCTGATCTTACACCAGACAGACTCTGTTTTGAGGAGATCAGGCAGTGTTGTATATTCAATGTCGTTTTTGATAAAGAGCGCAACGCCACCACCTCGAGCAATCGACCTGTCGTTTCAAATAACCGAGTAACCAGAGGGCAGATATTCGTTTTCAGAGATGGATTCATTAAGCCAGGTTTCAGTGACGCATATAATTGACGGACTATGACAATGTACTAGGCAACTGAAGTCAATTAACTTATTTACAAGGCGGCGGGCGTTAAAACACAGAAGCGCTAAGTTTTCTGATTCAGTGTGTCCGGTGTCAGTTCATTGCTTTCATTGCCTTCTTTTTGTCTTATCTCTGCTATCGTGCACAGGGATTCTCTCGTCATGCGCATCATCCCAAGTGAATAGTTCTTCACCAATCTTTATTTTGTTCTAGATTAACTTGACCTTCTGACCCGCCCTCCGAAGTTCCGCAGTGCTTTGCCATAGTTTCTTGCGTGCTTGCCTTGTAGTAGGGGAGTAGTCTTCCGATACAGAGTAGCTACTGCCCTTTAGTCTAAAGCAATGTTTTAGTATGTTTGATTTTCACGGTGATCGAGCAGTTTGATAATAACCGGTCGATACTTGTTAGGTTGATTCCAACCCAATCTGTGAATTTTTTTTGCCAAAATAACTTTTATAACTAATTTATCATTGGCCACTTCCTTCAACACAAGCTGCGACAGTTCTTCATACATTTTTTTTATTTTCAGCTATACCAAAAATAATTAGGTTGTTACGCCTGCTGTAATATTCTAGGTCAACAAGCTTTCTTTCTAAAACTGTAACACGTAAATCTATGTCATGCGTCAAATTCTTGATTTCATTTATCGCAGATGTAGCTTCATGAACTTTCTGCAGTTTGACCTCAATATTCCCCAGCCTTTGTTGAATATTTTCTGGCCCTCAAGCAGTTTAGATAGAACCTGCTGAGTGGTAGGCCCTGGATTAGGCTCGACGTCACCACATAGCATGAGTAGCGACAAGACGAAGTCTAAGGCAGTAAAGTACATTTCAGTAAGTCTACGTGGACACGTCAGCTGGACAAGGCAAAGTTTATTGGATTTAATTGTGGAAGCATTGTTTCTAACTTGCATGAAAAACAGGAGTAGATTTAACATGGTGCTCGCTGAATGCCAGCGGACGTGCCCACTGAAGAAATCCGATGGAAATGGGGCGTTTATACCTTGGCTCGTTGTTATCGACGAGGTTGCGCACAGGTGTCCCCAGTCGGTGCCCAGGCTTGCATCCAGCGTACGTGCCCACACGTCGGCTGGCATCCAGCGACGTGTGGGCACGTACCTTTATACTAGAAACTGTGTGCCTTTATACCAGAAAAGTATACTGCATACTATATACAGTATAGTGTATACAGTAAACTGTTTCATACAGTATACTGCACACAGTATACAGTTTCACACTGTATACAGTATGAAACTGTATACTGTGTGAATTTATACCAGAAAAGGCATACATAAATTATTTTAAGGACCGTAGCGTTTAACACGCTTCGCTGATAATGCAACGCTTGCATGAAAAGGCACGTGTTTCCAACGCTTTGCTAAGATGACATGGTGGCGGCACCTACCTGTCGCCTTGCGTTTTACACCTTATCGCCTCCAAGACGGGCGCGCGCACCACGCGCTTCGTTTTCCACGATAACTGCCAGATTACGCTCATGTCTTAGGTGTGACGTGACTTAATGCACTCGTTCGCCTCCACTGCACGCTCGAGGCACTTTAACGCAGCGCCTCCAGAATACCATTCACCAATTTTCTTGCGCTGAAGTTCAAATAAACGTTTTTTTCAATCTCTCCAGACGCAAGACTACCGTCTTTCGACGACATTTGCAGCCCCGCCGCGCTGGTCTAGTGGCTAAGGTACTCGGCTGCTAACCCGGAGGTCGCGGGATCAAATCCCGGCTGCGGCGGCTGCATTTCCGATGGGGGCGGAAATGTTGTAGGCCCGTGTGCTCAGATTTCGGTGCACGTTAAAGAACTCCAGGTGGTCGAAATTTCCGGAGCTCTTCACTACGGCGTCTCTCATAATCATATGGTGGTTTTGGGACGTTAAATACAACAAATCAATCAATAAATCGACGACATTTGCAGTCTAACATGCAGATACGGTGCCAGTTTTTCACTTTATAGTAGCGTAATAGAGAGAAATTGGAACAGCTTCCGTGCACGCAAGATCGAGTAGACCACAATGGTTAGAAAGACGTTGAAGCAATGCTTCTTTGCAGACTAGTTGGTTCATACTTGAAAACCAGACTTGCTGCGCAAGCTGAAAGTAAATGAGGAGGAACTGCGCTTTTTCCTGTCCTCCTTCGCGTTTTCCACCAGCTTGCGCAGCAAGTCCTGTTTTCAAGTAAAAAAGGTGTTCTTTGTTACATGGTTCCTTGCGTCCTTGAAAGCAACCAGTTTCTGGCTAAGAAATGTAACCTTTAAAGAAAAAAAGCAAGAAAGAAAGAAAAGAAGAAAGAAGGAAAGAGAAAAAAAGAAAGAAATGAAACTTCATCTAAGGAGGCCGTGTATTCTATCAAACGTCTCACTAATTGTTTGGTGTACCTGAGCGGCTTACAAGAAAAAACAACTACCGAAAGACGCGCAGGTATTGCACGCCTCCTGAAAAAGAACCGCTATTAAGAGGCGCCTTTCTCGAGTGCATTCTGCTAGCGCGACGGGCTCGCTTCATGTCTCGTGTTCCGCAAAACCTGTACTAGCTCTCCATGAAGACATAGGAGTTGGAAATAATGAATAGCCCACTCGTAGTCAGTGGCATGAACGTGAAGGGGGCGCTTAGCTTAACAGTCAATTTCCGTGCCGATACCAAGGCTCTTGGAAGCCTGCACATTTGGCCGCGGGTACGCGTATTACGCTGCGTCTAAATTGCCGCGCTCGAAGGCGACCGAACCATTACTCGGGCCAAGTGCTCTCTGCAGGGCGATGTTGGTGAAACGACATAAGCTCCGCTCACCCGCGCAAAGCTAAACTAGGGTACTGACTGTATAAAGACCAGTTTGAAAAAACAAGAAATACTGCAAGGCGAGAAGAGAGAATAATGCAATGTGATTCTATCATTTGAGGAACGAACATAGGAAACGTCGGACCAATGACGGTTTTCTTCTTGTATAACAATATACTCCTACTTCTGTGTGTACTCGTTACCAGTATCGATCGAAGCAAGCGATCTCTTTATTACAACCAAGGTTATTCGGTGTTGTCAGTGATCGCACCGAACGATAAGTCAGGGTCTCTTTTCTTTGTCATTTCGTTCCCCTTTTGACTTCACGCTTTCTGTCTGCCCCTTTTAGGCTCCCACATTTCCGTGTACCAAAGCGCGTCCTGGAGTAATCGATTTTTCTGTGTGTGACGTCTTTATCCTCCGTCCTCCCGAAAAAAAAAAAGATGCCACGATGCCTCAATTGCCTGAAGCATTAAGAAGTATGCCTGACATCCGCAGGGGACACATACGACTGTTTCTCTCTCTTTCTCTCTATTTATTTCTGTGGCAAGAGGGAGGGGGTGCTGAGGGAAGAATTCTCTAGGGGGTGAAACCTCGGTTTGTGCTCCAGGGATTCCGTGCGTGCTCCTGATGAGAATGGCTAATTAGTTCGATCGAACAAAGGATAAGTAAATATTGGTGAAAATATTGATGTCGAAGATATTGCACTTGCAGAGCTTATAGAGGCCCACACGGTGGCGCAGTATGACCAGTTACCACTCAGTCGAACAGATACACATATATTTGAAAGAATTGGTGTCAGGTACGACGTACAACATTGAGTCAAAAAAAGAGCTTCGGCAGGAAATGAGGGAACGAAAAATAGCCTCTCCGTTACCTAGAACTATGCATCCCGAGCGTAACCGAGATAGAAAGATGGAAAAGGTGAAATTCAGCAACGTTTGGGACGTGGTCTATGTAGGTGGAGCGGAATACGAGAGTGGGTGCAACATAGGATGATAGTCGCAACGAATCTTAATAGAGAATCCATGGTCAATGGAACTGTACGCCTAGAAAAGGCAGAAATGGTGGTAGAGGTTCCTGTATCACTACTTCTAGCCTCCACAAAACCGAAGCCATAATCAGTAACCCTAAAAACAAAAATGAATATTACTCTAAGGGCAGAATATCTCTACAAGCGTTAAGAATTCTATCTAACATTTGCGACAAGCGGGTTCTTCATATTACATTGGGCAATTTCTCGCTCCTCTCTCCCCAGGAAAGAAATCGCACACGACCTGACTCGGGAATCGCCAGGCGAACTGGGCTAGCGACAAGCCTGAGGACGGGCGAATACCTCAAGGTTAGTTATGAAGAAATTATAAAACGCTGCAGACTACAAAGAGCTCGCTTTCCGCTTGCACACACCTCGCTAAGCAAGCCGCAGGTGGTTACGTGGCTCCTCTTACAGATGAACACTGCATTACTACTATGCGGAACTATATCCAGATATGTGTACATTTTATCAGCAATGAGTGCACCTACGTCGTATGATGTGGGCTTGTGACAGTGTTCACAGGCAAAATGGTAAATATAACGGAGAAAAGTGGGAGGCCGCACTGCTACGCTTCGACCCTGAAGTGCAACTAAAAGTTCTTCAGCGAGCAGAGGATGACGCCAGAGCCCGGTAGTTCATGGCTGACACTTAGAGAAGGGAGCCCATGCTTTCAAATATTGCTGTTTTAAATAAATGTTATTTAATCCTCCTCGAAGATGCAGCGACGAATGAAGGTAAGTTTTCAGCCGAATGAACATGGTGGCTCTGCATTCATGCACCATGTAACGTGTTGAACACTACAACTTGCATGTGCTGGCCGCTACTATTGAATTCGGAACTTCCCCAAAAGCTGCTATGTCAATCTCCCAGGTTACCCTCCACGGTGGTTTAGCGGTTTTGGCACTCAACTAGCTGACTCGAAAGGAGCGCGGTCGAAGATTAGCCGTGGCGGCCGCATTTCGATGGACGCGTGTATATGCTCGAGACTCGTGTAAATGCTCAAGACCCGTGTATATACTCTGATTCAGGTACACATTACAGAACACGAGATAGTCGAAAGTTTCGGAGCCCTCTACTGTACGGCGTCCCGTAATAATATCGTAGTCTTGGGACGTAACATTCCACCCATTGTTTTTCAACTTTCCTGTTATATCATTTAAATGAGAAAGTTACTTCAGTGCAAAGTTTTACGCTGCAATAACATAATCATTGATTCATTTTCATCAAGTCCCGGTTGTTATCAGTTGTTGAATGAAGACCACCGAGTGTCACTTTCGATTGGCTCCCTGCGGAATTGTTGGGTGTCCGAGCTGCTTCGTTGCCTGACGGAAATTGAACGCCCACGCATTCACGTCACATAGCATAGTAGAAGTAAAAAAAACCAACAAAATACTGGTATTTTTCTGCCATCATGGAACCACGTGAGGAAGGCGCCTGTGCTCACTGCTTAATATCCGTGAGAAAATGGTTTCGATCGGATAAAGAAACATTTCAAAACGTGACGTCCCCGTTTCGGCGTACGCATTATTGAATACGGCTCCCGAGCGCCTCCTCTATCTAATATTCGACACACGGGAAATTGCGCTCCGTGCTCGTGAATGAAAAACACAAGACGCAAGAGAAGCCCAAGTTTAATCAAGGCGAAGCCGACGTGGGCGCCCGCAAAGAAACGTCATCCGCAAGACAAATAGGAAACAGTGCAGGCCGGAACCCTTGGGACGAATATTTATTTTGGCAAGTGCGCAGAGGGAGACAGATGCTCGCGTTATCTAGAACTTCGTTACGCAATAATCTGGTGGCCTTAGTGCGTCCGCGTAGCAGAATTTGAATGAATATTGTCGCAAAGACATTAGTGGAGCTCGCGCTTTTATAACGCGAATCATTCTTTGCCTCACCCATGGCAATATAGCTTCCTGTACCGCTTTGTTCGAAACATTTTTTAAATAAAGAAAACACTTACGTGGACCCAACATGTCTGTTGGGTTCTATAGGAAGCATGGTCTACTTTCATGATACTCGCTCTATTCAGTTCTGGAAGTTTATGTGATTATGTACCTGGTGAGACAAAGGTCAAGAAGCGGACACCAGTAGACCCATGGCACTTCACCCTACGCACTTTGTTGGTGTTTTTTTCTTTAATGCAATGTAGACTTTTTATAAAGATTGCAGTATGATTAGGCACTCGTCTTCACACACCAAATCTACGTCATTGTGGGAACAGTTTGGTGTACCTAAAGTCTCTTTCATATGAAGAAATAACAAGAACATGTAAAACTTATTGCTCACTTCAGGCCAGATATGTTTTGATGAAGAAGTTTCAATACGCGACAGTTTGAGCATGAAAACTTTTCCAGAAATCCGTAAAAATAAACGTACTTTGATTAGTCATCATCACACTTGGAAGTTGAGATTCAGGGGATGCTGAATCTAAGCGTGCCGGGTTCACGCAGGAAATGCGGACGCTGCGTTACGTCAGACCAGAACATCCCGCGACAAACTTTGAAAAAAGCGTGTCACTGCAGAATGCACACATGAAAATGGCATTTAATCTGGAATACTCCAGTGGGCTGCTTCTTTTTTTCGCTGAAACTTGAAATATTGTCAAAAAACTATTTCCCCTGTCTGCAAGATGAAGCCCTGCCTTGACTGCCTCGCATACTGTTACCGTGTGCGGCTGAAACACAGCTAAAAATTTTGATTATTTTTTGGGGGGCAGCGAGGGACACAGATATGCAAGAAAGACATCAATCGCAACATTTGTAATTATGCAATCTGCGGCGATGGTTATGATGTTCGCTAACACTATTCGTAGATTCATCGGTCTCAGTGTGCATCAGTTACTGCGTCCGCATAAGACAAAAGCTGCGAATATATTTGCATGCTCTGATAGTCCCTTACGACTTCTGAGTGAATAGAAGCCCCGTCGCCCCAGCCATTGTTATTTCACATAAAGGGAACATGCATTGGTGGCCCGTTTGATCACACCTGCTTATTTACGTGATGTTCCTTTCCCATTTAGACACTTCGCGTAACTCATCTTCGATCGAAAGCTGGAACTATGTGGAGAATTTACCAAGGACTCCAACGTCACAACCTAAGCATAATAATATTAGAAGGGACGATAGAACTTTAATAATTGATATGCGTACTCTTACATTGGCAGCGAAAATTACCTCTCGCTTACAACAAATGCAGCCTATATAGCGCGACCCCTTTGCGCAGACGAACGGCAGAGAAACGGCATTTCTGGGCTTGTAGCTTATATGTTTGTTCACGTTGTGACCGACTACAATGGATTCGCATAAAACGACATCAACTCGCTCACTGGATGGATGTTGAGGTGATTTCGTTTGCACCACAATTGGACGGTCCATGGACGGCCACAGGTGCGTAGCTGGTGCTCCGGTTGTGTTCATACTGCGCAATAATGTCTTCTTCAGCTTATCACCGCAGTGCAAAGGCAAGCAGTGAAAATTTCTCTCTACTAGGATAGTTTATTTATACAATCAAATCGAAGTATGTGGAGTAATTACAAAATGCATGCCTTGGACTTGCGTCGAAGGAATAAATACCAATCGCCGAACATGCTTGGGATCTTCGGCTATACTGGCATGTTTTATTTTATAACGTGCTGATGTTGTCATCTTATGAACTTGTGCGGAAAAAAACGGCCGTTTAAAAAGTTGTCAGCAGTGTTTCATTCGCCAGATGTGTTTGTTCATGCGCACACAAGGAAATGTGTTTCATGATGTGTGTTGATTTTAATGGCATATTTGTTTATCTTTTCAAGATCGCTGTTTACTTGCAGATATATTGCTGTGTTTCGTTAAATGGCCTACCCGCTGACGCTGCTATCTAGTAAGTCAATTGAGGTGCGTTTTTGACAATTCGTTTGATTTTTTTCTTTCTTTTTTGTGTAATTAAAACATTAACAAAGGTACATTGAGAGAGCATTTAAAAGGCAGCCGTACAGCCCTTATGTGAGTCTCACTGACATTTTCTGGCTAACAAATTTCAACAAAAGCCATAAAGATCACCGTTTTTACGGTGCTTCTTCCATTCAACAAGCTGTTACATAGTCTCTGAGGGAACTCATGCCAGCTGACTTTCAGGCAGCAATTGCCACGTCGGAAATGCATTGTATTCAGTGTGTGAATGCCCAAGAAAATTACCTTAATAAATGAACGAGTAAGCACCAAAAGATTTTAAATTATTTCTATCTGGCTCAGTGTTGTTACCTCCCAAACAGGCCCTGTACATACATGAAATGAGGTCGCAAAAAAAAAACAAATCGATCACAAGGGGCCAAGTTTTTAAATTTTTCTTATCGCTGGTGTTGTTTTTCGTTGGCCGGTCGTTTTTTTTAATGCAATATCCAGCATCAAGATTGGCTGAAAGCTTTTCGTGCGAAGATTTCTGGCCTAAGATGTTTTTTGTGTGTGAAGATAGGTTTGTGCTTTCATTCGGAGTCTATGGCACGTTTCAATTTCACTAATAGGCGGTTAATGAAACAGCAACTGCTTCCATTGTGTCCAGATTAACAATATTTAGGCTATGCACTATGGCACTATGAGGGTGCAAAAAAACTTCTTGTGGCCAGTCCACAGAGTCACGCAGAAGGTTGTTCTTGGTTGCTGTTCCCGCACGTCAAAAATAAAAAGAAAACATCGGCAAATCCCACAACTTGACTTGTGGGAATTAGTTTGATGCGAAGAAGTTGGCGGGTAATTTCCTATGCTGAATACTTTGCGCCTAAGCCAGGCGTTGCAAGGTGAATCTACGTGTTTTCGTTAGTGCAGTGACAGCGCACACATCACGGGGTTATCAAGAACGTCACTACGTTTAAGGGACAATGTATAGTCTGACGTAATGTAAGCACTCACGTTATTGAGAAGGCGTGAATATTATTCAAATAATCTCCACTTAATGCTGTGATGGTGTGAATTTCATACGTAACTTTCGTTAGCGTATTCTTTGGGGTCGAGCAACGCTTGAGTATACCTTTTTTAGTTTTTTATTTTTTTATTCATACTGTCACCCCCAGGGCCAAGACAGGAGTTCGGGTTACATATCTGGCACGTACAAAAACATATGTTGAAACAAGTTTCACACTGTACGCCCCAAGACGCACACTATATGAAAATAACAAAAACAAAAACGCAAAACTATATCAGAATACATCCTGCATAGGTCACGGATAAAAGAAACATGTTCGAATACATCCCGTACACGTCACCAAAAAGAGAAAAAAGATTTGAAGTGATATAGTGCATATTGAACATATTGATATAGTACATTGAACATAATCAACCGACAAGGAACAAGCTAATTGGTAGGAAATATTCTGACAAAGCCTTTTCGAACCTTTGTAAATCGCAATGTTCGACTATGTATTGAGGTAATTGATTCCAGTCATCGATGCTCCGAACAAAAAAACGAATACTTGAATAAATATGTTCTGTAGCTAAGTGGTGTGATATGTTTCGATTGTTTTGTTCTGGATGTGGTAAGTGGCTGTAGTGCGATGTGTTCCTTTAGGTGAACTTTGTAGTGTCCATTGAGTATCTGACAAAAGAATAACCGTCAATTATGTTGCATTTTTCGTTTCACCGTCAATAAAACGGCTCTGTCTCTAAGCTCACTAATAGACTGAGTTCTGGAATAGGAGTTGAAGATGAATCGTAAGGCTTTGTTTTGTATACACTCACATTTTAGTGCATTTGTTTTGATGTATGGTTCCCACAGATGACTTGCCTAGGTCAGTACTGGAAGAATAGTCATTTTATACGCCATTGTTTTAGCTTCCGCGGTGGCATCGTAAACTTTTCGTCGTAACGACCAAAGTTTACGCATGGCTTTATTGCAAATACTGTCAACATGCATGGACCAGTTCAAGACATGTGTAAGATGAACTCCTAAATACCTAACATTCTTTACTTCAGTCAGCACTGTGCCTTTAACGCTGTAAGAAAAGGATAACGTGTCTTTTTTACGTGTCATGCGCATGAAGAGAGTTCTTGATGCATTCAGTTCCATTTGCCATTCGTCGCACCAAAGACTAATTTTTTTGTAAATGGTTATCAAGCTCCAGCTCATTGTCAGTGGCGCTTATCTTCGCATACACAATGGTGTTATCTGCATAATGTTTCATAGCTATTTGCTGAGAAAAATCGGCACCCATGTCACTGATATAGATAGAGAAAAGTAAAGGGCCTATTACGGACCCTTGCGGCACGCCTGATCTGACTGGTTTATTGGTGCTGGAGACATTATTCAATGCAACAAATTGTTGTCTATTTAACAAATATGCCTTTATCTATTTTACTAGCTGACTGTCACCAGTCCAACAAGACAACTTTTTAAGCATCTTTCTGTGAGATATTTTATCAAATGCTTTTCGCAATACCATATGAATACCAACGTAATGCTGATTGGACTGTTATAGAAGTGGACAATTGTCATTAATCTGACAACACATACAGCTGCAGGCGTCTCCTATAATAAAGGCGTCTTTGTTGTATCATAATCAATGCTTATTGCTTTCGTACAAAATTAGACAGCCGACCCTTCATTACAATTGACGTTGCGCCAACATTACGCTTGCTTTGGTTCTTATTCAAAGCAGTTCCAATGCCTATCATTGCTCTGTGGTATAGTAGCCGAGTGCCCTACAGAACGCATGGGTTCGATTCCCACTGCGGTCTTGATTTTTCAATAATTGCAATCAATAGATCACCTCTTCTTAATTGTAATTTCTCAACCTTCCTGCATTTATGCACGAAATTTAGGTGCCTAACTTTCTTGGCAGTTTTAAATATTCAATATCCTGTGGCACATAATGCGACCTGTGCTATACGGCTATGTACTACACGTGTTTGTTGGAGAGGGTTTGATGACGTTAGAGGCATGATTTTCGTGAAAGTCATATGATGACCAGACAGACGTATTTTCCCAATTCTGTCACTCTATCATAGCAATTCAGGTCTACAGTAAGCTGGAGAGCTGATCACGAGAGCATCCAGGGATAGATAGATAGATAGATAGATAGATAGAAACTCTCAAAGTGCCTGCATTTTGCTATGAAATGCTTTACATTTAAAATTTTTTAGGCTACAATTTGTCGCTACATCCCAAAAGGTGGCAACCAGGCACGATCCCGAGAGCCATTCTGGTTTCTGGGTTGGTATGCGTAATGTATATTACCGCCAGACCTTCCTCAGTCGGAGATACTGCAATCACGCCAGTCGTCGTTTGAGAACATGGAGGTGCCATAACCTGTCACAACAGAGGAACTGCACACCACTGTACAGCGAGAGCATAATTGTTAGTAACACAATGTATTCTCTACCATTTCACAAAGCAGGACTACCCGAATATAGGAACAAGATGAGCCCAAATTATTTAGAGTCATAAGTTTAGGCGCCTTAAACATTCATGTTTTTAGGCATGAATACGCTTTGTCGTGCAGACGGTAATTTACCAAAAGATCTATACAAAACCAAGACACCTAAGCAGGCTGAAGCAATTGCGGTTTAATACTTGTTGTTCAACAACTCTCCGGCTGTTTCCTCTCTGGACACCTCGTGTGCATGTAGCACTTCACCAGGCAGTTGAAGGAATCGCCAGCTAGACTACCTCAAAGAAGTTTACATTAGGCTTCGCCGCAACTAATTTCGAGAAATGACTTATAAATTCACACCTGTGCTTCCCCAAACATCCGACTGCAGCTTGGCCAACCAACGGCCGTGGGACACACACCAGCACTTCCGGGTTGGCCTGCCACCTTCCCAAAACAGTCAATGTCACCCGCAAGAACCATAACTGATATTCTTTGCTAATCATCTTCATGGCTAGTAACTTCAAGTACGTCCAAACTTCCAAGTTGGCACGTGCGAGAACAGAAGTAGACAGCTATTCCTTTAAAGTTGAAGCATGGTCAAGAATTACAGTTGAGTATGGATGTGGACGATTGAGTAAATTGTTTCTTGGAGAGAAAGCCTTGGAGCTAAGAAATGACGAAGCCGTTTAAAGTAAGAAAAGAAAAGTTGAAACTTTAGGCATAATTCAGAGAAAAAAGAGATGAAGTTGCAATGTACAGACACCGATTCTAAGATGACAAACTAAAATATGTCCTCTAAGTTGTCCAGCTATATTGTTTATGAAAATGAACAGTCACCGGTGGTGTTGATGGTGGCGGCGGCTTGATGGGTCGAAGTGGCGGACGCTGGCGATGTCTCAGCAGCTGGAGTCACGCGCTGACCAGCACGGCGACGCTTGGTGGAAGACGAGGTAGCCCTTGCCTTAGCAAGAACTGCGGCTGCTTACCGATGCTGGCTCGTTTCGAGGAGGTGATCACCACCCGGAAGGTTCCGGCCTCCACGAGTGGTTCCGGACCGGAGTCGAAGCCCGGACAGCTGGGATGTGACCTTGAACAGTCATGGCCGGAACTCTGGAAGGCCGCGTACCTCCGAGTGCACCATCAGCAGCTGGAGCGTCCTGGCCTTGCCTGACTTCTTGCGTTCAGATCCGGAACCCAACATTGCAGTCGCGCGACACCCAGGATTGTCACTCCAGCCTGCTAGACCTCGTTCTGCCCTCGACCAATCTTCCTCTTCCCTCTCGTGCCTTGGCAGCACAACCTTTCGCGCAAACTTTCTCTTGCTTTTGGCGGGCTGCAGTTTCTTGCGTTACGTGAGGCGCCAACGTCATCATCGTCTTTCCACTGCCCAATCAAGAAGCACCACTGCCGTCACCTTCAAGCACATTGTACATATCATCACGGTGCCACCACACTTCACAGACACCACCACGTCACTATACTACCCCACAATGACATAGCCAATGGCGCCCGCCAGAGCCACCGTCAACAGCTGCTCATGCTGGCTACCAGCGTGGCCGAGAACTTTGACCCCAACGAAAAAAATTGACTTCACCTACTAGAGAATCCTGACATTTCTCACGCCAAGTCACAACTTGTCCAGGACTGACCATAGGGTTGGAAACTTCCGGCAGACGGCAAATTATGTTGCTGCGTGGTCGGCACCGACCTTAACAATACAGATATAAAGTTGATATGGCATTACACAATAGTGATGTGGAAGTAATATTAGATTGCACGGTACACTGAGGCAAAAAAGGGGGTGAGATGACATAACTTATATGCTTAACCTAACTCTTTGTAGTAACGTAGTCACTGGGTAGCATTGAACTGCAAAGAGTTTGACATGGAAAACTCTAAATAGGCACACACCACTAAAACCTTATCATCAGATCGATTGTTCATTTTTTAGCTTCACTCCTCAACAACTGCACTTCAAAGACGTTAACGTTATACAGCAAGACATGCTGTATTCGCATATTTTGCCATGTTGGCAAAATATGCGAAACTGCGGAAAAGAAGCTCTGGTTCTTGCGACGGAAACTGCAATTAGGCTCACAGTCAGTAAAACTAACAGCTTATTTGACCTACGTTCGGCCCACGCTAGAGAATGCCAGCTTAATCTGGGACCCTCATCAGTCAGGGTTAATTCAGAGACTGGAAAGAGTTCAACGACGAGCAGCAAGGTTTATTCTAGCGTGATACTCTCGTACAGATTCCGTCACCGAAATGCTCGGTTTGCTAAACTTGCTCACGCTTGCTGAACGCAGGCGCATAGCAAGACTAAAGTTTTTTACCTTATCTCTAAAACAAATTTCAACATCAATAGCAGTCAGTACTTGATAGCACGACAAGCTAAAGCATTGCGAAGAATCAAAGATGGTACTTTCGAAATACCTCAGATGCACATTAACAGTTACGCGTTTTCTTTCTTCCCAAGAACCAATAAAGAATGGAATCAATTGCCACTACAAACGCAAAAAAATAATAGTGTAGAACAGTTTGAAAATAACCTAGTAGGTCATTAATGACGCAAGCCTTTACGCATGCTGCTTATTTAGTTGTTGTCCGAGTTCAGTTGTTGCATTGTGTTGTTAGCTTTGTATTGTTTGATCGGTGTATGTACAGATTATTTCGCATGTACTGCTGTGTGTTTTTGTACGGTAATGGTCGGTTATATTTTCTAACATCGCTTGTTAACTGTGCATTTATGATGTATAATTTTATCATGTATACAGGAACTTTTTCGTTTATGTACGCTTATGATTTCTTGTGTGTGGTATCTTATGTACGGTTTTTTATGTAGTATGGTTTCTTTCTTTTTTATGTACGCTTGTGTTTTTTTTTTCTCTTATGTAATATGGATTCTTATTTTTTCTCTTCCCAAGTCACACGACGTTGACCATGCAAATGTCCCGCTTTGACCCACCCTGTAACGGCCGACAGGCCGTTAAAGGGTGAGTCAAAGCGGGACATTTGAGTAAAAAAAAGCGTCACACTCTGGTCGTGAACTTCGATTGGTGAATATTGGATCATACTCCTTCGCGGAATACTGCAATGCTGGGGACCTTGTATGTATGTATGTATGTATGTATGTATGTATGTATGTATGTATGTATGTATGTATGTATGTATGTATGTATGTATGTATGTATGTATGTATGTATGTATGTATGTATGTATGTATGTATGTATGCGAACACCGGTGGCACATACCCGCTCTAGAGCGGGTATGTGCCACAGGGGTTGCAAAATGGGAGATGGTGGTACCTCGAGTGTTCACTAGATGGACGCACGGACGGGCGAACAGACAGACTAGCAGATGGACGGACGAATGGATGGACGTACGAACGGTCGGACAGACGGATGGACGGACTCACGAGCGGATGCACAGACAGACGGACTGACGCATGGATTGACGCACGGATGGTCGCGTGGAAGGACGGTAGGAAGAACGAACGAACGGACGGAAGCCGGACGCGCTGACGGATGCTTCGCCCTACTCATCGTCATTCACTCCATGGATGTGCTGTGATTTTTTTTTTGCAGTACTGTCCCCCTTGCCAACCCATATGGTTGCCCTTGCGTGAATCGCTATTGCAGAAGTCTGTAGGTCAGCGCAGCACACAATCGTACACGATGAACTGTGTGCTTTGTGAACTGTGTGAGCGATAAACTGTTATACAAGATGAACTGTACAGAGAGTTAGAATAGACTTTTGAAATCATAGGTACGGGTAACCAGTCAAAGCAGGTGATCCCATGTAACAAAGGAGGTGCCTCTCTGAATCCCTGCGCGATGATTCACTAAACGTCATTCTAGGATTAACGCATTTAAGCTTAAACAATATTTACACTTCTTTCGTTCAAACATGCGCTCTTAGAAAAAAGACCTGCTTGTTCGCTAACTAAAAAAAAAGCCAGGCCTGCGTGGAAGGCGCGGGCATACATAGCGAAAACTAAAAGAGCGGCGTTTCAGAGCCTTTTCAAAACACTCATTGGGTAACTGCTGCAAACACACTTGCTTGAAGCCAACAGCGGCATTATTGTTTTAAAAATTAGGGTAGCAGGCCGGCGTTCGCAATGCTAATTTTCGTAATTGTTCTGCGAAGCGTGGTATACGCTAAACACTTGCAAGAAATTTGGTGCCAATTGTTCATGCAGTGGCTGACAACAATAAGGAATTAATCCTGAAGTGGGGCTGTGCCACAGTTAATAGCTGAACAAAAGGACGCTTCTGTAATGGGTTGGAGCATTGGACGGCCCACTTGTTACGCAATATGCATTGTGCGACGACTGGTTGTTTTTTCACTGTTTCAAAACGCTTTATAAGTCGTATAACGCGATTGCTTTCCTGACTTCAAGCCAGCCTACGGCAAGTTTTCCAACACGTCCCTAGCACAGGCGTAGCTCAGTGGTAGAATACCGGAATGGCACTCAGCGGACCTGGGTTTGAGCCCAACTGTGTGAATGTTTCTAGGTTTATTTGCTAATGTCGCACGATGTGGTTACGGACACCGGCGGTGACGGCGGTGGCGGAGAACTACGGCGCTGCACGAGACCCGAGTTGTGATCTCAAAACAGCTTTCGCTGTAAAAAATTGGTATATCCCACGTACAGTGAGAATCCGTGGTATGCGAAGCACGAACGTAGAAGGTTGAATTGTGAAACCTAAATCAGCGCACTAACGTTACGACGCGGACGTAAATTATGCGTTACATCTCTTACATGCCATGATTATCATGTTTCACCTGGCATTTGTGCTCTTCATCTATTCACATCACGTAATACCAAATTCGATTTATGTGAAGCCAACAAAACGACCGCGAATGCATCATGAGCATGGCATGTAGTCATGTTACTACATGACACACATACTATGACTGCCATGTTTACACTAGTCATCACTTTTGTCATCCATTCATATCACGTGACACCAAACTTGGCATATGTGAAGCTACTGAAATGTGTGCGAGCGCACTCACGTTTTACATGATATTCATGTATTGATTATCATGTTCGCATTAGCCATATACTTTCGTCATCCATCCATGGCATGTAATACCAGATTTGCATGTAATACCAAGTCCAGCTGGTGAAATTACCTCGAGTGCATCATGAGCGTGGCATGTAGTCATGTTCTTACATGGAACGCATGTCATTATTATCATGTTTGTACAATTCACATATCTTCGTCATCCATTCATGCCACCTAAGACCGAATTTGCTACATGTGAAACTAGAGAAACGACCACAAGCGCATCATGAGCGCGGCATGTCGTCATGTTCTTAAATGGCATGCACGTCATTATTATCATGTTTGCACCAGTAATATACTTCATCATTCATTGCCGTCACGTAATACCTATTCGGTATAGGAGAAGCTAGTGAAATGGCCGCAAGCGCTTCATGAGCGGTGCATGTAGTCATATTCTTACATGACAGGCATGCGATGACTTCCACGTGGGGCCTGCCGCTTATGTTCTTCGTTCAGTCATGTCATACCACACCAGTTTTACAATATGTCATGTGGACGAAAGCACCGCAGGAGTAGCAAGACCATGACATAAAATTTTGGTATCACAAAATACATATCATGATTTTCATGTTATGACTAGTTACTTATCCTCGTCATAGACTCATGTTATGCCATACTAATTTTGGTATAGATGCCATGATTCAAACAGTCAGGAGAGCTAAAAGTGGTAGACGGTAAAATAGATAGATAGATAGATAGATAGATAGATAGATAGATAGATAGATAGATAGATACGGTAAACTTGCCGACGTTCGCAAAGAAATGCTTTGCATTTATACTGACCACTTGCTTTTCTCAAAAAGCACTAACCTCGTAGCAAGTGAGTATGTTCACAAAGTATTATGTGAATAGTACTGAAGCTAACTGAATACAGTACAAATGTTTTAGTTAACGGGCGTTTACAAGCACATGTACAGGAGGGTGTTCGAAAGTTGTGAGGCCACTATCCTATGCATTTCTATAGAAGTGTGGCCTGGAAACATTTGACTAGGACTCTACATTGCCACATCAAGATAATATAAAAACGGAGGTATATAGATAATGAACGAAGTGCATGTGTTCATGTAGATTAATTAGTGGCCACTGATTTATGTAATTATTATAACAAGTGCGTATCATAGCAATATACGTAGAGGCATGAAAGAATCACAGACGAGCACATACACGCAAACGCGCACATGAAGTATCAAGACTTAGCCAGTATTATATACTGTAGCAGCCTTTGGAAAATATTCATGCTTAAGAATAGCACACTGCGCACTGATTAGCAGCTATATAATTTAGAAAAATGATGGACAATTTAGAGACATCGCGGCCTGCTCTTTCTATGTGTGTGTCATCACTTAGCACGAATTATTTATTCCGTAGTAATTGGCAAAATGAAGATCGATCTAAATGTTTCGGAAGAGTGGCATAATTACTGCAAGATACGCGGTGCTGTTTACGAGAGATCTGGAAACATATGTAGCTTTGTAGTTACGTAGTTAGGGAGACCCAAAAAACCTTCCTAGTTAGTAATGACAAACGTTTCAAGCTTTACTAGCTGCGAGAAAGTAAAATATACTCAAAAGAAGTAAATTCGGGCGTTTCCAACCTTTTACAACCTTTTTAAAGATTGTGCTGACCATGCAACTACTAGATGTAGCTGGAAAACTGCCCCTATGGGAATCATTAGTGTGGTTGTGGTGCACAAGATAAGACACGAAGGCACTATTTCTCGATCTTGGTAACGTATTTAGCGTAGTATTGCAGTTCTGAGGCACGTAAAGATATCAGCTTTACAATGCTACGGTAGAAATATAAAGCTTATGCCACTAGATGCATAAGAACTGAGGTAGCGACACAAAGCTGATGTTTTTACATGCATAACAACTGCAAAACTATGATAAACTCGTTAGCATGGTCGATATCAACATAAAGCTGATGTCATTAGGTGCAAAAGCTGCAAAACTACGCTAAACACGTTACTACGGTCGAGCTAAGAATGATTTAATCATTCTTAGCTTGACAAAGTTATCAACATATACCTTTCTACGTTGAAGAATTGTAGGACTGTAATGGACCTGATTAGCCATTCGTGGACTGGGAATGGTTAAGTTTTTCATTACGGCAAGTTCAAATTCTCAGGAATAGCATTGAAATAAAACAGAGCTACCCATTCCTCAACAATGATAGCGATGCATCAATAGTGACGGACCCCGTCACCGTAACGAGTGACTATGGTGAGGGGGCCTGTCACCATAGTGTAATGGTGAAAATGAGGGGCAGAGGGCGGCATCACTGCAAGTTTGTAGTCGTTTTAGACGCCAAGCCTAACTATTCTGGTGGCGCAGTGGGTTGACACGCAGTTGAGGATGTGGTCGTACAGCAGGTCGTCAGTTCCAATTCTTTTTGTTATTTTTTATTGTTTTAGTATTTAATGCGTCAGTATCGACGTTACTGTTCTTAAGCAGTCATAATTTTGTGTTTTTCGCTAGAAAGTCGCGTCACTGTTTATTCTGGTTGTTTACCCTACCACGTTGATTTTCCGAGGTGGTGGGGCTCAGTAGGTTCCGTTGGTCGGTGCGACTCTGAAGTCGCACACTAACAAGGCAGCATGTTGCACACCAACAACGTACCCACTGGGCCTCAAAAAATCAACGTGGTATGGCTAAGAACTGACCCAAAAGGCGACGTGATTTTCTTGCAAAAAAGGTAAATTACGACTCCTTGAAAGCAGTAGTGTCAATATTGACGCATTCAAAATCTTAAAATGACAAATCAGGATTTGAACTGAAGACCCGTGGAAGGACCACATTCACAACTGCGCATCAACCTACTACCCCACGAGAACAGCTAGACGATGGCGTCTAAAATGACTGCAAATTTATCTCTCATTCTCTCAATATATATATATATATATATATATATTGAGAGAGAGAGAGGTTAAAAAATTTTCTCGCAAATTCAAAAGGAAGTGATGGGGTTATAAACGCCTACGACAAAATACAGCAAGCCTTTCGTTTGCATTCCATACCTTCACCGGGTGTCCTATCATATTAATATTGTAGGGGCCATATATAGATGCGGTGTAATTTTTTATGTAAAACAAAGCTTGGCCGGTTTAGTCCGATGGTCGAAAAGAAGCTGCAGAGACAAGGACGGGAGAACCACAGTTGTGACATCAAGCGCATTGAGAAACGTTAGTTTATTGTGGTGATTAAATAAAAGAAATTTATTCACCAGAAAATGATCTACAACTATCTATGTCTTCTTGGGAAAATACTTCGGGAAGACTGAGCGTTGTATGAATAATAGGTTACTTGACTCCAGGGCCTTTTTGCGTGGACCACCATGTTCAAACATTTCGCTGCATCGCAGGGACTGTGGCTACGCGCCTAGGCTGACAGAAGCGATTGGGCTCGCAAGATGAGAATCTGATATCTGGGTTATATTTGATAGTTGGCATTGGTGCCATCTAACATCACTTTTGCTTCGTTATACTAGACCTAGAGCATATGATGAGCCGTTCGCTATCATACAGGGATGGTTGCTCAAAGTTCCATCAATAGTCCGAAATGTTTTCAAGTTTTGCTGACATTGGAATGAGCTGTCAGTCGACTCAGCACGAGCTACCGACAAACCCTCTTTGCAAATCAGTCTTCCAGAGTGCGAGCTTCACCGTTCACTACTTAACGCTCTGGAGGTGCTTTTGATTTTGTAGATTAGTTGAACTTCTTTGGAAATCACGTTTCACCTTCAGTGCCGCGGCGTCTTCATTTCGCGACTATATCTTAAAAAGGCAGTCACTTTTTCAACGGTTTCTATACTATGCTGCTGTACTAATGGGGAATTAAAAAATTTTCGAGGCACAACATTTAGATCAACTCAAGCCAGATAGGATTGGTTGGTTATTGTTGGCAGATACATTCGTCCTGCAGTCAAAATAGGAGGAAGACGACAATGATGATGATGATGACGTCCTTTAATTGCAGTTTATAACCAAGCTGGCACTCATAGTGTATTATGAAGGCTAAGTTTTCTATCTTCTTTTCTCCTTCATGCGCAGCAACAGCTAAGCGGTAATAAACAGAGCAGTGCGAGTGTTGATGCCCCCCGCTGCAAACGACATACAGTAGTAGAGAGTGACAATCCTGAGCAAATTATCGTAAGAAAATTTTCACAAGTAACTCATTGTTTAATGAACTAACCTGGTAAAATGAGACTCAACAGAGCCCTGCCGCGGTGGTCTAGGGGCTAAGTTACTCGGCTGCTGACCCGCAGGTCGCGGGATTGAATCCTGGCTGTGGTGGCTGCATTTTTGATGGAGGCAAAAGTGCTGTAGGCCCGTGTGCCTAGATTTGGGTGCACGGTAGAGAACCCCAGGTGGTCAAAATTTCCGAAACCCTCCACAATACGGCGTGTTTTATAATCATAGGATGGTTTTGGGGCGTCAAACCCCCCATACCTCTATCTCCGAACACAGTTATTTCGCTGCGTTAAGAACGTGCTGCAGAGTGAAATGCTGGCACGTGTCGAGTTCGAATATTATTAAAAAGAATAAGAAAAAGCTACTAAGGTGTTGACATTGCCCGAATGCCGCCTAAATAGTAAGAAACTTAAAATATATAAGGAGAATTGACGTGTTACTGCTATACAGTGCTCGTCATTGAGGCTCGGGCATTTTTTCAATCGATTTACGGTGACCTGCAGTGCGCCTTTAATCTGTTCTCTTTGTACTGATACTGTTGTGGAACAACACCGAGGAATGCGTGCCACCTACGTCGTGCCATGAGCAGGAGAGTGGAGTGGCGTGTTTGCTCTATATGGGATAGAATTTGGCAGGGAAGAATGATTGAGTGTTGCAAAGCCGTCACAGAAATTGAAGTCAGCCCAGTGTCACGGCCGGCTGGTGTGGATATATTATTGTCTGAGTTTTCTCTACATCCAAGGAAAACAAACAGGCCACCATTGATATGTGTACGTAACGTCTTGGGCGCGGCGCTCCAGGTCTGTTGTGCAGTTTTTCCAGCACACGCGGAGAGCCGTACTGCAGTAGCCAAGCATACATGTCTTTGTTATCTTATTTTAGGATTTTGCAACGAAAAGAGAATTAGACTACTCTACGCGTGCACACGTGCAGAAGCACCGAGATGAGCGCGTCACGATAGGATGGTTTAGTCTTGGATGTGATGTACACTTCGCGGTGTCGCCTATGTCACGTGAGGACTGCCTGCCACCCAGACTCACTGCAAGACAACTGTGAATTGTTGTTTAAACAAACGAGAACCGCCATGCTAGGTAACGAAGACCTGAAGAACACGCACACGCACACGCACATGCACACACACACGCGCGCGCGCGCACACGTACACGCACACACACACACATTATATATATATATATATATATATATATATATATATATATATATATATATATATATATATGTATATATATATATATATATATATATATATATATATTGGGTGGGTGCACGTTAAAAAATTCCAGGTGGTCAAAATTTCCGGAGTCCTCTACTACGGCGTCTCTCGTAATCATATGGTGGTTTTGGGACGTTAAACCCCATAAATCAATCAAATCAATCATATATATTGTGAGTGTAACGAGCGAATGACTCTTCATTCTCTTTAGATACCATCACCACCTGTACATATTCATCATCTGTAGATATCATCACCAGTGTGATTTAGCTTGAGCCTGGCTGAATAAACAGGTTCCTCACAAGTGGTGCACGGTGCTTTTCGTTTCCTCAAGTCCTCTCACCCGTTCTCGCTGAAGCTCCGCTCGGGTCATCGCTACAACCCCCTGCCATGGCGGCCCAAGAAAACCCTGGCCCATCCAACGTCGCTGTCCTACTGCAGCCACCGCCACCCGCTCCACCCAACAACACTCACCTGCGTGATCCACCTGTGTTTTCCGGTCTCCAATGCGATGATGTAGCAGACTGGATCAAGAACTACGACCTCGTCAGCGATTTGAACAGGTGGAACAATCCACAGAAGTTGCACAGCATCCCATTTTGCTTGTCCGATGTTGCCAAAACGTGGTTCTGGAACTAACACCCTGATCTGCTCGACTGGGACACTTTCGGGCAGCAAACTTGTCAAATTTTTGGTTCCCCGACAGTTCGCACTGAGGCAGCAAAAAAGAAGCTCGCTGAACGCACGGAGCTGCGTGTGAATCTTACACCTCTTATATTGAAGATGTCCTTGCACTCTGCAAGCATGTTAACACCGTCATGTTTCAGAGCGATCAAATACGCCACAATATTAAATTAATTAACACCGTCGCATTTAACGCCCTCGACACCCAAAATCTTGCCACCACCCAGGACGTGATAACCATCTGTCAGCGACTTGACGAGCTTCAGTCTCTTCGCCTCTGCAACGATGCCACCGACATTCGTTTGCATCCACCCCTCGATTTGCATGCGCTTACTCGTGACATCGTTTGTGTAGAGCTTCACTGGCGCTGCTCTTCTTGCGCTGCAGAAGTTACTCTCTCTTCTGCAAAAGATAGCTTGCGAGACGTGATTAAACAAGAGATCGCATCCGCATCGCGTCCAACGTGTTCCAACGGTCCCTGCGTGCGCCAGACGCCCACGTACGCTGAAGTTGCCGCGCTCTCTGCCGCACCCACCATTTCTGTGCCTACACCAGCAGACCATAACGCCCTATGCTGGCTTTCATCGCTGAAAAACTTATCGCGTCGCCTCGGTCGCTGGGTGCTTCGCTTGCAAGAGTAAGTCTAGATGTCGCATACAGATCTGAGAATAAGCATCAAGATGCTGATGGTCTATCGCGCTGTCGTTCGCCCAGCGGAGGCCACTCACCATCGATACTCCAAAACGACAGCACCTCTCCAATCGCAGCGCTATGTTCATCACCTGGCACCCTATTCGTCCTTGTTTCACAACAACGTGTCGACCCATACTGCTGTATCATTGTTGACCGCTTGACCGGCTCTACTACTCCTCCGAACGCCAGACGCCGTCGACAACTTAAACAATTTAAGCTTGTCCGTGGTGCTTTATACCGCTACATTTATCACATCGATGGCAACAAGTGGGTACCCGTCATTCCACGTTCTCTGCAACGTGATGTTCTGGAAGCCTTTCATGATGATCCAACCGCCGCTCATCTAGGCTATCACAAGACTTGCGACAAAATACGAAGTCGTTGTTTTTGGCCCGGTCTTTATTCAGCGGTCGCTTAGTACGTTGCCTCCTGTGTCTATTGCCAACGGCGAAAACAACCGACAACTGCTCCGGCTGGCTTAATGCAACCTCTTTCTTCTCTCGCCTCGCCTTTTGAAGTCGTTGGAATCGACTTGTATGGCCCTCTTCCTATATCATTGAATGGGAATCGCTGAATTGTCACGGCTCTCAACCACCTTACCTGCTACGCAGAAACAGCTTCTATACCATCTGAGACTGCCACTAAGGTCACCAATTTCTTTCTTCGCCACATGTTTTTGCGCCATAGAGCTCCACGCATTCTCCTGATTGATCGTGGCAAAGTATTTCTCTTTTCTAATGTCGAGCAAGTTTTGCGTGCCCCGAACGCTGTTCACAAGACCACTTCTAGCTACCACCCGCAGACCAACAGATTGACTGAACGCTTTCATCGAACCCTATCGGACATGATCGCCATGTACATTCACCCCAACTACACCAACTGGGATGCAATTCTACGTTTCGTGACATTCGCCTATAAAACGGCTGCTCAACGCACTACCGGCTTTTCTCCATTTTTTCTCGTCCATGGTCGCTCGCCAAGTTTCACTGTGGATGTCTCTTTCGTTTCGGCTCCTGAACCTTCGACGGGTCCTTTCTCTGAAGAATTTTTATTTTGTCTCGCACACTGCCGTCCCCTGGCCCACGTTAACAACTGCCTCGCTCAAGACACTCGAAATCTCGCTACGACTCGTCTCGCTGTGTTGTGTGTTTTCCCCTGGTGACGAAGTTCTTCTATGGACTCCACTGCGCGTCGCCAGCTTAAGCGATAAATTCATCAGTCGCTTCATTGGGCCGTACACGGTGGTCGAACAGACATCTCCTGTCAATTATCGCGTTTCTCCTGTTAGCACTAATCCTGATCATTGTTGCCGAGGGACAGAGATAGTTCACGTATCTCGTTTAATGCCTTATGCACGACGCATTTCATATTACTGTTAAGCGACCAGGCGGCTGCTTTTATCGCGCGGGGGAATTAGTGTGAGCGCGACAAGCGAATGACCCTTGAGTGACCCTTCGGTTCTCATTAGATATCGTCATCACCTGTAAATCTTCGTAATCTGTAAATATCATTACCAGTGTGACTTAGCTCGAGCCTGGCTGGATAAACCGGTTCCTCACAATATATATATATATATATATATATATATATATATATATATATATATATATATATATATATATATTGCCGCGAAAGGTTGGCCACGTTCAAGTAGCCCGCCGCAATCATCATGGCAAGAGCACCAGCAAAACCCGGCTGGCATGCGCCACGCGTTCGTGCGCTCCAACAACGAGGAAGAGGAAGTTAGTTGAATCTGTGCCTCTCGGCTACTCGGACTCGACGACCATAGCCATTAGACTTGTGGGCACAAGTTCGCCCTAATAAAAGTGCTTGTTTATTTTAGCTTGTCTGCCTCAGCATCGCTACATTTCTGGCGGAGTTGCTGGATTATGAATCGAAGCCCCGCAAGCTCAAGACAGCGTAGCCCCGACGACCAGCGTATTAACCGCGTGGAAGTGACTCCTGTACACCAGAGGGCAAGTCGCCCTCTTCGAGGTGACTCACCTGAGTTGGGTCTCTTCAGTTCACACCAAGGGGAATTCAAACTATGGATGCCACCACTATGACTACCCAGGTAACACCGGCACAAGTGTTCATTAGCCAACCGCACCAGGCGCCAGTATTCCACGGCGACTCGTACGAGGATGTTGAAGATTGGCTGGACCTGTTCGAGAGAGTGGCGAGCTTGAATGGATGGGACGAAAGAGAGAAGCTCCGTCCTGATACTTCGCCCTGGAAGACTTCGCAAAGACATGGTTTGAGAACCATGAAACCTCGTTGTCTACCTGGGAGGTATTTCGACGACAAGCGGTGGCTACGTTCGCGAAGATGGACCGAAAAGAAAAAGTGGAAGCTGCTCTTTAATCCAGGAACCAGCTCACAAACGAGAGTGCTGCCATGTACATTGAGGACATGGTCCGTCTGTTCAAGCGTGCGGATTACAACATGCCTGAGGATAAGAAGGTGCGCCATCTAATGCGCGGAGTGAAGCAAGAGCTGTTCGCCGTTTTCGTCCGCAACCCTCCAAGCACTGTTGCTGAGTTTTATTCGGAAGCGACGGCCATCGGAAAAACACTAGAACAACGCGCTTGGCAGTACAACTGGAATCTTAACTGCGCATCTGCACAAGTATTCTGTCGAGGCGTGCGAAACGACATTGAAGCCCTGCGAGAGCTCATTAGATCAGTTATTAGGGAAGAACTGAGCAGACTGCAAATGCCCCAGACTCCACTGCACTATCTGTTACAGACGTTGTTCGTGACGAACTGCGGCAGGTGATACGAGAACCGGAGCGTGAGCTGCAGCCGGTTCGACCTATCGGAACGTACTCTGAAGTTCTCCGACAACCCACAGTACACAACAATGCAGCAGTTGCGGTGGCGGCGACTCTTCTCCCATCTACAGCACGCAGCGCACCTCGTCCACGGGAACCAACGGCTATCTATCTGCCCACAGGAGCACGTAGCACGCATCGCTATGTGGAGTCTAGGCCCAGGAAAAGTGACGTCTGGCGTGATCACGAGCGCAGGCCTCTTTGTTTCCATTGAGGCGAAGCGGGTCATTTGTACAGATTCTGCCCTTACCGACAGGCTGGATTAAGAGGCTTCCCGTCGTATGCACCGTGCCCCCGAAACGGCGAACGACCAGCGGAGATTGAGGAGTACTTGTCCACGCGCCAGAACTCGCCACCTCTACGCCAACGTCGGTCACGGTCACCATCGCCTATGCGCTACCGGTCATCCAGCCCACGTGCACCTTCAAGGCAGCCTGGTCATCACTCTCCATGTTCACTGCCGGAAAACTGAAGCAAGCGACCTGTGGAGGTGAGGCCGCTGATGACATCAATTACGAAGATCCTCCAATATGGCTTGAGAGTGACGATGGTGTATTTCTGGTAAATGGGTGCAGCCACGAAAGCGTTACTTCAGATTTGCGGTTGAGAATGGAAGGATGGGAGATGAATGCTTTAGTCGACACCAGTGCTGATTATTCAGTGATAAGTCACAAGATGGTGAAGAAGGTAAACAAAGTTGTGACACAGTGGAGTGGATCGCAGATACACACGGCAGGTGGTCACATTATTACGCCCCTGGGCAGATGCACTGCAAGACTTGAAATACGGGGCTTTATTTACGTTGCCGATTTCGTTGTGCTACCAGAATGTTCAAGAGACCTCATTATATGAATGGATTTTTTGCGAGCTAATGGCGCCGTATTTAACCTGCGTAGGTCCAACGTGTCGTTTTCGACTGAACGAGCTATACCTGTAGAGGAATCTGAGGAGCGATGCCTAACTGCTCTACGCGTTGTTCGTGATGACGTAACTGTGCCGCCACGCTGCAGTATAATGGTGCTCGTAGAGAATGACGCATTTTACAACCGCGAAGGCATAGCGGATACAAATGTAGGGCTGTTTTTGAAAAAAGGTGTCTGCGTAGCCCGGGGTCTTGTTCACTTGACGAATGGCCGTGCAGATGTCCTACTTACGAATTTCTCCAATGAACTTCAACACGTCGCTCAAGGCATGGCTATTGCCTATTTACACGACTTCTGTATGGCGACCGAACTATGCAGCTTAACCACGTCAACCACTCGACCAGTGGCCTGCAACATCGACACATCCGTGACCGTCAACCAGAGTCTTCCGGAAAGTCAAAAGAAACAGATTTACGCCTTAGTAAAGCCCCGCCGCGGTGGTCTAGTGGCTAAGGTACTCGGCTGCTGACCCGCAGGTCGCGGGTTCAAATCCCGGCTGCGGCGGCTGCATTTCCGATGGAGGCGGAAATGTTGTAGGCCCGTGTACTCAGATTTGGGTGCACGTTAAAGAACCCCAGGTGGTCAAAATTTCCGGAGCCCTCCACTACGGCGTCTCTCATAATCATATGGTGGTTTTGGGACGTTAAACCCCACAAATCAAATCTAATCTTACGCCTTAGTAAAATAATTCTCTGATTGCTTTTCGATTGCCTTGAAGGTCCAGCGCACGTCAATTACGAAACACAGAATTATAACGCAAGACGACACGAGGCCTATATGCCAGCAACCATATCGAGTGTCACAGAAAGAACGGGAAATCATTAAGAAGCAAGTGGAGGAAATGCTTTCGGATGATGTCACCCAGCCTTCGAATAGTCCATGGGCGTCCCCGTAGTGCTCGTTAAGAAGAAAGACAATACGCTTAGATTCTGTGTCAACTACCGAAAACTCAACAGTGTAACTAAACGAGATGTCTACCCCTTGCCACGTATTGACGATACACTAGATCGGCTGCGATCCGCAAAGTTTTTCTCCTCCTTGGATCTGAAAAGCGGATATTGGCAAATAGAGGTAGATGAGCGGGACCATGAAAAAACGGCATTCGTAACACCAGATGGCCTCTACGAATTCAAAGTGCTTCCATTCGGCCTCTGTTTCACGCCAGCGACGTTCCAGCGAATGATGGACACTGTCCTCGCGGGATTGAAATAGAAGTCATGCCTAATGTATTTGGATGACGTGGTGGTATTCTCTGCAACGTTCGACAAACATCTAGAGCGACTGCGCACTGTATTACAAGCCATCCGGTCAGCAAACTTGACAATCAAACCCAAAAAAGCCACTTCTGCTTCGAAGAGCTGAGATTCCTTGGACATGTCATTAGTTCTGACGGTGTTCGTCCTGATCCCGAAAAGACAGCCGCTGTTCAGAGGTTCCCTACACCCAAAGACAAAAAGTCAGTGCGTCGATTTTCGCGTTTATGTACCTACTATAGGCGATTTGTGGAAAACTTCTCAAAGATTGCGGAACCTCTTACAAAACTAACTAAAGACGACATGCCCTTCACATGGAAAAGCGAACAACAGAAAGCTTTTGATGAATTGATTGATTGATTTGTGGGGTTTAACGTCCCAAAACCACCATTTGATTATGAGAGACGCCGTAATGGAAGGCTCCGGAAATTTCGACCACCTGGGGTTCTTTAACGTGCACCCAAATCTGAGTACACGGGCCTACAACATTTCCGGCTCCATCGGAAATGCAGCCGCCGCAGCCGGAAATTGAACCCGCGACCTGCGGGTCAGCAGCCGAGTACCTTAGCCACTAGACCACCGCGGCGGGGCAGCTTTTGATTAATTAAGAAAACGGCTACAGGGTTCACCAATACTTGCCCATTTTGATGAGACAGCCGACACTGAAGTCCATACCGATGCCAGCAATGTCGGCCTCGGCGCCATCCTGGTACAGTGGCAAAATGGTCAAGAGAAAGTGTTAGTCTATGCCAGCCGCAAACTCTCAAAACTGAGGCAAACTACTCTGCTACTGAAAAAGAGTGCCTCGCAGTCATCTGGGCAATAATTAAGTTTCGACGCTACCTTTATGGTAGACCATTCAGAGCTGTCAGTGACCACCATGCTCTATGCTGGCTAGCAAATCTCAAGGATCCGTGAGGTCGACTAGCCAGATGGAGCCTTAGGCTGCAGGAGTATGACATTATGGTCGTAAACAAATCTGGAAGGAAACACAGTGATGCCGACTGCCTGTCACGCTCTCCCGTCGATCCAAGTGTACCTGAAGAGGAAGACTTCCCGTTTCTAGGCGTTGTCGACGCATCCGAAATCGCTCAACAACAACGAGATGACAGGGATTTGCTGGCGCTTATACAACACCTGCAGGGTCTCGATGTTCAAGTTTCTCGCATATTCTCCAGAGGGCTCTTGACGTTCTGCCTTCGAGGAAGTGTTCTTTACAGGAGGAACTTTGAACCTAATGGCGAAAGTTTTTACTAGTCGTGCCCACAGCCATGCGACGGGAAATTCTGCATGCATGCCATGACGAGGCAACATCTGGCCACATGGGTGTGAGCCGAACATTCGCCAGGATTCGCCTGAAGTACTATTGGCCTAAGTTGCTCGTTTCAGTGCAGCGCTACGTGAAAACTTGTCGTCAATGTCAATGACGCAAAACTCCAGCCGTAAAACCAGCCGGCCTTCTTCATCCAATAGACCCTCCGGATGCCCCATTCCAACAAGTCCGCATGGACTTCCTAGGACCTTTCCCGACATCATGTGCAGGCAAGAAATGGATTGTTGTAGCTACAGACTATCTGACTCGTTATGCTGAGACTGACTCTCTGTACAGTGCGACAGCTGCCGAAGTCGCCAAGTTCTTTGTGAACAACGTAGTGCTCAGACATGGTGAACCCATCGTCGTTATTACGGATCAGGGCACCGCATTCACTGCAGACCTTATGCAATGTCTGATGCGCATGACAAGTACCGATCACAGAAGAAACACGGCGTATCACCCTCAGTCAAATGGCTTAACCGAACGCCTCAACAGAACTCTGACCGACATGCTATCAATGTATGTCGATGTTGAACATAAACAGTGGGATGAAATATTACCCTACGTAACATTCGCATATAATACGGCCGTTCAAGAAACAACCCACGTTGCCCCTTTCGAACTAGTATTCGGCCGAAGAGTGACCACCCCACTGGATGCCATGTTACCACTACAGGACGAAAACAGCTATCCACCTGACTTAGATGACTTCTTGCAAAGAGCCGAAGAAGCACGACAAATGGCAAGATACCGAATACGCCGTCAACAGCGCGTCGACTCTTGTCGGTACAACAAGCGACGCAGTGACGCACTTTATCATCCCGGTGACAAAGTGTGGATATGGATCCCAGTGTGCCACGGCGGACTCTCTGAAAAGCTTCTTTGTCGATACTTCGGCCCTTATGAAGCACTCAACCGTATCAGCGACGTCACTTATGAAGTCAGATCCGCGGGACACATGAGCTCAAGACGCTGCAATACCACGGATGTGGTACACGTAGTCCGCATGAAGCCCTCTCATGACAGATCGTCGGAAAACGAGTGAGAAGGCGCATGTATCATTTCACTCTCTCAAGCATCGGGACGATGCGTCTGAGGAGGGGGATAATGCCGCGACAGGTTGGTCACGTTCAAGTAGCCCGCCGCAATCATCATGGCAAGAGCACCAGCAAGACCCGGCTAGCATGCGCCACGCGTTCGTGCGCTCCAACAACGAGGAAGAGGAAGTTAGTTGAATATGTGCCTCTCGGCTACTCGGACTCGACGACCATAGTCATTAGACTTGTGGGCACAAGTTCGCCCTAATAAAGTTGCTTGTTTATTTTAGCCTGTCTGTCTGCCTCAGCATCGCTACAATATATATATATATATATATATATATATATATATATATATATATATATATATATATATATATATATAGCTTGTTCAAAGGCGCTTTATGAGGCAGGCATGGCTACCGGCGAGCACGTGCGTGAGCTACTATCACTGTCGTCAATCATCGTCATCTACAGCAACAGTGGAGCTTCCGTCATTCAGATTCATTACAATTACTCCCCGTGAAATGAGGAGCCATCCTGGCGACCTGTGGAGAAGTAAACACGGGTAGGTCGTAGCAGTGCTTAAGTCTCGTGTCGTGGACAAATTTCTGGCCACGACGACGATGGTAAGACTATGGTTCCAGTGGCTCAATTAGGTAATTCACCGGTGACTTTTTTTGTAGTATATGATGTGGACCATGGATCTTGGGGACCAACTTGGTGGAAGGGCCAGGTGTAGCATAAGGGACACGCAGCCAGACGAGCGAATCTGGACCGTTGGAAGTAGCATTAACGAATGCGTCGTGGTGGTCCTTCTGGCGTCATTGGTCTTGTGTTGGGAATCGCCATGCCAGTTGGCGGCATTCATCAGCGTAAGAAGCGGCTTGAGACAGAGTCAAGGACTCTGAGGAGTCAGGTCTGTACAAAGTCATTGTGGTCCTAGTGCAAAAAGGTTCGCGTCCGTCAAGGAGGAAAAAAGAAGAGAACCCAGTAGTGCTTTGAATGGCTGTATTATAGTCGAACATGATAAATGGTAGTACTCGGTCGCAATTGGAGTTGTCTGACGAAATGTACACCGACAGCATGGCACCGAAGGTGTGGTTGAAGCTCTTTCTCTCCACTGCTTTGGGAATGATAGGCGCTTGTGGTGCGGTGAATGACACCACACTCACGCAGCATTGCTGATATGACGTCTGACAAGAACACGCGACCACAATCACATAGCAACTCTGGAGGTGCTCCATGATGTAGGCCGATGTTGTGAAGAACGAAAATGGCAAAGTCTTTTGCTGTAGACAAATGAAGGGATGAAAGTTCGGCTTTGGGCGCGAGGCCCGTAAGTGGAGGCACGAGCGCTGCAATCTCTATGACGTGTAGGGTTGGATCACGTGATTTCTCCCTGCTCTGGCGAAGGAAAGCTGGGGGTTGAATCCGTTTTTATTGCCGATTTCGCGGTGTTTTTATTTTTGAACAGCGTTGTATTGCTCGGACTTCATCTGTACGTTTTTCTGCTGACGACACATGCGGAAAGTTGCAGTAAACGTAATCGGCAGTGTGCCACAGTGCGCTACGTACACGATGCTACTGTCGCGGCCGCTGGCAGTGCTACTCTCACTTCTCTGTTTCTTTGTTTTTGTGGTTGTTGAAAAACGTTTGAGCCCATAGGGTTGAAATGAGAACAGAACATGAATGTTCACAGAAGGCAGAACGTTTCAGTTTCTGCACGCGAGTCTTGTTCACAATTAAAAATTAATGCAGGAAGGGTCTGATTATGTATATTATAAAATGGGACTCTTAAATGTCAGAGTGTCATATATAACAAGGAAGTCCAGTTTCTTTCCTTTTATTTTTGTTATTTTTACCTTATTTTGGTCTAATTTGTGGTCAGTTGCTTCTGTGTGTTTGGCCAGTCCATTCGACAGAACCTTCGTTGTGAGATCACACATGTGCGCTCCAGTCTATGCTAAAGCTTACTTCTCTTGCCAAGGTAACTATTACCGCACTTTGTGCCACCACCATCCTCTTCCCCCGGCGTGTGTCCCTATGTGTGTACCCGATCACGCGGGTTTTCTTCTGCCAGTGGCATAGCCCGAGCCACACCAAGCCTGTGCCCCCCCCCTCCTCTCCCAAATTTTTGCTTGGTATATAGCACACGAAATACAAGTTACCCACTCCTGTCTGCTTGGCCTCCTGTTCTTATCAAGGTGGTGCCCCCTCCAAAAAATATAATAATCCGCCAACACACGTGCTGTCCGTGACTTGAGCTCGCAGGGTTCCTTGCTTATTGATTACGTCCGTAGAATGGGCCCATAGCCAGTGTCACTTTCTCTTAATGTTTTTTCTTTATCTAAAGGCGAAAACGTGGTCAGCTTCGAAAGCTGATTCATCTTCGCAGAGCTGCCGAGAAATATCACACAGCTCAAATGAAACTGCAAAAAAGAAAAGAACACAGGACACAAACAGTTTTACTGAAATATGAAATTGCTGTTTACATCACAGTACGCAAAACATCGTAGCATGCTCAAGGACGTACAATGATACGGCTGGGTTATCGCCTTTTTATGTCACAATTTACTCCTTTGTACAAGCTCTGGAAGTGAACCAATCATTCATAATTTTCACCCTTGTGTAGCTCAATGGAGATTGGATGTTCAACATGTGACCACCATAGAAATTTTGTGCAATAAATATTAGGAACATACCACAGAGAAAAGTAACAACGCTGAATAAGGATGCGCGTGCATGATTCTCACGCTTGCCCACAGTCATAACAGAATGGTTGCGGCTGCATGCGGCTGTAAGATTGCTGTGTTGCTTCCCACAAAGTGGGGAATCCACTTGTGCTTTGCTCCTAAACGAAAATGTAGTTTGCGCATGCTTTTTATGTCAACCACGGCTCATTTTTAAATGCATAAAGTAGATACAGATATGTGGGGCTTGACGTCTCCAAAACATCATATGATTATGAGAGACGCCGTACTGGAGGGCTCCGGAAACTTCGACCACCTTGGGCTCTCTGATGGGCTCCCAGATTTGAACACACGGGCCTACCTGATTTCCGCCTCCATCGGAAATGCAGCCGCCGCAGCCGGGATTCGATCCCGCGACGTGCGGGTCAGCAGCCGAGTACCTTAGCCACTAGACCACTGAGGTGGGGCTAGATGTAAAATGTAGGGTGGTTGCACGCGTTTCTTGTAGCAAAGTTTCGTTATTGTTAACACCAGTTTGAAGCTCAATTCTACACAGATTGAGTCATCACCTTTATGGTCTATATAGGGGTCCATAGCTGACAACGCTGGCAGTCAGGCATTGTGAGAAGGGTAACACTTTTCTAGGGCAATTATTTAACACCTTGTAGATTGAGGGGAGAAGCTGAAACAGTACTGATTTCGTTGAGTAAAATACAAAAACAATATTAAAAAACACTGAGACGCGAGAGTGGCTACGGGCAGCTCGAGAGAGTGTGGCGGAGCAATCCAACCACGTACGTCACAAGGATGCCTCCTCAAGGTGGCTCACGGTATGTCCTCGCACCCAATACCGCATGAGGTAGTCGACGGCAACTACAATCCAACGATTTCCGTTTGCAGTGTGGAAGGCGTCCATAGATGTCAATTCCGACATGGTAGAACGGTTCGGAGGGGCCTGGTAAATGTAATAGGGTTCCGCCGGCATGATGAGGAGAAGTCTTCCGTCTATGGCACGTGGAAGAACGTACTGCCAAATAAAATGGTACATGCAATGCCAGTAATATCAAAGCCGTATGCGAGAATAACGCTTTAGGAAGCCAGCGTGGCCACATTGTGTGTCGTTAGAAACATGGGACAAATTTCAGATTGCCGTTGATGTGGAATTACAATTAGCCACTGATGTCCACCGGGTGGTTAGTTGCGTCGGTACTGTACGTCTTCGCGAGTCGCGAAGTGCTCTACTTGCCCACGCAACGTGCGAGTAGGGACATAAGTGGTCCGCCCAGCCAGGATATCGAGAACAGAAGCAAGCCAAAGGTCTTTCTGTTGCTCAGATGGTATGTCGTCGATGATGACGGCAGTAGTATCGCAGATGAGATTTTCGCAGCCGGCATGGTCAGGAGGTAGGGCCGAACGGGAGAGGCGCCGGCGTCCGAATGCTTCCACCCGGAGCGATAGAGCACTCGAATATTATATTGTTACGGAGCTCGCAAACACACGGAAGAGAGGAATGAGCGTATTTCCTATATTTACATGCCAAAGTGACGCTTCAGAGCTGCCAGTCTCTCGCGCGGCGAGTCCACTTCTTTTTCATCGAACTGTTGTCCACGACGGTAGAGCCATGCCCACTGCCTCGTAATATCACCCCCGGCGAACAAAGCGCCGTCACGGCGCCCCTAAGTCAATCAGGACTGGCAGTATAGTAGGGCTTTAGGCGCGACACATGAACAACATCAGTAGATGGTGTAGCAGAGGATGAGTGCGGTTGAACGGGAGTGATGAGGTAGTCGACGTCGGTGACCTTGCGGAGAACTTTGTAGGGTCCTGTGTATCGTGGGAGGAGCTTCTCGCACAAACCTTCACGTCGATACGGCGTCCAGAGTAGGACAAGAGAGTCATCAGGGTAGTCAACGTCGCGGTGCGAGTCATCGTAGCGGACTTTTTGTGCGGCCTGAGAAGCACTGAGCCGAGTGTGCGCGATTTGGCGAGCGACGCGGGCTCGAGAAGCAGCGTCCTGCGCATACACCGTTGGTTGGATAGTAGCAGAAGGAAGGAGTGTGTCGAATGGCAACGCAGGGTTGCAGCCGTACAAAAGAAAGAATGGAGAGTAGCCGGCGGTGTCATGTCGTGACGAATTATATGCAAATGTAACGTAGGGGAGCATTGCGTCCCAGTCACGGTGGTCAGCAGAGACGTACATAGACAACATGTCTGTAAGAGTTCGGTTGAGACGCTCCGTGAGACCGTTAGTCTGGGGATGGTAGGCAGTAGTAAGGTGATGTTCGGTAGAGCAGCTCCGGAGGATTTCGTCGATAACTTTTGCGAGGAAGCAGCGGCCCCGATCCGTCAAAAGCTGGCGCGGAGCTCCATGCCGCAGAATGACGTCATTTAGGAGAAAGTCTGCGACGTCCGTAGCGCAGCTAGTTGGCAATGCACGAGTTATCGCGTATCTGGTCGCATAGTCGGTTGCGACAGCGATCCACTTGTTGCCTGACACGGACGTCGGGAAAGGTCCGAGCAAGTCGAGGCCGATGCGGAAGAATGGTTCCGGGGGAATGTCGATAGGTTGGAGCAGGCCAGCCGGACGGAGAGCAGGACGTTTCCGACGCTGGCAGCGCTCGCAAGCAGCGACATAACGGCGCACAAATTTATACATGCCAGGCCAAAAGAACCGTTGCCGCACGCGGTGATAGGTGCGTGAAAAACCCAGGTGTCCCGCCGTCGGTGCGTCATGCAGATGTTGAAGAATAGTGGCACGCATGTGTTGGGGAATAACTAACAAATATTCCGGGCCATCAGACTTCATGTTGCGACGATACAGAATGTCGTTGCGAAGGACATATTGACGGAGAGAAGGGTCGGAATGTCCTGAAGATACTCGCTGAATGACCTTCTTGAGGGTTGCGTCCCGGCGCTGCTCTGTGCCGATGTCGTGCAAATCAGATATGGCGAGCACACAAGAATCGCCTTCATGGACAGCGAGGCTAGCAGGGTCCACCGGATAACGCGAGAGACAATCAGCATCTTGGTGCAACCTGCCCGACTTATAAATTACGTCGAAGTTATACTCCTGGAGACGTAGAGCCCAGCGACCTAGGCGACCAGTTGGGTCCTTGAGCGACGACAGCCAACACAGAGCGTGGTGGTCCGTAATAACTGAAAACTCGCGGCCATACAAGTAGGGGCGAAATTTCGCTACAGCCCAGACCAACGCAAGACACTCGCGCTCTGTTATCGAATAGTTTCGCTCAGATGTGGAGAGAAGGCGGCTGGCATACGCAATAACACGCGTTTGGCCTCCCTGGTGTTGAGCGAGGACGGCGCCGATTCCGTGAGCACTGGCGTCTGTGCGTACTTCAGTCGTCGCAGACGGGTCAAAGTGAGCCAGTATTGGTGGTGAAATGAGCAGGTCGATCAGCGTGGAAAACGCAGCTGCTTGGTCTTGGCCCCACGAGAAGGGCACGTTCTTTTTGAGAAGATCAGTTAGTGGTCGTGCAATTGTAGCGAAATCGCGTATAAAGCGGCGGAAGTACGAGCATAAGCCCACAAAACTCCGAACATCTTTGGTTGAAGAAGGCAGAGGGAAATTCTTGACAGCGCTAATCTTGTCAGGGTCAGGTCGGACGCCAGCAGCACTTACAAGATGACCAAGGATCGTGATTTGTTGTCGGCCGAAATTGCACTTTTTCGAGTTCAGCTGGAGTCCTGCTCGACGAAAAACGGCTAAAATGGTCGACAAACGAGTTAAGTGAGTTTCAAATGTTGGGGAAAAAACAATCACATCGTCGAGGTAGCAAAGACAGATGGACCATTTATAACCACGAAGAAGAGAGTCCATCATGCGTTCGAACGTTGCCGGGGCGTTGCACAGCCCAAAAGGCATAACCTTGAACTGATAAAGGCCGTCCGGTGTGATGAAGGCAGTCTTTTCTCGGTCTAAGTCGTCGACAGAAATTTGCCAGTAGCCCGAACGCAGATCAATAGATGAGAAGTATCGCGCGCCATGAAGGCAATCAAGGGCGTCGTCGATTCGTGGCAGCGGATATACGTCTTTGCGGGTTATCTTGTTCAAGGCACGGTAGTCAACGCAAAATCTCCAGCTGCCATCCTTCTTTTTCACTAAAACAACAGGTGACGCCCATGGACTTGAAGAGGCCTCTATGACTCCTTTGGAGAGCATTTTCTCGACTTCTCGTTGTATGACCTGGCGTTCGGACTGGGAAACACGATACGGTCGCCGTCTAACAGGATTAGCATCGCCGGTATGTATTTGATGACGCACGAAGGACGTTTGCCCTAAAGGGCGGTCATCGAAGTCGAAAATATCTCGGTAGGTAGTCAGAACGTGGTGAAGTTGCGCCAACTGACAGGGCAGAAGATCAGGGGCGATCATCATCGTGATTTCGTCGCTAGGTGCGTTTGCTCGGCTGGCTGCAGTAGGGGACGAACAGTCTTCAGGGTCCAATGCCACGATGCTACATGCATCAAGTGGGGAAACGTGGGCTAACGAAATGCCTTGCGGGAGAACTTGGGTCGAACTACTGAAGTTAAGGAGCGGAAGCTGAACGTAGTTGTCCACAATAGTCACGATTGTATGCGGCACAGCAACACTTCGAGCCAAGAGCACATCCACCAATGGAGACACTATGTAGTCACCGTCAGGAAGAGCTGGTGATATCGTTAAGGCAACACACGTGGTGGCTTGCGGTGACAGCCGAACATAATCAACAGCGCACAAGCGGTGTGACGGTGAGGACGGCACAGGTCCAAGTCGAGGCAGTTCAAGTTGAAGAACGCCGGTTGCACAGTCGATGAGAGCAGCATGGGTGGACAAGAAATCTAAACCAAGAATTAGGTCATTTGGGCACTGCTCAATAACTGCAAAGAGAACAGATGTGGGGTGATCGGCGATAGTGATGCGTGCTGTGCACATTCCTGTGATGGCAAGACTTCTTCCGTCGGCGACACGAATAACGCCAGGGGCAGCCGGTGTGAGCACTTTCTTCAGGCGGCGACGAAGTCGGGCACTCATCACAGAAATATGCGCCCCAGTGTCAACAAGTGCAGAAACAGTCAGGCCGTCAACGTCGACGTCGATCAAATTTCGTCGTGTCGGCAGTACAAGGAGAGGATTTGAGGTCGGTACCGAGGATGCAGCTTCACCTCCAAGAGCTGCACCGCTTAGTTTCCCTGGTGAGAATTGAGCGGGGAGGTCGGGCGTCGTCGTAGAGGAGAAGGGGACGACGGGCGACGTCCTGGCGGCGAACGAGACTGGTGACGTCGAGGCGACGGTGAGCGGCTGTGCTGCGTATCAGGGGCATCGCAGGCGTAGGAATCGACGGGCAGAGGCCGGCGGTAGTTGTCGGCGATCGGCTCAGGAGGTTGGAAACGACGGTAGCTATCGGTGCGGCGAGCAGTGTTATACTGGTTTCGGGACGAAGACCAATGGTTGTGGCAATACCGTGCGACGTGACCTATGCGGCGGCAGTTAAAGCAGATCGGCCGATCATCCGCAGTTCTCCATTCGGCCGGATTGCGAGAGCGTGGATAAGACCTTTCTTGGGGTGGTGACCTGGGGCGAGGCGGCGACCTTGAACGGAAGCCAATTGGTCGAGACTGAGCAACGGCGCAGACATCGAAGCCCAAATTGCTCAGTTCTTCCCGCACAATCGACTGTACCAAGCAAACCTGAGGTACTTGCAAATCGACGTGGCCGTTGGCGGGAAGAGTAGGTGTAATTGCTTCGATTTCCCGCCGGACAATTCGCGTAATTTCAGACGCTGGTGAAGACTGCCGATGGGAGGACAGTCCATCTTCGCAGGAGGACGTCGCTGCGGTGTTCGGCAGTCGAGTAAATGATCTTGAAATCCGCCTGCTTTTGGCCAGTTCAAAACGCCGGCATTCCTCAATAATTTCGTCGACGGTCGCACAGTTCCGGCACATTAGCAGGTTGAACGCGTCGTCCGCTATGCCCTTGAGGACGTGGCCAACCTTGTCAGACTCCGACATGTCGTTGTCAACTTTACGACATAGAGCCAGCACGTCCTGTATATATGAGATATACGGCTCTGTGGACGTCTGAGCACGTATAGACAACTCCTTCTTTGCAGCCGCCTTTCGACCGATGGGCTTCCCAAATAAGTCGCGAAGCTTTTCCTTGAAGGTGTCCCAACTGCCGATCTCCTCCTCATGGTTCTCGTACCAGACTTTGGCCGTGCCTTTCAGGTAAAACAGCACATTGGCCAGCATAAGAGTCGGATCATACCGGTTGAGAGCACTGGTGCGTTCGTAGTCGGCTATCCAGTCGTCGACATCAACTTGGTCCGTACCGCAGAACGTTCCAGGATGCTTCGGATGCGTCAGCACGTACGTGGGTGGGGGTGGGGCCAGTGGAGGCGTTGCCGTGGATGGTGCGGGCGTCGCCGAAGCCGATGGAGAGGTGGCCGTGGGATCAGTCCCGTGTTCCATCACGGAAACTCCGATTTGACGACCACTGCGGAGCTCCGTTGTATGGCGCTTCGTTACCCAGCACTCCCACCAATTTGTTACGGAGCTCGCAAACACACGGAAGAGAGGAATGAGCGTATTTCCTATATTTACATGCCAAAGTGACGCTTCAGAGCTGCCAGTCTCTCGCGCGGCGAGTCCACTTCTTTTTCATCGAACTGTTGTCCACGACGGTAGAGCCATGCCCACTGCCTCGTAATAATATTCTTGAAGGTGCAACGCCCAAAAGGCGAGGCGACCACTTGGATCTTTAGTGATGACAACCAGCAGAGGGCGCGATGCTCCGTCACGACATCAAAGGACACGCGTACACGTTAGCCAGAAATTTCTCTATCGCCCAAACAATGGCGAGGCATTTCTTTTCAGTGACAGAGTAGTTGGTTTCGGCTTGCGCAGGTAACCACGGACTTTTGGAAGCTGTTTTTACGCTCCGCAAGAACAGCGCCTAGCCCGACACCGCTAGTGTCGGTGTTGATGTCTGTGAGTGATGATGGGTCATGATGTCGCAGCGTAATCGGCGACGCCAGGAGGCGGCACAGTTTATTGAAAGCCTGCAGCTGTAGGTACCTGCCAGTATCCAGAGTGCAGATTTAAAGAAGAGAAAAATTCGGCTCCATGTAGGAAGTCCAAAGCATCGTCAATGCGGTGCAGCAGATAGACGTCCTTGCGCGTGATTCGGTTGAGACGTAGATACTTCACGCAAAACCTGATGAATCCGTCTTTCTTCTTCACCAGCACAACTGGAGATGCCCAGGGACTGATGTACTGTTTGATTACGCTACGTTCCAGCATATCGTTGACCTGTTGATTGATGACACAGTGTTCGGAAGTTGACACAAGGTATGGACGCTCTCGTAATTGTTTTTTTTGACCAGTATCAATAGGGTGAACAAGAGAAGACGCGCGACCTAAGGTATGTTGGTTTTGGTCAAAGGAGGCTTGAAAACGCTGGAGAAGCATGGTCAGCTGTTCCTGGTGCCCAGGTGCGAGGCGGCAATCAATGGACTTGCGGAATACATAGGGTCATTGGCGTCAGTCGCGGGCGTAAGCGCACAAGTCGGTAGAAATGGCTTGTCTTGATACATTGGGTGTTCGAAATTACAATATAAGGTCTCGAGGCTTCCTAGGCACTCGCCGCGTAGCAGGATATATGGACAAGCAGAGACGTTGCACGCATGAAGTACCACTGAAATGTTGTAGGCCCGTGTGCTCAGATTTGGGTGCACGTTAAAGAACCCCAGGTGGTCAAAACTTCCGGAGCCCTCCACTACGGCGTCTCTCATAATCATATGGTGGTTTTGGGACGTTAAACCCCACATAATTAATCAAGCATGAAGTACCACCGAACCATTGGAAAAGTTGATGATGGCGAACGGGTAGACGATGGTTCGGTAGTGTGTACTAGCTATAGATGGTTGGAACACTAGCGTCGAGTTAGTGGCATCAGGGCAAAGCACAGGCACTAAAATGGCTCAAAAAGGCGCAGTATGGGCGTCAGCTGTGGAAAACACTTTCTGGAGACTATGGTGGTCGATATCAGTGCACGGATTTGTCAGCATGAGTTCAGCATGAGCGCAGTCGACATGCACCTGATGAGTAGAAAAGAAATCCCATCCTAGTACGACGTCGTAAGATGAACATGGAAGAACAACAAACTTGACGGCGTACCAAACATCTTGAATAAGAACGCGCTTTGTGCACTGAGCCGTCAGCGTGATGTAATGGTGTGTGGCTGTACGCAGGGCAAGATTCGCAAGCGGCGTTGTAACTTTGTTCAAGCTGTGGCACAGATTTTCTTCAATTACAGAAACGATGGCGCCTGTGTCGACAAGTGCACGTCCACGTGCACGTACCTTCTAGTAGCACATCAACTTCATTGGGCAGACAAAGAGGAGGTCTTGGAAAGTTCGATAACGCAGCTCTTGCCTCCGGAACTGTGGCTGTCACTGTTCCTCTTGTGTGGGGCTCATTCGCCGAAACATCGGGGAGACAGATCGGCGACGGGGCGGTAATGACCGGCTGGACTCAAGAGGGCGTCGTGGGGAAAACGAGTCGGGGATAGGAGAAGATGGTTGCTGCGGATTATGGGCAGCTTGGTAATTTGTGGAATTCCCCCGGACCGGAGGCTGGAAGTTTCGAAGGCGGCAGTAGCGTGCTATATGTCCCTCAAAACCGCACGCAAAACAGGCCAATTATCGAAGGTGCGTTAACGACCGAAGGTGCAGGGGGCGAAGTAGGATGGGGTACCATGTACGTAAGCAGCGTCGTAGTGAATAAGAGGACCCGGTGCCCCGGTATGCAACCAAGACAGTTGGGGCCGGTGGTCCAGCATTGACGAAAACGTATATCAGCGGTGTAGGCACAGGTGTTGATGAAGACAGTGCCTGCGTAACCTGTCTCAATGACGTGGCGTAGAAGTGGGTATAACGAGGTCACTGGCTCGGATGCTTGGGTCACAAGAGAAAGTTGACGCGTAACTTGTTCGCGCATGAATTGCTAGGTGTGGAGCAGTAAAACGGTGTGATTAGCAGCAACGTCATGTACGAGGGCGGAAACTTTAGCTGTATCTTCAGTGGCCCTGCGCCTCGAGACACGCTACTTGCGCCACTCGTCATACTCCTGACATAGCTGAACAACGTCGGTGACAGTCTGTGGGTTTCTAGCAACGAGCATCTGTAGGTATCGTTATCAACTCTTTTCATAGCGTGCTTGATTTTGTCAGGTTCGGCTAGAGATGCATCGACGTGCTTGCTAAGAGACAAGACATTTTCGATGTAGCTTGGAAAAGTCTCGTCTATATGCTGGACTCGACTAGGCAGACGCTGTTCTGTGCGAAGCCAGTGCACCGCGAAATGACCGAAGACCGCGGCGATGGTGGTCCTCAAGGCAAACTAGTTGGTGATTTCACCTGCATGGTTCTCGAACCAGAGGCTGACCGCATCAGCGAGGTAAAAGCGCACGTTCACGGGCTGGTTGCAGGCGTTCTATTCGTTGGAAGCACTTGTGATTTCGTACCCGATGATCCAGTCCTTGGTGTCATGTTCATTGTTGCCGCGAAAAACTGGTGGGTCACATTTCCGAGGCGCTCCAGTGTAGAAGACTGTCGTTGGTCGGGCAAGTTGAGAAGGGCCAGGAGTATTCATGGTAAACTGTGATGGTAGCTGCGATTGCATAGTTTCAGGTATGGTAAACCCGGCTCTTCCACTACCTAAATATGGGTGTTTTTCGTGAAGAATTGTTCAGACGCAGCTTGGCGAAAGGCGCTTTTTGAGGCAGGCCTGGCTACCGGTGAGCGCGTGCGCAAGTTACTACCACAGCCGCCGATAATCGTCGTTTTCTAGCTTCATCCCTTCTCATATAGACCTCACAGAGGGAACGTGCCGAACACTGTCGTTCCTGCCCTTGTGCATTAACGCGCTATGGGAAGACATATAAGGTCACCATTTTGAGTGATATCTTACACTACCCCAGATGAAGCATCAAATTCAAAACTTAATAATAATATTACTATTCTCTGGCGTTGTAAGAGCCAGGACTTTGATATCATTCTGAGGCTGGCCGCAGTCGAGGGCTTCAGAAATTTCGACCAAGTTCCTTAAGGCATGGGTCTGTTCATCCCTTAAATGTATGTAGTTGTACGTAGCCACTGGTGGCAAATACACGCCCTAGAGCGGGTATGAGCCACAGGGGATGCGAGATGGGAGATGGCAGTGTTGGGAGATGGCGGAGTGTTCACTAGATGGACGCACTAACGGACGGACAGACAGACAGACTAGCAGACGAATGGACGGAAGGATAGACGTGCGGACGTACGGACGGATGGACGCACGAACAGACAGACAGTCAGATGAATGGACAGATTCACGGACGGATGCATGGATCGACGGACGGAAGCTAGAACGAACGGACGGGTTGAAGCACGGACGGGCTGACGAATGCTTCACCCCACTCGTCATCATTCACTCCGTAGATATACTGTGTTTATGACCTGCGCAAACATCGCGCAGTATGCAGGGGCCTGTAGCAATTCGCCTGCAATCGGAATGTCTCCTTCGTGGCTGGGATCGAACCAGCAACTTTCGCGTCAGTGGCCGAGCATTGTAATCAATTAACCGCCAAGGCGGACCAAAATCTAGAAAATACTTTGTTAGTTTACACATCTTGTGAGCTGGATAATCCTACTTAAAGTTGCGTTCTTACGCTGAACTACGCTTACTTTAGGCGTGGTGCATCATTTTGAAAGATGTAAGCTTAAAAAGGCCATTAGTCACGAGCACCCGTCGCTATAGAGTAGTCAACTGCGTTATTGTTTTGTCGACAGCATGCATATTTGAAGCATAGGCTTGTAGAAATTAAAACGAAGGTAAACAAACGAAGCTAGGTTCCCGTGTATTCTTGTGTAGATATGTGATTGGGTCTATGTGTGAAGTGAAAAGGTGAGCTGCGAGATTGGGCCGATACTGAGATTCAGGCCCATACTGGGCTAACCCATGGAAGAGGTGCAGTAGTCTTCAAGTACTCTGTGCCTAAATATGACTTGTAAATAATAACAACAATCACGTAATATTAAATATATCGTTCTCTATGAGCTTAGGAATATGTCTTCGGTATTGCGATAACAATCACTCAACTCTATAGGACTTGTTAGGACACTTGCACTCTCCAAGCATCTCCCAACTTGTTTAGGGATATTGTTCAGTTTGGCTCATGTCTGTTTACTACAAATGTTTTCCCGACAACCTCACATACTCTTCGAATTCGACCCGCACTCGAGTGTCGACTCGAGTGCACTCGACTGTAGCCGAGTCAATGAGGCCTACAGTGAGCGTACGTAGGTGACGGAAACTTAGAACGTCGCCTACCTGTCTTATTCTGACTTTGTGGACAAGGGAAAGTATCTCTTGCCCCCGCACTCCCCCCCCCCTTACGCCTATCTGCGCAAGCAGTGCAAGCCTAAACTTGCTTTAAGAAGACCTGTACAGAGGTAGCCTTCTTCACTTCCACAATGCTGCGTCGCAAGACAGAAAAACATTGCGTAGGCGCCACATGCCGCAAAGAATCTAGCGCATCTTGCTGTTGGGCAAGAAAGAGGATCTTCACAACAAATGCGGAGGTTAAGTAATGAAGATGCCTTATTATGTATCTGCTGTAGTAGAAACGACACGTTGCCTTAGTTGTAAACTTGTCAGTTTGCTGACGAGTGCGATAGCTTTAAACAATGGGGATGTGGGGACATGAGAAGAAGACATAGTGCACCCTTATTTACACCATTTCGCAATAGGGTGATGGTTTTCCACACCACCCTGAGGTAAGATTCACGCCTATAGGCGCTGAGGCTGCATGTATTGCATTGTAGTGAGCCATCCATGATTCATCCTCTCGAAACAGCCATGAATCTTTGACTCGCAATTAACCTCAATATATCTTATAAAGCATCCTCCGGTGAAAGATAATCGATGCCAAGATACAAAAGGAGCTGCGCATAGTTTCGGGAAGCACAGGGCTGATGCCTAAGGCGAAGCGAACAGAAGTGGCGCTTCACGTTCCGAATGCCTGCCATTGCCGGGGTGCCGGCCTTCAGTGTTTTTAGCTAAACCCCCTCGTCTCTTGCATTACTTCCCTGCAACTCTCTTGGGCGTAAAAAAACTTTAGTCTCACCCACGCGCTCGGCTATTACGCTGCCGTGCTATATACCAGGGGTGTAACGCTGGGTGAAATATTTATCTCCCTCGGGCTGGCCCGGTATTTCCTCGTTCCGCTTCCTTATACGACGTGCGCGTGGCACAAAGCAGCAGCGGCTGCCCGAATTCAAGTCCCCGCATGGCTCCCCCGGGAGAGTGCCTCGCCGAAAGCTCACCCCTGAGCGGCGCGAGAAACCGCAGATCGCAATACCGCACCGTCCCTCACGCACGCCTTGAAGGGGACGCCGTTCGCGTATAAGTTTCGATCTCTCGCGATCGAATGAGACGGTACGCAGAATAAGAAAATAAGCGGGAACGGAAGAAAGGAAGGTGGTTTTGTCTTGCTTCTCGATCGCGTCCCGGCTTTTATCTCACTGTGTGCACATTTCCTCGTACGCTCGCTTTTTCTGCACTCGCTGGTGTGGCGCTTCGGGACTCGAGTAAAAGATACGGTGGGTTTTGCGGTGAGGAATAACGGTCCAAGTGGGGTGGGCACTCAACTTTAGAGGACCACAGTATCGAAATCCCGTGAGCCAGCACCGGGGGATAGCAACTCGACAAAGGGGCTTAAAAGCATAGGTGTGCTTGTCGGTTTAGAATAAAGAACGAAAATGCACAACAATCGAAGTGCGGAATGAAAAGCATTAGCCCATCCCCACACGTAGCATTAAATTGAACAGTGCGTTTCAATTTTCGCTTAACCAATATTCGGCCTCCCTTCGCTATATTGCCGAAGACGTGATGAGGCAACGTATAAACTAAGTTATTCTTGTTTTTTTTTAATTTTTGTTTTTTCTGCACTAGAATACTGCGTAGACACGCCATCAGGTGCAGTTAATTTAACAAAAACAAACATACGTGTGACGCCTTGTTTCGCCCATAGCCCTTAGCCCATTTTCGCCCCTAGCACGCATTTTGTTGATGCGGAGATATGGTGGTGGTGAAAATTGAAATTGTCACGTGATGGCCAGCACACACAAGACTCAGGACTCGACGAAAATACAAATCGTGGGTTTTATGGGCCAGAATCCTGATAATATAACGAGGCACGCCGTGAAGTTGATGGTGCAGCAATATTGACCATTTGATGTTATTTAACGTGCACCCGCATTACGCTGTTGGACGGGCCTCTAGCAATTCGCCTCCATCAAAATGCGACCGCCATGGCCGAGATCAAACCAGTGAACTTCAGATTATCCACCAAGTGCGTGGTAAGACTTGCAATGTTAACGTGTTAACAAACGCTTACGTCGTAAACACTAAGACAGCCTCTATGAGAAAGCCTTCAAACCGATACGAATACAAGAACGCTCACAGTGTGCATTGAACGGTTTCCATATCTTGTATGAAAAGCGTCATCAGCGTCTATAGTCACACTCTGAGAATCTGAAAATTGCAGTTAACTGAAGTGACGAAGAAAAACTTCTGAATTTGGAAATAAACGAAGAAAGAGGAACAGTCGACGCGTAGGCGTAACCACGCGAGGATGATGCCCCCATAGTTGTTAGCAGGATTTCACTCTTGGGGGTGCAAACCAGTGTTGCATTGAGGCGGGGAGGGAGAGATCACTGGTATAGGTTGGGTGAGGAATGTGGGGGATAGTAACTCTCTTGCACCCTTCCCGTTTAGACACCTGAAAGTAGCGTCAAGACTGCCCCGTAAGTTTATTCAAGCAGACCGATGCTATAATTGTTTTAATGTGCGGCGAATGATTACTCTGGTTGCATTCCAAGAGTTCTTCGCTTCCTATTTCCGCCCCCGGAAAGCCTGTGAACAAAGCGATGCTGTTTTGGGAATCACGTCATCCTCCACTTGCATTTTACAGTGATAACAACTACATAAATAGTTTTGGCTGAATTTTTTGCCGTAAACGTCACCTTCAGCATTTGTCGCCAGCCATATATATATATATATATATATATATATATATATATATATAAGGGAGAGAAGTGTATACCTAAGGGCTCGTATTTCCGTGTTTTAACACAATATTAATGAGACATAACAGACAGTAATGCGAAGGAATGTACGGGGGAAGTTATTAGAACCAATGGAATGTAAATAAGAAGAAAGAAGAAAGAAAAGTGGATGAAACAATTACGAGCTGTGATATATATATATATATATATATATATATATATATATATATATATATATATATATATATATATATATATATATATATATGCCATGAAGAAAAAAAAATCACCACCTAAGCACACCGTACAAATAGTTAACTCGCGATAGCTGAAATGTGCGATCCTGTTCTTTAGCACTGGGCTCAACCAGTTAGGGCTATGAAGCCTTTCACAGTTGTTGGCTACTTGTTTGTGCTTTTAATGAGGTTAAACACACGTTTAGCTTGTGTTTACTACAGTGTTTATTTCACATGCCACACATTGTGCCCCGCATGATTACGGTCATGGAGAAGTGTAATGAGTCGTTGAATTAATTTCGTAATGCGGTAATCACAGTGGTTGTGCTAGAGCCCTAGGCAGTCACAAACGTTGGGAGTCGAAGCCTAAGTGCCCGTGAAGAAACTCTTGCCAAATGCAGGTGCTTGCTCCAGTAAACGCCATCCCGTCATCATCACCTTGACGCCGCAACGTCACGTGTCACGTATAGACAGAAACAAATTAGGTCCTTTTTCTCCTCTTCAAGAACCAGGCCAGGCGCTCATTGTTCGGCGCTGCGTTGTAGGAACCACTTGACATCACAACTTAACTGGGCTCTGCGTCTCGCAGCATTGGTTCGACATCGGCGCTTGCATTGCTGTTCATGATTTTGTGTGGCTTGGAAGGATGCCACGTCATCGGTAAGCCCTTGCTGTCGGCACTCGTCCTCCCGGGCCTGTTTGCGCCAAGATTGCGCCACTTGCATGGTGAATGCAAGCTCCCTCACGTTGCCACTGTCAGCATTCTTTTAGAGTTGTCCGTAGCATAACCATGCAGAAAAATTCAGTAGAAACTGTTGCCCGCGTGCTTGGTGCCACTCCTGCGTCGAGATTATGTCACTCACAATGCAGCCAATGGCACGTGGGCTTTTGTACGATGCTGAGAATGACATAATTATTAGGACAGCCGATGGATGCCACCCATGATACCACTGCCAGACAATTTTTTTTTGTGTACCGTCGCCATTTACAGCTTACGCTGGAAATATTTTCTGAACCGAGGAATCGAATGGTACCTCTGGCTCTACTGAGCCACGAAAACGTTAGATACTAAGCTACAAAATTCACGTCGTTCAACGTTCAAATAGCAAACTATTGATTTACACCACTTACAGCTGGCGGTGTTTATCTCGGGGAAAAGATCAGCGTGTTTTCAGCGTTATCAGCCAGATGGCGCAAAAAGCGCGCTCTGCATGGGTGCCTCGATGTGTGTGCGCCTCCGCTTACAGGGTGGAGACACCTTTTCAAAGACTCCGCGCAGCGTTGCGGCCATATTTGTTCAAAAGTGTTGGGTGGCGTGTAGAGATTAGCACGAGAACGGTGCTGTAAACTGGTAGTTCTTGTCGTATTGAGATCCGTTCTATGGCCCTTATGACAGGCTGCCACTGTGTGCCACTATCTACTATAGTTAGGATGGGAAACACCAGCAGCCCCTGTAACAGCGAGTGAAGAAAAAATAGGAAGCACAAGTGAAACGGGACTGGTAGCAGACGACCGACAGCACTAAGATATGCGAAGTTGTTGACTTGTCCAGCATGCCCATTACTTTGTTAATCGCTGGCAGTCAGCATGCTGTTGGAAAAATCCTTGCTTGTATCCCTATAGCTGCATCGCATAATCATGGTGTGAATACTATTTCACAAAGAGGATGTTAATCTGTTCTATAATAAGAGGGAAGTGACTAGATGCTTCAGCTACCTTGCCGATATGCTTAGGTAAGCTTGGTGAAGACTAATTATTCATAGCTCATGCTCAATAAGGAAACTCAGAAGAATCAGTAGTAATTGATACACTTCAGTACTGGATGATACTGACTCCAATTAGGCAGGCGGGTTGAAGCAGGGTATGCCTATAAAAATTCTTGTTAAGATATTGCAGCCTAATTGAGTCTGGACAAGCCAATTTAGCGCTAGTCGATGCTAATCTATACCAATAGATACCGATCGAGCGAGACTATGCAAGAATGGTGGAGAATAGGTGAGATCACGCAAATCCAGTCGAAGATGAGATGGCATAACAATGACGTAGATTATCCCCGACTAGGCTATGCTTTTTCGGATCAAGCATGACTAAATAAATCTGGGTTAAGCTAACCGTTAACAATTCAGTGTTGTGCGAATTGAGATTGGCTAGCTGTTTTGGTGACTGCGTACTGTGATATGAAACCAATCCGAATAAATTTGATGAGAAATAACTAAGGCAATACTACTCTTGAAACGTACAATTAAGAATAGGTTGAGGTTTCTTAGCCAATCAGATGAAAGATTATGGCTACAATGAGGCAACGCGGAAAACCGGATAAACCTGATTCACATTAGGCTAATCACGAGAAAGTGAATGTAGAGTGAGTTGAGATTGTCTAGCTTGTTGGATGTTGGATCATTGTCAAGTTAAACCTATCCAGAATAATTCAGATAAAGCGAATCCAAAGTAAGATAATCTTGATCAATCGTTTTATCAGTAAATTGAAATTGCCTAGCAATTGCAGTACGCTAACTATAAATCAATAGTAATTAGGTCAAGTTACTCTTCCCAGATTAAGTTAATCCAAAATATTGTAATCCTTAAACAGTCATTATGAGTAAATTCAGTTTGTCCAGCCTGCTGGATGATACAGTACGGTGACAAAACAGTGTAGAGAATGCCAAAATAATATAATACGCATTGAGCTAATCTTAAAGAAATCTCATTTGAGTAAGTTGTGATTGTCTAGCCAGTTAGATGACGGAGTATGACAAGTAATGAAATATCCAACCTGTCGTTTTGAATGAATTCAGTTTGCTTAGTCAGTTGGATGATGGAGTATGGCCACAAAACACTGTGGATCAAGCGAATCCACATGAACCTAATTACAAGTGAGTTTGGAGGGAGATTGTCTTGCTTTTAGAATGCCTAAGCAAGGGCACGTTAAGAGAGCTCGCATTCAAGAGAATTAAGCTAATACGAATTCAGACAATTCAAAAGAACTCTATTTTGAATACGTAGAGATTGCCTAGTCAATAAGATGACTGAGTATGTCCACTATAGGCCAATGTTAAATCAACTAGATTAAGGTAATCCACCTTAAGCTAATCACGAGCAAGTGAATTTGGAGGGCGTTGAGATTGTCTATCCTTTTGAATGTGGGATCACGGGCTCGTTAAGCCCATGCAGATTAATCTAGATTAAGGTATTTCTAATTTGGTTAAACTAGTCTAATTTATTTGTTATTACTACTCATTTATCTCAGTCGTACTCTCTTGCCTTGTCATGTTAATATTGGTAGTCATCAAAATAAAAAACCATTAAAGCCTTAAGAGCAGGTGATGTGCGTCATGACCCGCATGACATGCATGCAATTATTTTTGTGTTAGGACCAGTCAGTCACGGTAAATATGCCCCCTTATTACGTCGTGTCGGTTTTGATAGACACCAAATTGAAGAAGTGGCTATAAGAGCTACATGATGGGGTGGTGTATGTCATGACCTACATGACATGCACAACCAGGTTTTCGTGCTAAGATCAGCTATTTATGTTGTTCATATGATCTCTTGTCATCCAGTGCAATGTTTGGTACTGAATACAACGACAAAACGTCCGTTAGAAAATTAATAGTCCCGTGTGCTCAGATTTCGGTGCACGTCAAAGAACTCCAGGTGGTTGAAATTTCCGGAGCCCTCCACTACGGCGTCTCTCATAATCATATGGTGGTTTTGGGACGTTAAACCCCACCTATCAATCAATTACCACTATGACTGACTCATGTGTGTCATGGCGCACTTGACATACATAACATGATTTTCTTGTTGTGACCTCTAATTCATGCTAGCCATGCGCTTGTATTATGCAATGTCAGTTTTGGTAGGTCACGCCTCCCTTCGCAGTGCGCGGTCATGTCACTCTTTGCTCACCTTACTTGTGCTCGCAGCATGTCACCTGTCCCTCAGTTGCAACGTTTCAGCACACATACATTGCACACTCTTTTGGCTCTTTATCTGCGATCGAGAGGACACCGGAAAGCAAAGGTTTTTCGCCCGCTGAAACATGCGTACTTCAATATCTTAGTGCATACTTTTTATTGTATGATGTTACTCGAGAAGTTTCAGCTGGAGATTGTTATGATCGGCTTCCCTAACATGGCACCGCTTGAACGTGAGACGGTTGTGGGACAGCGCTCCCAGAGGTCAACCACAAGTGACAACGACACTCAAACCGTACTTGGAATTTACGGTGTAGCCGTCTTCCCTCGTGGAACCTTTTGAATTTGCCTGGCAGACTGGCGACCCATGAAAGGCTGTTTACAGTCAAAACAGCTTAAGGAGGGTGGTTATCTCTGTACGTCTCTGTTCGTCGGAGTGCCGTGCACAATAAGCAAAGCAACTGAGAAACGTCTGCGGATGCGATTCCCACGTTCTTCGTGGTCTCTAATACCGCTGTTTCCACAAATCGTGGTCTGTCTCTCGCCACATATTCATCACAGCAACGATGTACAGAGTTGATTTCCACATGGGGCTCAATGTGTTCATGCTGTGCTGTGTCATGCGTGGTGTGCAGTGTTTTCTCCCTCTCTATCGGCTGAACTGAGCGTGCCTCCTCCCCCTTTCATGGGTTGGGAAGGAGGCGGCGTTTCACCTTCACTTTTGCGGGCCGAGGTGAAGATGGCAAAATTTATTGGACTGTCCTCGCCTCCGTTGTTTTTCCTGCAGGAAATCCTAGGAAGGCTAGGACATAAAATACAAGTGCCGAGACGCTCTCGACAAGCTCTCACAAGCTCCGAGAAGCTCACAAAAGCTTGAGGCCTTCCATGATGCTAACCCCATCAAGTAGCGACACGCTACCTGCAAATAATGTAAATAAAAGTTACTTTAGCAGCTCGTGGCTCCTCTCCTCGACATTTCCCCGAGACTTTGGCTGGCTCCAGTCCTTAGGGCAGACCCCCGAACACATCAACTGGATCGCAGTGATGTGATGCAGCTGACAATCGAAACACATCAACTGGTCAGAAGCGCCGGGATGACCCATGCATGCTTGACTCGGGCCTCAACATTATGGTGAGTGCATGACTTTGAGTTTTGCCAGGTTTTAGCTTTTGAAGATTTCTAAAACTGTTTGTAATCTTCTGTGCGTGTAGGATTTGTTGTACCGCTACCATGCGTCACAGCTATTCACCAAATTTTAGCTTTCATATTCTAAACTGGCAGTAATTTTTCCATGCGTGGAGGCTTCGCTTGTTCACTACCTAACGTTATGGCGTTTAAGAAAGTCCTCACTCGTGAATACTATGGAGTTGGTAAAGAATCTGGATAAACCAGACCTCCTACTTCTGTGTGAAAAGCTGGGAATTAAGGTGGAGAGAGAAGAGAGAGAGTCGCTGCTGATTGGGGGAATTCAAGAGTGTGAAGCGGAAGATGACGAAATTGAGGAATGTTGGGAAGAAGTGGAAAAACAGAAAAAAGATGAGGAAAGAAAGTGAAGATGCGCTGAGGAAGACAGGATCAATGAGCAAAAACAATTGGCTTTAGGAATTTATGGGGCCTCAAGTAACCCAGTTAATGGTTTATTATCCTTTGATATGAAAGTGAAAGACAGTCCTGCCAATCCATAGCTACAGTAAGGGAAGAAACATAAGTTGTGTAAGGCTGAACTGGTCGTATGCCGCCGTTGCAATGAGCCAGGTAACATAGCGATCGGCAGCCGTAAGCCTAAGTGTACGCTCTTTTTGGTGGACAGCAGTGACAATATTCAGGGGCAATTAAAACCCGACATTCAGGAATCAGTTCTGGATAAAGAGCTGTGTAACGTACCGCGGGAGTCAGCCGCAACGTTTGATAGTGTAGATCCCTACTACTGGGAAAATCAGGTTACCCCAGGGGAACGCGTGTGCGCATGGCAATAGTTGAAAATAAAGGTGTGTGTTTGCCGTTAGCACACGTTGAGAAAGAGCGACCGCTCAGACTGCTCGCCAAAGAAACTGTGGTGTCCCAAAACCTGGCCCAGCCTTAATCTTCTCAGAATTACGTGGATACGCTTTTGTAAGGTCTTTGTTTTCATGACAAATTGGTGGCAGCTCTGACGCGTCGATGGCCAGCGAGTCTGCTTATGAGATTCCGGAAGCAGAAAGCGCCAATTAAGTAGACTGTCAAAGTCCAGGTGATGAGGCGCTTAGCTTATCACGAGAGAGAGAGAGAGAGGCGCTTACTATAGCGCGAGGTGATGAAGCACTTAGATTAGTGGCAGGTCATGACTGTCATCAAGGAGAGACATCTGATGACGAGCCGCCTGGTTTAGCAAGTGAAGAGTGTAGCATTCTCTCAAATGTGCAGACAACTAGAAATAACAGCGAGGATAAACTAGTTCAGCCACGTGGAGTTTTGAATAGAGTACTTCCCAGTATTAGTGCCGAGTCGGTGAGCGTTTCCTGCCGCCTCGAAAGGAAAAGGTGCCGGCAAAAACGTAGAGGTAACACGAAAGGTAAAAAATTCCGAGAATGTGCGCTGGAAGTCAAAAGTTTAGGCTCCGGCAGAAAGCGAGATTTGGCATGAAGAGTGTCAAGAAGGCGAAAGAACTATGACGCCGAAGTGGTCACCTGGCTTCATCATCTTTGGTGAAGGCTAAACGGTGGAGCAAAGCGAGGTGGTGCGTACGCGACTGTAACGATAACGGTCCTCCCCCACGTTTGCGAGAGGGTTGACCGCTGTTCTGGGAAGCCCACAACGAAGAAGCTTAAGCATTCGGGTGCCTCTTTAAAGGAGTTAGGGGGCCTCGAAATAAAGGTCACCACCACAGAGTGCTTCGGACAAGTTGGCTTTTTGTCCCCCCGTCGCAATCTGGCCCATCTACAAGTGTGGTTTACGCGTCTCCCCAGAGCACGTCTGAAAGGGTGCCGCAATGAGTTACGCTGTGTAACGAAGGATACTAAGAATTTTTCTTGTATCCAGGTTGACAATTGCTTTGTTTAGCTGTCTAATGTTTGCATGTCTGCTGATGAGCAAGGACTATGTCAGTTTTTGAAAGTTTTCTTTTCCTCCTCATCATAACTGCAGACATTGCGATATTTGCTTAACTGCTTGTTTGCTTACATTTAGCAAAACCTAGCACCCGACTATAGAGTTTTGCGCGGATTTCAACAGAAAAGTAGGCTGAAGGTAAAAGCCTCTGTTTAAACCCCTAGTTTTTCGCAGGGTATTGTAGGTTTTGCCTTTCTGTTTGTTTTATGCGCAAGTTTATTTTAGCAGAGAAATAGGCTGAAAAAAGTAGCCTTTGTTTAAACCTTCTGTGATATGCAGTGTACGTGTTAGTATGGGCATCAGTGTAGTGTTGGTTTTTGCTTGTGTTGATTGTATGTTATCCACATAATGTTTCGGACAGTGTAAGGATACCAAGAATTTCTCTTCTCTCCAGTATTGAATAGTTTTGCTTTTAATGTTTGTGTGTCTGCAGATGAGCAAATAATGTGTCTATTTTTGTAACTTTTACGTTCTTCCTCATCATAACTGCAGACATTAAGATGCTTGTTAACCTGCGTTTTTGCTTATGTATAGCAAAACCCATCACCCGAGGAGAGGGTTTTGAACAAGTTGATTATAACAGAGAAGTAGGCTGAAGGTAATGAACTCCGTATTTACCTTGTGTAAATTACAGTATACTTGTTGGTACGCGCGTCAGTGTAGAGTAGGTTTTTGTTTCTCTGTTTTATGCGCAGGTTTAGTTAACAGAGAAGGCTGACTAAAAGCTTTGGTATAAACCTTCTGTTTTTGCAGTATACTTGCTGGTATGCACATTATTGTAGTGGAGGTTTTTGTTTATATCTTTGTTTTATGTTTTACGCGCGAGATTGATTTTGAGTTTTACTTATACAGTGAGAGATGTAATTCATTAACTACCTCCTTTTGTTTTTGTGTCGCCCATAGCACCTGCGTGCCTCAGAAGCGGTGAATCTCTCCGGGAAATGATACAAAATGTTAGGCTGTTGATTTACTTCGCACGTATAAAGCCCGAGTTTCTTGGCTTTGTTAGCTGATCCATGATTTAGACGAGCGAGCACACCAATTGTAAAATTTGAGGGAGACTTTATTCGAAAATGTAACCCGACATTTCTCGAGGTCAGTTGAGTGCTCTTTGTTTATTGTGCCTCGGGTCTTGCGTGGCTTGTTTCTGGCATTTTCTGGCCATGGATCACGTCCAGAGATTGCTGCAGCCTGCATCAACGTCTACAAGAAAGCATATCTATGGCCTCTGCGGAGAGCTTTGGCGCTGAAACCCCTTCGAGACCTCCTGTGACAGTGGACGGGCTGTTATGATCGGCCTCCCTGACATGTAACCGCTTGGACGTGACACGGTTGCGGAGCAGTGCTCTCAGAGGTTAACCACCAGCAACAACGAAACGCAAGCCGTACTTAAAATTTTTCGGTGCAGCCGTCTCCCCTCGTAGAATCTTTTGAACTTACCCGACCGACTGGCAACCTATGAAAGGCTGTTTTCATTCTTGCTAAGGTTAAAGCTTGGGCGAGTTGGTTCAAATACATGATTAAAAAACACAGCGCAAACAACGGCAGGAAGAAAGGAAGAGACAGGACAGAGCGCTGACTTACAACTGATCTTTATTAGGAAATGCGAACAAATATATATCATGGCAGGCAAATAACACGTGTCCACCACAATATCAAAAAAATTCGCACACGCGTCACCATCACCATGTCGCTACTGTCTCACCGCACACGTGTTCATCCTACAGATAAGAAGTCCATCTCTGTCCTGTGGAAGGATATACGTGGGCCAAACAGGAAGGTGCGTAAACACAAGATTGAAGGAGCACGAGTACAACGTGAAAAATACTATTAGCGGCCACCTTGGCATCCATTGTAGGGATTGTGGGTGCACACCGCAGTTTCGCGACACTAAAATCCTAGCCAGGCACAAAGAAAGAAAGACTAGGGAGATAATGGAAGCGGCTGAAATTGCACGTCTGAAAGATCAATGTGTAAGTAGGGCATCTGTAACCCTCTCTCAAAAAGAGATGGACTTCTTATCTGTAGGATGAACACGTGTGCGGTGAGACAGTAGCGACATGGTGATGGTGACGCGTGTGCGAATTTTTTTGATATTGTGGTGGACACGTGTTATTTGCCTGCCATGATATATATTTGTTCGCATTTCCTAATAAAGATCAGTTGTAAGTCAGCGCTCTGTCCTGTCTCTTCCTTTCTTCCTGCCGTTGTTTGCGCTGTGTTTTTTAATCATGTTTTCATTCCAAACAGCTTAAAAAGAGTGGTTATCTTTGTACGTCTCTGTTCGTCGGAGTGCCACGGACAATAAACCAAGCCACTGAGAATTGTCTGCAGATGCATTTCCCGTTTTGCGTGGGGCCTAATACCGCTGTTTCCACAAGTCGTGGTCTGCCTGGCACCTTATACTCATCACTGCAACAACCTACAGAGTTGATTTCCACATGGGACTCAATGTCTTCGTGCTGGGCTGTGTCGTTCGCGGTGTGCAGTGTTTTCTCCCTCGCCATGGTCTGAACTGGGCGTGCCTCTTCCCCCTTTGATGGGTTAGGCAGAAGGTGGCGTTTCACCTTCCCTTTCGGGGACGGAGGTGAAGATGGCAAAATTAATTGGGCTGTCCTGGCCTCCATTGTTTTTCTCTAAAGGGAATCCTGGGTAGGCCAAGACAAAATGCAAGCACCGAGGCGCTCCCGACAAGCTCTCATAAGCTCCGAGAAGCTCACAGAAGCTCGAGGGCTTCCATGATGCTAACTCTATCAAGTAGCAACACGCTGCAAGTAAATATTGTAAATAAAAGTTACAGTTAGCAGCTCTCAGCTCCTATCCTCGACACCTCTCTGAGACTCTAGCTGGTTCTGGTTCTTAGGGCAGACCCCCGAACACATAAGGATTACTACAGTGTAATCTATAAAGTTGAAAGTGGCATATAACTGCATTCTATGTAACGGGTAGCATGCTTTGAACGACGAGCAATTATCAGCGTAAAATAACTTCTGAACTGCTATTAACTCATTACGTGTCCTTGAAGAAGTACGCGCAGTAAGGTGTGTACCTTTCGTAATGGGTGGCTGGATTTAAACTTCGACGCCGTTATAATAGTCACACGGTATGACACCCGACGACACTGAACGTTTGTACCATGCAATATTAGTGCGATATTACATGTTGTATATACAGGACGAGTGTTTTTGTATATAGCACTATAGTTTTTTTCACTGCCTTTCCAAGCAGCAGATTTTATTTTAACTACTTTTTGAAGCACACACATCGCTGTATGGTAGAACACCTGCTTTTCACGCAAACGACCGGGGTTCTATTAATTTATACTCTTTTCAGGAAATTCTCATAACCTAGTCTATTTTTATTTTTCTCGATTTCTCGGTCATGCATAAGAGGATAATGTTTTGTTCACAACCAACGACGCCAGCACAACACCACTAATTCTGGAAAATGAGCTTTTAAACACAGTTGCAATAACACTTACCATGTCATTGCAAAAAATAACCGTGCACAAGAAGGCCAAGAACAGTATTGCACACACAGTGGAACAAATACATACCACCAGTTTCTCGGAACCCATTCTGCCAATTTTTCGAAAATGGTTTTTACCTTCTTTTGAAATCATCCTATATGTTCAGAAGATCTTCAAAAATATTATTCTGAATATAATGCCTCACCAAGGTTTAACGAGGTATAACCACGTCCTTTTTTACAGAAGGTTAAAACCGTCGTTACATGATATACTATTTTTTGGTGTATGGATGTCTTTTACTACTTTTCGAGGTTTCGGAGCTGCCACTGATTTGCTGGCCATGGCATGGCGCAGTCTTAGGCATACGTAACTATTACCGTGTTCTTTATAGGCGCGCTGAAATGTACGACAGCTGCAAAAATACAAAAGCATTTAGTGGCCGATGGAAGAAGGAGGAAATATTTGAGATTAGAAGATTCTAGAATCTTGTGGGGCATTTTGATTATCACGTTATTCGCACTTGTCTGATCTATGTGCAAAAATTTTTCCGTGCTACTTCAAGCTTAGGTTAAGGCTATATTTAACAGCGTCAGATGAAATGTATGCTCTTAAAAAAGGTTGTAAAAAGTTTGTAACTGCAGCATTTGCTTCCGCTATGCCCACTTCACTAGCGTGCCTAAAGTTTTACCTCTATAGAAACAAATGAGAAGTAGTAAACATTGTCGACAACCCTTAGCGCGTTAAGTAGAATGGAGGCCACCGTTTGTGCACAGCAGGGTAATAAACGTTACTACCTCTAATAGCCATGTAGTATGTTACGCTGTAGTTGTGGCAGCCTTACGGAAAATTCAGGTATTCCTTAATGACGTTCGAATAACAGCTTTATGTGATTTCACGGGACACGAACATTATATTATTAGAGTGTGAAAACCCGGTATGCGTATAAGTACGCGTATAAGTTAATAGCTGCTCATCGGTACAGTGTGTGCAACACCAAAGCAGGGCTATACATATTCCTAAATTTGCTAAGAGGGCATAGACTACTTACACACTAAACGAAAATGACCTGAAATAACCTCAAAAACTGGGTAAACCATTTGTCCTCTAGCGCACTACCTTTCCTGGGTTTTTTTTTACCACCTACTATCGAGGTAAAAATTTACTCTCGTGCTAACTGAGTTTTTGAACGTAGGGAGAGTAGTAATTATTTACCCCAGTGAAGTTTTAAGCGAGTATAGAGAGGGTAAATTTTTACTGCCTTCACAAGGTTTTTGAGGTGATTTCTGGGAGTTATTTCCGGTAGTAAGAAAAATGAAAATTGACAGGTGAATTCGCTTAGAGTCGACAAATTTATCAAATAGCAGAATTGATTGAATTTATTAAACGGCAGAATTGGTGACACATAGATTCACACAAGACAAGCACGCACACACAACAAATGCAGAATAATACACCACTAGAACAGACTGCACGCGTTGCTCAACTACACTTTGACAATCCGGTATATATAGGCACTACTTTTTGACCGGCCCTGTAGTACCGGTAGGAGAGCTCTTTTTTGCATTGATTAACAACAACGGTTGAAGGCGCAAGCGTAAACTTAAGGTGGGCTGCAGGGCATTAAATGTCACACTGACCTTTTATTTTAAATCTACCCGGTCTCACCTTTTTGAGTATCCAATAATTACTTGGCACACCGGGCTCGCCACGCGTGTTACCACGCGTGTTAGCACTGCTGATGCACAAGTACGTAAAATGCACAAGTACGTAAATGCACAAGTACGTAAAGTACGTAAAAATCATGGTAGCTCAATGATTTTCATTGAGCAACGGTGCACAAACGCAGTAGCAGCACGTATTCATCACAACGGGCGTAGAGAAGCGGTGCACGCCTGCACACAAGAATTTTACCGACGGCGTACTAGGCCTTTTCGAGGAGCACGACTATCCGATGAAACACAGCTGGCGATCACAGAACACATATCCTGTGCGAATTTCGTCGTCAATTCAGACACAAAAGAACACGCGACCGCTATCTTACGGGGACGGGGCGGTGTATGCATACTTCCAACGAAAGACCACCGTCCGGGTTTTCTTCGTGCTCACCGGCAGCCGCTTGTTGGTTCCGTCTGCCTGGTATCGGCTTCGCGCTACATGTTTGAGAACAGTTGGTGCATGAGGTGGGCGATTCGGGCAGCACTTTACTCATGCAGACATCGCCTACTGTGGAACAAATATATGCGATACTTCTTTCACCTGCCCCGGCGACACACCCCCACTGGTCACTGGCGGCCGCGGCTCGGTGCCGACGACAGAGTGAAGCATTTTCCTTATTGCTTCTCCAGTAGGCAAGCACGGACGATGACACCAGATTGATTTTGTTACCACTGGCAGATATTCGCGATTCGGCTTGGAAGCGAGATATCCGTGACGTGCAGGTTCGGAGGCGCTCGGAAGCGCATAATCGCTCGATGATGTAGGAAACACGTGAGATCCATGAACCCAACGAGATACACAGATACCGAGCTTCTTGCACCGTTTGTCTCCAAGGCCACCGCCGAGCAAAAGACAACAATTTGCGAAAATATGCAGGAGAACTTTCCACAGCAGGTTTTCTTTCTTTTTTTTCTTCTTTTCAGATCCCCCCCCCCTTCCCCGCATTTTTTTCGTTCACAGAATGCTGTTCTCGCTAGTTGTGCTTATGCTGCCCCCAGTTAAAGTGTAAGTGCGTTGACTCGAGGTCAGTCCTGAGGCATGGCGATACAAAAAAAAAACAGATCTGTGGTCTTCGCGTACCTTCATGATTCACTGAGAGCGTCACAATGGGGGGCATGGGGCAAAAGCCACCGATGCAGCTGCACCTTGCAGTCACGTGGTAATAAACTCTAAAACGCAGGTTAAAAATCACGTGATAGAAAACTCCCTACGTGGTAAAACTGGATTTTGACATCCTTTTACTACTTGCCTGAGAGGTGGTGGTAAAACTATGTCATGTACCACCTTTTACTCCTACACGAGGTAGTAATTTTAAACGCGAGAGAGTTTTCAGAGGTCATGAGCCGCAAAAACCCTAAACTCGGATAGTTTTTGCTTACAGTGTACGTCACGTGAAAGCGTTGATTGATTGATATGTGGGGTTTAACGTCCCAAAACCACCATATGATTGAGAGACGCCGTAGTGGAGGGCTCTAGAATTTTCGACCTCGTGGGGTTCTTTAACGTGAACCCAAATCTGAGCACACGGCCCTACAGCATTTCCGCCTCCATCGGAAATGCAGCCGCCGAAGCCAGGATTGGATCCCGCGACCCGCGTGAAAGCGTTCGTATTCTGGGTCTTCATATATGTGTTCTCGCTAACGGTTCACTCGTGCCTTTATTCTACATTTTCATGTTGAGATGTCATTGCGGTGCACACTTACCTGGCTTAAAACACGAATAAGCGATTACTAAATAATGTAAAAAGACAATGCCATCACGTTATTTAAGTTCATGCATTTGTAATATATTTGACCTAATATCAAAATTCTATCGGCAGCCATAAACAAAATATGTTTAAGTCTGTTGTGCACGGTAATTTCCTATCCCAAGAACAAGGTGTGCTGTCTGTCATGGTAGCAAGGTTACTAGCTTCGCATTATTACTTCACTGTAGATACTCATCAAAAGTAGTAAGTGCCAGTCGTGGTAGTTGATTTACTGCAGTTAATACATAGGTAGGGAATGTAGTAAAAACCATTTGCTACCCTTAACTTAGCTAGTAATGCAACTTTAAGATTTCTAGTAGCAAGCATCCTTTAAAAGGAGGGGTATCAAACTCACCTCCGCTGGCAGGTCATGGTCACGAAATTCAGTCCCACAAGAGTCAGGACAATGAAGTAAACTGAAACGAGGAGAAGAAGGCGGGGGTCAACAAAATTACGCCTAACACTTTTTTGAAAGAGCGTATTTTCTATATCTCGCTCGTTGATAACCTATGAAGGGGGTTTGGCATCAGGATTCCAAACATACGGACACTGCTCTCTTGCACGAGTGAAATCTGAAGAACGATTTTTTTGTTTCGTGGTTATGCTTCACAACACACTACAGATGAGTAAATAAGATGATTAATCACAACAGATGAGTAAATATTGCGAGTAGCAAGTATGCAAGTGAGAAACATTTTCTTCTTTGTGAAGCCACCGGCCGCTAGCAAGACATCCACGGGCCACGTGTATGAGACTCCTTATATGAATAAATACGATAAATTTAAGTTAAACTAAATTGAAGCAGAAAAATAAGTGCGAGAGAATTTCGATGGCTATTTTTCGGTGCGTTTAGAGATGGCGCTAGACTGCTGCTGCTACACTTCAGCTACCGTTGCGAAGCGTGGTAGAAGTGCTATAGGAATAGACGCGTGGTATCGCAGAAAAACATCCCGAAACGCCTCGTACAGGGAAGCGCCAGCCGACTTTTCTAAGAGATTGTAGGGGAGGGAAGAGAAGAGAGTGGGCGAGCCATCCTCCGTACACTTCGCACCTTTGGTTTTTTGCTCCTCGGAACGGAAACCCACTTCCTTTCGCTTTGGGAACCGGGGCGTGTCAAAGCGACCAGGGCCAACCTTCCCCAGATGCTTCCAGCCAAAGCCCGTAACTCCCCTCCCTCTCCTTGGTTCCATTTCTTTCTTTTCTTTTTAACATATTTTCGTGTTTCTCCAGCGGTATCCCATCTGAGCCGGCTGTCTTTGAGACTACGCACGCGTGCCAGGCTTTCGTCCCGCGATCAGTGAGGTATGTGCTGTGTGCTTTCGGAAAAAGAAGTGCCTTCAGTGCACCGATCGTTTTGCTCGACGGCACCCCGCGGTCGAGTGCCCGAAGATCGAGAAAGGCGTGGTTTCTTTAGGAACGTCATTAGGAACGACAAACTTTTTTTTCTTTGTCCAGGGTGTCATCAACGTGGAGGTGATTCCATTAGGTGGTTAGGCGCTTGTACGCGCTTTTCCGTGCTTTTGCTTGCTGTTGCCAGCGGGCCTGCTTTTATGCTTTAGCGCAGTAACTGGCTGTTCTTGCTTTGTGGGTGAGTGCATGTGTGTGTGCGCACGTGCATGTGTGTGTTAGTCTGTGTGTGTGTTGTGTGTGCATGTGTGTGTAATACATATTACTTTTGCTTCTGATATACCATACATACCTATACAATAAAATACCTTTACTTATGGAGCTTCATTACTTTGTCCGAGTTTCCCCAGCCTATTCAAAATTTTCATAAAAAAAGCTACTGATGTCTTCATTTCGGTTCCTGTTTTTCATCTTGCTAATTTTGGTCTTTCATTGAGCTCACGAGTGTGCTTCACGTGAACGAATGCCTATACATGTACTCACATCAAATTTTGTAGCCAGATACGACAGCATCTGTTCCTTAAGTGTCTCTTTCGGTCTCACATTTCTATTAGGCGGAAGGCTTATATGCTTCATCAATTGGGAGAAGTGCTTCGGCGTAGCTATTGCCAAAAGAACGGCGCCAACAACATCTTCCTTTTGACGATGATGATTTTTGTATGAATCCATAGTTCCATAATTTATCATTATCACCATCTTGTTCTATGTTGTCACTGATGATGATTATATTGGTAGTTGTGACCAGATAGCCATACTGGTCGAGCCTCGTTATTCGAATAAATTAGGGTCCCTTTGATCTTTCTTACAATTTTTTTTATTAGGATTCAAAGCTGCAATTGTTTCAGCTTGGTAATTTTCATTCCCCCTTTCAAAAGTGTTTGTAAAGAGTAAGTTTTATTGAGACGTACATGATTTAGAATCATTTCGGTATATTCAGCCAATGCTCTTTTTGGCTCATGTTCGTTGTTTGCATCACGCTGTTTAAATAAAGATATAAACGTTGCAGCCTGTCCAGCTCGCTGTGTGATATGTTTGTTATCGCAAAGCCGCAAGCAAAGGTTTGCATCCATGAAACTCAATCTTAAAGGGCGGGCTTGACACGCGCTGCCACGCGGAAGCAGCTGTTAACGTACAAGTTACGTCCTAGCCTCCTGAAGTGAGTTGGCGTGCCACCCGGTCACTAGGCACATAAAAGCGTCATCAACACGCTGAGCAGGGTGTCCGAATTTTTAACGCGACATCGTTACTGGGCGGCTATTTGATACGGCCATCGAATTTGTTACAGTTGCAGAGCAAACCGGCGCTGAGGCATTTTGCACGCATAAGAATACTAGTATGTTTCTGTCTCACATTATAACCGTTCACGAAATACCAGGAGACTTTAGAGACGTGTCTCACTTCAACGCGTTGTTTTTTTTTTTGCACCAAAATGGGTTCATTGAAGCAAAACATAGTAAGTTATTTTTTGGGCATTACACGGATACGGCTTTTATTTAACTTTGAAAACTTCTGCGTCAACGTAGAAATTTACAAAACGTAAACAGTAACGAGTTACTGCTAAATTTGAAAGGGAGGCAGCAAAGTTAATAACGGTTCCCTACGAGACCTCTAGGAAAGCAATATAGCCGAATGAGCTTTCATTACAGAATACAATACCTGTGAATGAAGTCCGTTTGTAAAGGTTTTGTACAATTGTACAATTTGTACAAAAATGCCTTACTTGTGCGGCCGTATCTACGCTCGAAGCCCAGCATCGCTTAACTCCAGCCAAGACAAACCTCGTAGATATGCATATCCCGTCATTCCCCATTGCCGCCACAAAGACCCTTAACAATTTTCCACAGGTGGTGGCGCCAGATTTCCCTGCAACCATCGAAAACTAAATGCAACACAGCGCACTCATGCATGCGCATCAAAACGCTGTTAAAGATGTACTCGCTTAAACGTTTATTACGCGCAGATATTTGCGCTTAAAGGTTTATTACGTTGAGACACTGCGCACTACACCCCAGCAATACGTGATACGTGTATTCTATTTCAAATGTATGGCTTATTTCTTTGGTTGTTGTGTTAGCAATCACCATTCTAGCTCCGGTTACAAACCAAGGCAGCAATCATGCAATAGTGATCTCCCGCATCGATACAAACTAGCATTTTCTGTTTGCCCAGTCTCCTGACATCGATAAATAGATGACATATTCGTCTATCACTTCGGGCCTTTCCACGCTAGGAGACAAAGCATCAGATATATTCTGTCTTTATCATCATAATACACTGAGTGCATTCAGCCCCGAATCCTAAGTTTCTCTATGGTAGCTTGAAAATGAAGCTTAAAAACACTTTTTGCTCTGAGAGATGAAGGCTGGCTTACCGAGTCTTTGGCACCATAAACAATGTGTAAAATTTCTCTGTAACCTTTATTGGCGCTGCGCGCAATGCCGTCCTGATCTGGCGCATGATCCAACTATCCAAGAGTCCCAAACCGCATCTTCCCCACTACCCCATCTTCTTCGTCTCTTCCAGCAATTTCCTACAGAGCATCCGCGTACGTGTGAGAACACTAATATTTCTGGCTGAGATAGGCTTACTGAATGTAACATATGGTGTTCCATTCTTTTCCAACATTGTCCCCCTTTTGACCAACAACAGAACTTGCAACACGCTATCAACCTAAAGAGAATATTTTGCCGGGATCCACCGCTTGCTGCGACATCACCACCACAACCAAACAACAACAACAACAACAACAATAACAACAACAACAACAACACAATGCATCGGACATTCTTGGTTAAATTCTTGGAATAAATGAAACAACGGACATCGGACATTCTTGGATTAAATGAAACGCAAGATGCGGCAGTGATTCTCATTCTATATAAAGGAAACCTCACTTTGGCATGGTCGTTTTTAGCCCATAATAACTGATGTCTGGCTGAGACCAAAGAAATATGCTCTTGTAGCTCGCCAGTGAAATTTTTTGTACTGTCAGTTGATCTGCTGTGGACGTGAATTGTCGCATAATTTTCGGCATAACTGATGTACTAGCCTAAATTATGAAGTCTAGCGTATGAGTGTCGAAGAACGCATATTCTAAATCATATCCACAAACATCCAGAAGGAAATCGCTCTGAAAAGAAATCTTAAAATATTACGCTTGTTAAGTTGTCTTTTTGTCAGCTACTTTTGTTCATTTTCGTCACAAACCTGTCAACTATTTGACACCGAATTCCGAAACAAAGCAGTTTTAAAACGGATATTACATACTGACGGTATCAACGTCGTGCGCGCTCATTAAGAAAACTTTGTGCGGGCACACTCGCTAAATACTCCCTTCAGTTCTCTTTCTATCTCTTTTTGTGCTCCCACGGATGTTCTATTATTATACGAGTAGAAATAATCGCAAACGCACGTACGCGCACAGAAAGAAAAAAAAGAAACCTTCCACGGCAAAGCCTTGCCACGTGTTCTTTGACTTCTCGATTTATACAGCAAAGCACGACTTAATATTGATTTATCTTCCCCTTTCTCACAACTATTTTGCTTTCCCTTTTTCCCCTAAGGTAAATATTTTTGTTTCAAGATTACTCCATGAAAGAAAAAAAGGGATGTGCTGCAAAAATGCGGGCTGTGATTCAACAAAAAAGAAACGGGAAGCCACAGGAGTTCCGCAAAGCGGGTAGCTTAAAAATTATATTTTCCGCAGACGAACGGGAGAGACAATAAAAAAGGGATGAGAGGTTACAGAGCCTAGCACGCAAAAGCACGCGAAGAAAAATAAACGTGAATTTTATCTTATTCTTTCGACAATGCCATCCAGTCGGGACCACGATGGACGTTATAACACTGTGCAGTGCCGAAATACGAGAAGAGGAGGTAGGGACGTGGTGATTGCGACTCCATCCGTCCGTTGTCACAGAACGAGCGCTAAAAAAAAGCGCGCCGCCAAATCCTTGCGACAACGTGCGGCAGAAACGCCGCGAGATAAAAAGAAAAAAAAAGAAAGCAAACATCCAAGGCTCCCGGGCGCGCGCTCTCCCCGCAGAAGCATGGCTTCGCAGACGAACCTCCTCACCCCACATCGGCGGCCCAGCAAGGCCGCGATTTTTCTAGAACGAGTGAATCATTCTCCGGAGAGGGCAGTCGAACCGTCTCGTGCCTCTCTCCCCAGCCTTCGCTGCGCATCGCGCCGACGAAATGAGGAGAACGTTCTGGAAGGTGGCGCGGAAAGTATTTAATCGAGCGGCCGAGACGAGAAATCAGGAGAAGACGGAAAGTTAGCGCCGGAGCGCGGTAGGAATTCCGCCGTGTAGTCGGCGAAGGTTCTGCCCGAAGTGACAGAACAGGAGGAGACGGAAGTGAGCGCCAGAGTGCGTAGAGAGTCCGCCGTGTAGTCGGCGAAGTTTTGGTCCGTAGGGACGGCTCGAGCTACAGGCAAGAGCGTGGGTTGACCGCTATCGAGCGAAGACGCGGGCAACAGCTGCGTGTGTGAAGCCGACGGATTTCCGGCGAAGAAGTTTGAAGCTTGGAGAGTGGCCATTTGAGGACGCGAGGTTTCCTGGAAGAGAAACTTCGAGAACTACGGAACGACAACAACGCTGGACCTTGAGTGAGTGATTCTCGGAAGAGTATCATTCAGACTTTTGTTCCAAGGACTTTGGACTGAATAGGTTTTTTATCTCTTTAGTCCTTAAGTGTCTTGGTTGTTCAATGCATGCGACTGCATTGTAGTGCGTATTGTTGTCTGTGTCCGTTGTTTTGAGTGTGGCTGATTGTACTGTGTAGTACGTTGTCTGATTGGTGACGTATTGTATGTAACTATTGTGGAGTGTGCATTCTTGTGTATTGTTTTCGATCTGCCATTTTTGAGAATATAATATTTGTTTTGTTTATCAACTCTCGACTCTGACTTGTTCTTTGGGCCACAGCCGGCGTCCGCTGGCGCACCAATAAGGACCACTTCTAAATTGTCCACGCTTTCGCGGTGCGGTTCGGGAGGCCGATACTTCGGCTCTTGGAACTAGCCCGGCGATCGCCTCCCTAATAAACGGGACAGGTGTGACAATCAATCTGGCGTCCGCGACAGGACCTTTTGGTGCACAGTGTGTCCAAAGTAGTGAGAAAGAGCCTCGAGTTGTTGATAGTGCTATCGGAACGATTTTGTGTGTTGTTCAGTGTTCTCGTTAACGAGTGCAGGGGAGTGCTCCGATAGACTGATCTAGGCAGATACTTTTTTCACGCGGCAAGGTTTATTTGCGAGACACCATGGATCTCGAAAAGTTAGTTGCTCTTGGTGAAAAGATGGGTCTTTCTGGCGCCGAACTACGGAAGTGGGTCACCCAGAAGGAAAAAGAAGAAAAAGAGAGAGCCAAAGAAGAAAAAGCAGCCGAGCTGGAAAAAGAGAGGTTGGCGGTCGAAAGAGCCAAAAAGAGCAAAGCGGAAAAAGAAGTTGAGGTGGAGAGAGAGAGGTTGGCGGCAGAGAGGGCGAAGGAAGAAAGAGAGCAGCAGTTGAAGTTGGAGTTGGAGAGAGAAAAGCTTGCAGCTGAAAGGGCGAAAGAAGAAAGAGAGCAGCAATTGAAGTTGGAGCTGGAGAGAGAGAAGTTGGCAGCCGAAAGGGCGAGAGAAGAAAGAGAAGCGAGGGAGCGCCAGCTGAAAGAAGAAAGAGAGGAAAGGGAGCGGCAGCGGCAGCACGAGATGGAACTCGAGCGGCTCCGTTTGCAACAGCGAAGTGAAACTCCCGTCCAAGCTAGAGTTGAAAGCAGCGAACGGGAAGATCACGGCTTCCGCTTGAACCCAAGCAAGCTGCTCGTAGCGTTTGATGAAAGGAAGGACGACCTAGACGCGTACCTCCACAGATTTGAGACGATTGCGAGGAGCCAGAATTGGCCGGAACAGCAATGGGCAACTGCTTTGAGTACTTGCTTGAGTGGTGAAGCGCTCAGTGTGTACGGAAGGCTGACGCCGACCGATGCAGCCAACTATGCAAGGGTGAAAGCTGCTTTGCTGAAGCGATTTAGATTCACTGTGGAAGGATTCCGGAACAGATTTCGGACAGGAAAGCCAGCTGATGGTGAGACGGCTACGCAGTATGCTGCCCGACTTTGCCACTATTTCGACAGATGGATTGAACTTTCAGGGACAGCGCAGGAGTACGATGAGCTTAGAGAGCTGCTAATTAGAGAACAATTTCTTACTAGTTGCCACCCAAGCCTGTCGCTGTATTTGAAAGAGAGGAAGGCGGAGTCATTTGAAGGAATGCTTGAATTGGCTGATCAATTCTTAGAAGCGCAAGGAGGAACTAATTTGGCCAAGGTCAAGAAGGATTGTCCCGATGATTCGAAGAAATTGGCTCCTGAAGAAAAGAAGCGTGCACCAGAGAGCATGCAGCGATGTTTTTTGTGTAACCGAGTGGGTCATCGCGCGAAAAACTGTCGAACGATCTTTACGAGCCCTACGGTAGTGAAATGTTTTAAGTGTGGTCAGACTGGGCACAAAGCAGATGCTTGTCGGAACGGAGTGAGTCAAACTCACCAGGTATCCTGTGTTCAAGCGGCACCGAAATCTGATAATAATGCCGTCACTGATGGATTCGTAGAATTGAAAACTGGGGAGAAAATTCCTATTGTCGGTGCTGTAATGTCAAAACAGCCAACCGGTGTTACGAAAGGAATGCCAGCGCGGCCTGGAAAAGTTGCGGGCAAAAAGGTTACGGTGTTAAGAGATACCGGCAGCTCCACTGTTATCGTGCGGAGAGATTTGGTACGGGAAAGGGAGTTAACAGGCAAAACGAAACCGGTTTGCCTAATTGACCGTACGGTCCGGATGCTTCCCGAAGCAGAGATTGAGGTGGAAACCCCGTACTTCAGCGGGAAAGTTACCGCTCTATGTATGACGACCCCCCTTTACGACCTTGTCATCGGAAACATCGACGGGGCGCGAGGACCGAATGATCCGGAATGTTTGGGAGAAAACCCTAAGATAGAGCCCTCGCCAACACAGCGGCCGCGAGATACAGTGGAGGAGCATCCCGTGACGGATCTCACTGGAGCCCAAGGTGAAGCTGCGGCGCAAGAGACAGCGAAGGAGAAGACGATCGTGTCGAATAAGTTCACGGGCCGAGCAACCGGACTTACGTCGGCACGACCTCAACCGACCGACAGTGTAAAGGAGACGGAGTTGGCCAGCCGGGCAAAATGTAGAGGCATTATCAAGCGGGCAAATAAACAGACAGGACCCGTCGAATGTAATGACGCATTAACGGTGTCGGAAGAGACAACGATGGCTGAGACGACGCCTCAGATATCGTCGTTGGAAAGGGCTCGCCGAAAAAGAACGTGGAAGCACCAGAAGAGATCGAGCGAGCACCGCAAAAAGGGGCGCAAGCGCTGCTCGAAGTATTCAGGATAAGTGCTGAGGTCGAATCAGAATGTGTTTGGCAGTGTTGAGTGCCATATGTTGTGTTAACGTTGTGTTATCCTGTGTCACAAGTGTCAAAGTGTTGTGCTGTGATGTGATGTATAGTATTGGACCATTGTTGTAATGAGAGAACTTTGTACATTTGTATTATTGGGAATTTGTGGTGGAGTGTTGTACTCATGTGCCTGTGGTTATATTTCATGTGTTGTGGAATTGAACTACAATGTAAGATTGTATTGCGTGATATATTGTGAATGTGACGTGTCACGAGCAACTGATTGTGTTACAGTCTGTGAGAGTGTGTGGTGACTGTTCGCGCTCGTTTGTGTGGGTTGAATATTATGAGATAATATTCTTAAAGTGGGGGGCAGTGTCACAGAACGAGCGCTAAAAAAGAGCGCGCCGCCAAATCCTTGCGACAACGGGTGGCAGAAACGCCGCGAGGTAAAAAGAAAAAAAAAGAAAGCAAACATCCAAGGCTCCCGGGCGCGCGCTCTCCCCGCAGAAGCATGGCTTCGCAGACGAACCTCCTCACCCCACATCGGCGGCCCAGCAAGGCCGCGATTTTTCTAGAACGAAGGAGGCGGGGTCAGACCGAGTGAATCATTCTCTGGAGAGGGCAGTCGAACCGTCTCGTGCCTCTCCCCAGCCTTCGCTGCGCATCGCGCCGACGAAATGAGGAGAACGTTCTGGAAGGTGGCGCGGAAAGTATTTAATCGAGCGGCCGAGACGAGAAATCAGGAGAAGACGGAAAGTTAGCGCCGGAGCGCGTAGGAATTCCGCCGTGTAGTCGGCGAAGGTTCTGCCCGTAGTGACAGAACAGGAGGAGACGGAAGTGAGCGCCAGAGTGCGTAGAGAGTCCGCCGTGTAGTCGGCGAAGTTTTGGTCCGTAGGGACGGCTCGAGCTACAGGCAAGAGCGTGGGTTTACCGCTATCGAGCGAAGACGCGGGCAACAGCTGCGTGTGTGAAGCCGACGGATTTTCGGCGAAGAAGTTTGAAGCTTGGAGAGTGGCCATTTGAGGACGCGAGGTTTCCTGGAAGAGAAACTTCGAGAACTACGGAACGACAACAACGCTGGACCTTGAGTGAGTGATTCTCGGAAGAGTATCATTCAGACTTTTGTTCCAAGGACTTTGGACTGAATAGGTTTTCTATCTCTTTAGTCCTTAAGTGTCTTGGTTGTTCAATGCATGCGACTGCATTGTAGTGCGTATTGTTGTCTGTGTCCGTTGTTTTGAGTGTGGCTGATTGTACTGTGTAGTACGTTGTCTGATTGGTGACGTATTGTATGTAACTATTGTGGAGTGTGCATTCTTGTGTATTGTTTTCGATCTGCCATTTTTGAGAATATAATATTTGTTTTGTTTATCAACTCTCGACTCTGACTTGTTCTTTGGGCCACAGCCGGCGTCCGCTGGCGCACCAATAAGGACCACTTCTAAATTGTCCACGCTTTCGTGGTGCGGTTCGAGGGGCCGATACTTCGGCTCTTGGAACTAGCCCGGCGATCACCTCCCTAATAAACGGGACAGGTGTGACATCCGTCCATCCATCTCTGTCTGTCTGTCTGTCTGTCTGTCTGTCTGTCTGTCTGTCTGTCTGTCTGTCTGTCTGTATGTCTGTCTGTCTGTCTGTCTGCACTGCTAACTCCCTTTGGGGCTTCTAAAGGTGTACCAAATGTCACGGGGTCATGACGAGTCGCATGAAAGCAGACTGGACGTTCAGATGAAACTGCTCATTTAGCCCAACTTGTGGCCGGAAAACGGAAGGTCACACTACAGCGATATATTCTGGCACTACTGATAGCGGCGAACAGAGCGTTGGTCGTCAATCAACGGACAAACGGCTAAGCGCGTCGGCATTTATACATGTGCCATGGAACATTATAGTATTACCACTAGTCGTCGCGCAACCTGTGGAATAACATCGAGTGTTCGCGTCTTGCGCACAGTCTTCGCGAACCTCCTCGAACAATGAGGCGCAGTTGGCAATGAGCATTCCTGACAGCCTTTGTGGGCAAAAACTGAATGAAATAACAGTGACATATTCACTGTTCGCGCTTACCGATAGGTGAACAGAATAGATAGACTGACCACACCTTCGGCAGTGCTTTTGTTGTCATCATCATTCTATGCCTGATTTAGCTCACTGTAAGATGAAGGCTTCTCGCAATAACCTCCAGTTTTTTTACCGTGCGCGAGCTGCTTTTTAGTTAAATTTCGTCACTGCATCAAACTCTGTGCCTTCCCCAACAGCAATTTTCAACTCTTGATGACCATTCTGTTGCTATTACTGCCTACTTGTGACTATTCTATGCACATTACGTTGCCAGCCCAGATAAATGTTTTTTTCTCGCTTTATGTCAACTAAGAAATCTACAATCCCTGTCAGTTCACCAATAAATTTTGCCACCCTCCCATCTCCTAATGTTACTCATACCAATTTACGTTGAATTGCATGATGCATAGTCCACAAGTTTTTTTGTATGGTCACATTGTTATTAGCCTCAAGCAATTTGGCTCTACCGAAATGCAGCCGGGATTGAACACGGGACCTTCGAGTCAGAAGCCGAGCCTTTACCTTAACCACTACATCACTACCGCGCACTTAGTTCGTCGCTAACGTTAATGAGGAGTAATTTGTCATCTGGAAATTGTAGGTTGCTGAGACATTCTGCATTAACCATCATACTCTTTCTCTTCAGTATAGCTGTTCAAAAACTTTTCTAAGCATGCAGTGAACAACAGCGGGAGTACTTGATCTCCTTGTCTGACTTGGATGGATGGAAATACCTTTATTAATACGTTCTGTACAAGGTGTAGTCACCTGCCTGGCTAATCCTACGTAGGAACTGGGAGGTCAAGCCTCCTAGCCCTGTCATGGGCATACTGGACAGCCAGGACTTCGGGGATATGATCGTGAAACTTTATCATCACTGTAAACCGTACCCAGGAAATGCGACGGTCAAGCGACCCACACTACTGGAGCATATGCTCAAGCGTGCATACTTCTTTTTTACAAGCCTTGCAAACAACATTCATATTTTTATATCGTACCTTTCATTTGTTTGTGCTGGTGAGTAATAAGACTGTGTCTGTAATTGGCTAAGTGTGACCGGTTGTACTCTGTTTAGTCTACTGTAAGGGGGTGCAAACTCTCTCCTTCCCAGGTAGTAATGTTTATTTATTTCATTATATGTCATGGGCGTATCTGGTTGTAAATTTTCGAATCCAGCAGAATCGAAGCCATGTGTAAAAGCGTCCCGGTCCGTAAGTTCGCGGGCAATGCTGTTAGCCGATTCATTTGGATTCATGGAAAGTCCCCGTGTGCTCAAATTTGCGTGCATGTTAAAGAACACCAGGTGGTCTAAATTCCCGGAGCCTTCTAAAATAGCGTCTCTCATAATCATATGGTGGTTTCGGGACGTTAAACCCCACATATCAATATACCATTCATGAGAATCTAATCGAGTGATCCATGGTGCGCTGGAAATCATTATATATAATGTGTATCAATGAACTGTTTACTATTAACAATTCGAACTGCTTGTGATGTGATCCTGCCCCTACTGAAGGTTCTGATGGCTGGTTTTGAGTCGCTTTATATCTCGATGTATCGATCATTCGTCAGGGCCTACGCGATGGCAACCTGTTAAGCGATTTCCGGTTTGGAATTGTAAACCATGGCGCAGTTGGTACACCTGCCCTGGTGGTCGACTACTACCACGGCCAACTTGAGGCTGAGTTGACAAAGCAAGCCCCCCTGCCTCCTTTATTCAACTTCTTCAATAAAGCCTTAACCCGGGCTACCCTACTGGCGACGTTGATGGTTTGGTGCATATTTGTTCGCAACGGGGCAATGATGATGCTCTCAGCAAAGTCCTTTGGTATCCTGGTGTACGTCTCCTGGTCGATTACAGGGTTTATCATGATTATATCGAGTACCGATCTTCCCGTGCAAATTGTAGAGCGTCTTGCTATTTGGGACCAGTAAAATCAGGTTCTCTTCTCGATGTAGAAGAAACCACTTCTCTCCACTCGGCACCCGAGGCGCACCACCCGCGGTGGTGTAGCAAAGTGGGAGAAGAAACGTATACCGCTATCCCAATAGCGGCTATTGGCCTGCTGGTCGCTTGACGATGAAGCAGAAGCAACGCTGAAAAAGTTCTAGATGGCTGAGAAAAACTTGTATTTACAGATTTTACAAAACAATGGACATCAATGTTACAAAAAAAGAAAAGAAAAACAACTTGAAAATGAACCGACTTCTGTAGGGCGACCCTACGGTGTTCGGCGGAGCCGATGGTGCCCAACACCGCAAGCTCGGTTCAGAACCCTCGGTGGAGCCACGGGGCCTCTTATCCCTTCCTGGCGCTCCGCCCTTACCACACTTTCGGCACATAATCACTTGCTTGTCCTTTGATTGGACAGTACATTGTGTAGATGAAAAAAAAACGCCACGAGGACCCCGCCTTCGTGCACGTGGGACTCATGCACTCTCCCCAAACAACACAACAACCAAAACGTAAATAAAACAAAACTAGAAAAAGCATAGAGGCCAGGGCCAGCTTCGCGGGGCACAATTATCTAGACAGAGCTAGCCGTACTCGGTATTGCGGCCGTAGGGCGATTTCCCTCTACCACGTCAGTTTCTTGACGACGGGGCTATAATCCTCTTGCCTCTGTGCGCCGTACGAGGAACCGCTCGCTGACCGCGCATATTTCTGCTTACGAGTTCCTTTGCCCAGATAAACGGTGACGCAGTCGAAGACATGCCCGATTCAACAATAGGCAACCCAGGCGTCGAACGGGCAGCCGTCACCATTTCCCGTGTCGCGAGCCCGCTTCTGAGAGTTACTGGACCAAAGCCGGACCGGCAGAAAAGGTCGTCGGTGACTTCAGAGTTTTCGCAACGCGCGCCGCCGATTCTGCAGGCGCGCAAACAGTACGTGGCCGGGCCATACGCCGAACCGATGCGAGGAGTCACCGCGGTGCGCGGGGTCTCGGAAGAGGCCCGTTGATGCGCCGACTTCCCGTTCCGAGAGGCAATTAGGGGGCCGTCACACCGACGTTTATAATCTCACCCCTTTCGTTACCCCGATTGGTTCCCTTTTCCTTGAGTTAGTAGTAACTGGAAACGCTCGACCGTCGCTGGCATTGAACAAAGCAGTGTAATATGCTGGCGCCGTGTGTCTGCGCTCGCGGCAAAACTGGTCGGTCGCGCTTTGACCGCTTGTCACTCAGGCAACGCTGGCTGCCCGCGGCTGGCATGCCCTCCCAAGCTTACACCGCAAAGCAAATAAAAGCACACAAAAATTGCCACGCTACCAATTCTTACCGCGGTCCTACACCCCCCATCCAAGACTTCGCAACAACTTGCCTACAGTGTTGCCGAAGTAAACCCACAAAAAAAACGAACCGCGCTCAACCAGTGGGTGTACGGCGGATTAGCAGCTGCAGCCAACGGCTGGGGTGTCCCACCCACTACACAGTGGTCGCGCTGCACCTGGCCGGCAGCAGCATGCGCAAATTCTCTCCTGCAAAGGAAGCACGCAAAGAGCCCCACTTGGTCTCGGTGCTCAAAAAAAACAATGAAACAAACCAGTCTCCAGCGCCAGCTGACATGACAAAGCTACTTAGTGAGCTGCCCTGCTCTCTTAATATAGCGAGTCTATTCAAAACATCATGCGGCTGATGTTTTGAATAGACTCGCTACGGGTAGCGAGTCTATTCGCGGTATTTAGTAGACCCGACCAAACATGCCATAGCAAGTCTATTCAAAACATCATGCGGCTGATGTTTTGAATAGACTCGCTACGGGTAGCGAGAACGCGGTATTTAGTAGACCCGACCAAACATGCCAGAGCTGCTCGCTCCGCACGCCTTTCCACCAAACGCTTATGATGCATGCAACATCTGACATTCCCTGCCGTGTTTTGCCCCGCCGCGGTGGTCTAGTGGCTAAGGTACTCGGCTGCTGACCCGCAGGGCGCGGGTTCGAATCCCGGCTGCGGCGGCTGCATTTCCGATGGAGGCGGAATTGTTGCAGGCCCGTGTGCTCAGATTTGGGTGCAGGTTAAAGAACCCCAGGTGGTCTAAGTTTCCGGAGCCCTCCACTACGGCGTCTCTGATAATCATATAGTGGTTTTGGAACGTTAAACCCCACATATCAATCAATCAAATCCCTGCCGTGGGCAATTCCTTGAACACTCTGCAAGAGTTTTCATTAACATGACACACACTGCAACACATGCCCCAGAACAATCGGGCGCTGTTGCCCCACCCAACATACTAAAAAAACGGTACAAAAATATTGGCACGTAAAAGCAAACAGACACCACACGCAGTTCACACCACTACACTTGGTAATTGTCACACACTGTTGCATGATGTTCAAAAGTTCCATCACCATTCTGAAGTGTTATTTCCATGTTTGCACCACAAATCCATCACTTAGACCCGTGGCACATAACACTCGTTCCCCCTCCTTGACTAATCGCCGTTGCGGGGCTCTCAGGCTACTGCACCTCCTCCCAGCATTGGTTTGTCAGCCGGGAAAGCGCGTCGGCATTAGCATGTGCTGTACCCTTTCTGTGTTGCACTACCACGTCGTAGCGCTGCAAAGCCAATGCCCAACGTATCAATTTGGCCCCTTGTGGCGAAGCTTGAGTGAGGTACGCGAGTGGATTGTGGTCGAAGACGACAAAGATTTTGGCCCCAAATACCCAAGTGTCGAACTTTTTGAGTCCCCAAATGACACCAAACGCCTCGCGCTCTATCGTAGACCATTTCATCTGGGCAGGCGTGAAGCGATGACTGGCAAAAACAATCGGGCACTCGGTACCGTCATCGGCCATTTGGGCCAAACAAGCTCCCACAGCGATAGCGGAAGCGTCCGTAAAAAGCCAAAACGGCTTGTGAATGTCTGGAGTGGTTAATTCAACAGCGGTGCACAGGGCACCCTTGAGTTTTGCAAATGCCTCGCCGGCCTCCGGCGTCCAAGGGAGGTGGTTAGGAACATGTTTAGCCATCAATTGGGTAAGGGGCTTGGCCATGCCAGCAAAATTGGGTACGTAACCCCGGTAATACCCGCACAGACCTAGAACACTCCTTAACTCTTTTTTATTCTGGGGTACTTGCAGCCCCTCAATAGCCGCGAGCTTGCTGGGGTCTGGACCGTGCTTTCCCGATCCCACAATATGTCCGAGGTAGCGAATAGACGCGCACACCACCTGACATTTTTCCATGTTAGCTACTAGACCTACGGACTTTAGGGCGGAGAACACAGCGTGGAGGTGCCGGACGTGCTCCTGTAGGGACCTGCTGAAAACCGCAATGTCATCCAAGTAGGCACAGGCATACGTCTCATGGGGTGCTAACAGCTGGTTCATACTCCGCTGAAAGCTGGCTGCCGCGTTCCTGAGCCCAAACGGCATTACCCTCCAAGCAAACTGACCCAGGTGCGACACGAACGCGGTCATGCGCTGTGACCCCTCCGCTAAGGGAACTTGCCAGTAGCCTCGTCGGAAATCAATGAGAGTTATATAACTAGCCTGACCTACATTCATAATCAATTCTTGCGGGAATCCCATCAAGAATGCGTCTGGTTCGGTTATGGCATTTAAGCTTCTGTAATCGACACACAGGCGCACCATGCCATCTTTCTTTGGGACGCACACAAGGGGGTGAGCAAAAGGACTTTCGCACCGGTATATTAAACCAAGCTCGAGCAGTTCCGCTATCTGTTTGGAAACCTCGTCCTTCAAGGCCACTGGCATGCGGTAAGGGCGGCCACGTTTCGGCGTGGCCCCTTGCATAAGCCTTATCTTATGTTCGCCGACTTGCGCGATCCCCACTTCTCTGCTAAATAAGGCCGCATGGCGTTCAAACACCTCCCGTACTAACACTCTCTCATGGGGCTGCAAATGAGCCAAGCTACCCGTCGGTAGGATAGATGCTCTGTCGTGCGAGGTGACAGGACGCGGCACGTATTCTACCTCCCCGAACTCGTGGTCGTCATGGAATATGACACCAATGCCAGCGACACGGCACGTGTACGGGCGCAGGTGGTTGGCGTGCACTAGCATACGCTTACCCGCCGGCGTCTCTAAGTAATAGGAGTGTTGGCGGTACCTTCCTGTGATCCTGCACGGACCTACCCTTTTCGGTTGCATCTTACCGGAACGGTTGCTATCAAAAACAAGCACCTGCTCCCCAAGTTGAAACTCCTTTTCTTTCGCACGAAGGTTGTACGCGTCGCGTACGCTCTCGACAACTCGCGGTCACCGCTACGCGTTGTGCATGATAGATCTCTGCCCCCGCTGGTCTGAGGTAATATGTCTCAAGTCATTGACAGCTAAAGCTACCTGCGACGCAATGTTGGAAATTTTCAGCCGCAGCGGGATACCAGAGGTAGTATGTTCAGATTGCGGGACCAATTTCACCGCCGCGCTGACCCGCGAATTCCTGACGCGCCTCGGCTGTTCCCCTCGGTTTTCGACACCGGACCACCCGGAAAGCAACGGAGCGGTCGAACGGTGAAACAGAGTATTCAAAAACATGCTATTTCATGTAATATCTGAACAGGGGCGACAATAGGACAAGTTCGTGCCACTTCTACTGTGGGCATATAGAGAAGTTCCTCACGACACTACGGACTTGAATTATACAAACCCTTCGGTCTCGTGTTCGAACCCTGACTCGGACCCGATGGGCTGCTACTCTGGTGGTCGGTCGTTTTTTCTACCCCTTTACTGCTGGCGTTACGCGGCTGTCCTTTCTGCGCTTCCGCACTGCCGTTCGCCTCTTCAAAGGTGTGCAAGAGCCTCACAATTTTTACTTTTGTACCACGCTGCCCCCTCACGTAACCTCAAGTATTTTAATGCCTCTTCAGACAACACGGTTTTCAATTGGCCCACTACCAGTAGTTCCAAAAGCTCCGCAAAGGTGGACACGTCTCTTGACGCCACATAAAAATTTAGGTAGCTGCCCAACCTTGTTGTAAAACATTTCCATGTCTCTGTTTTTCGTTTACGTGCCCCTGTGAATTTCTTTTGGTATTCTAAGGGAGACAGCTTCAGTTCATCAAGCACTACTTCCTTCATGGTCTCATAGTCCCGATGTTGGGCGGTTGTGAGCCGAGTTGATAAATACTCTATGCGCTCAGCCACGAGTGGAAAGACTATTTGTCCCCAATAACTTCGAGGTACCTCATACGCCTCCAGAGTGTGCTCCACTGACTCGAACCAAATTGGGACCTCCGCGTCGGCGGGAAATTTCGGGAAAGCACCCACTAACAATTTGGCGTATTTGCGCTACTCAGTGTTCGAGCAGCGCTCAAATGTTCCGCCAGCATCACTCACGCTACCTGATGGGCTTGCCAGACGTAATTTAGCGAGCTCTAACTCCAACTCTATTTGCCGGCTTCGTTCCCGAGCCATCTTAAAATCATGACCTGCTTGGTCTCGTGCCGTCCAAGGGACGTCACCACTCCCATCCTCACTCGCCCCATCGCCACCCTCCATCCTGCTGAATGTGGTGCTAGCCTGTTTGCCCCGCAACAGCAATACAGCAATGAGAAAGGGAACTCACGTTAGCTCGGTCCCGTTGTCGTGGCGTCGCTCTGGCTTGCTGCTGCAGGCTTCTGGTCGATGCCCCACCTCGTCGTGGACGCGCCTTTTGGGTGTTGAGAACTCGTTCGAGGACCGCTTTGACCCAGTCACTCCCTCGGTGTCTTCCGGGAACACCAGGCTATCTGCAGCTTCCAGCTGCCGCAGCTACTTGCTGCAGTGTCTGTCCGTTGGTCTGGTGCCGATTGGCGTTTTCATCTGTACTTCGTCTTTCCTCTCAGCCAGCTTCTTCCTTTTTCCACTCCGTCCACAGCAAACCAATCCTGCTCGACTGCGCCAGTAAAATCAGGTTCTCTTCTCGGTGTAGAAGAAACCACTTCTCCCCACTCGGCGCCCGAGGCGCACCACCCACGGTGGTGTAGCAAAGTGGGAGAAGAAACGTACACCGCTATCCCAATAGCTGCTTCGACGAGGTCGCTTGACGATGAAGCAGGCCAATAGCCGCTATTGGGATAGCGGTGTACGTTTCTTCTCCCACTTTGCTACACCACCGCAGGTGGTGCGCCTCGGGCGCCGAGTGGGGAGAAGTGGTTTCTTCTACACCGAGAAGAAAACCTGATTTTACTGGCGCAGTCGAGCAGGATTGGCTTGCTGTGAACGGAGTGGAAAAAGGAAGAAGCTGGCTGAGAGGAAAGACGAAGTACAGATGAAGACGCCAATCGGCACCAGACCAACGGACAGACACTGCAGCAAGTAGCTGCGGCAGCTGGAAGCTGCAGATAGCCTGGTGTTCCCGGAAGACACCGAGGGAGTGACTGGGTCAAAACGGTCCTCGAACGAGTTCTCAACACCCAAAAGGCGCGTCCACGACGAGGTGGGGCATCGACCAGAAGCCTGCAGCAGCAAGCCAGAGCGACGCCACGACAACGGGACCAAGCTTACGTGAGTTCCCTTTCTCATTGCTGTATTGTTGTTGCGGGGCAAACAGGCTAGCACCACATTCAGCAGGATGGAGGGTGGCGATGGGGCGAGTGAGGATGGGAGTAGTGACGTCCCTTGGACGGCACGAGACCAAGCAGATCATGATTTTAAGGTGGCTCGGGAACGAAGGCGGCAAATGGAGTTGGAGTTAGAACTCGCTAAATTACGTCCGGCAAGCCCATCAGGTAGCGTGAGGGATGCTGGCGGAACATTTGAGCGCTGCTCCAACACTGAGTGGCGCAAATACGCCAAATTGTTAGTGGGTGCTTTCCCGAAATTTTCCGCCGACGCGGTTGTCCCAATTTGGTTCGAGTCAGTGGAGCACACTCTGGAGGCACATGAGGTACCTCGAAGTTATTGGGGACAAATAGTCTTTCCACTCGTGGCTGAGCGCATAGAGTATTTATCAACTCGGCTCACACCCGCCCAACATCGGGACTATGAGACCGTGAAGGAAGTAGTGGCTGATGAACTGAAGCTGTCTCTCTTAGAATACCAAAAGAAATTCACAGGGGCACGTAAAGGAAAAACAGAGACACGGAAAAGTTTTACAACAAGGTTGGGCAGCTACCTAAATTTTTATGTGGCGTCAAGAGACGTGTCCACCTTTGCGGAGCTTTTGGAACTACTGGTAGTGGACAAATTGAAAACCGTGTTGTCTGAAGAGGCATTAAAATAGTTGAGGTTACGTGAGGGGGAAGCGTGGTACAAAAGTACGGAAATTGCAAGGCTCTTGCACACCTTTGAAGACGCGAACGGCAGTGCGGAAGCGCAGAAAGGACAGCCGCGTAACGCCAGCAGTAAAGGGGTAGAAAAGACGACCGACCATCAGAGTAGCAGCCCATCGGGTCCGAGTCAGGGTTCGAACACGAGACCGAAGGGTTCGTATAATTCAAGTAGGCAACCGAGGAAAACGGGATGTTTTGAGTGTGTATCGAACACTCATATCAGACTCAACTGCCCGCACTATCTTGAAAGGGTGGCGCCGAATCCTAGCGCTTCGGAGGGAAATGACAAACTCACTGCTCGAGTCTGCCGAGATAAGGTAACGCCTGCCGACCGCTTGTGGAAGGTAACTCTGAATTGCAAAGATAAAACTTTGAATGCAATAGTAGACACGGGAGCCGAGATTACGGTAGTGCAGGAAAGCGTGGTTCCTGAAGAATTTATCCAGGCCCATGGCCGCGTAAGCCTCCGGGCAGCATTTGGTGAACGAGTCGAGGCCAAACTAGTAGAGCTCCCGCTAACGCTGAAACAAGGCAACCGGTGTTCGTCGAAGTTTCACAGGCCACACCGGTCTTGTGTGCGGTCACAGATAAACTAAACGTGAGTGAATGCCTGCTCTCGGCGAGCAATTGGACCGCGTTGCAACAGAGCCAGGGTGAATACAACAAACAGGACGCGACACTATCCCCCCGAAACTTCTCCGACGAACGAGAGGCGGCCGCAAAGCTAGATGGGAGAGTAGTAGAGCAGAGTAGACCGACTCCGGATTATCCACGGTCAGCGGAGGGAAGCGTACTACAGCCCAGCAAGGTCGAACGCACCCGGGAGAAAGAAGTGGTTACAGCCGTGGTGGTAGAGGAGGGAGAATTAGGGCCGGAGCGAGAGCGTAACGCTAGAGAAAAAACACCACACACCATCGAGGACGAGGCAAGTTGCGTGTCGCAAGGTGGCGCAAGTGGCGAGAGGGGTCTGAACCGAGCTTGCGGTGTTAGGCACCATCGGCTCCGCCGATCCCCGTAGGGTCGCCCTACAGAAGTCGGTTCATTTCCAAGTTGTTTTTCTTTTCTTTTTTTTGTAACATTGATGTCCATTGTTTTGTAAAATCTGTAAATACAAGTTTTTCTCAGCCATCTAGAACTTCTTCAGCATTGCTTCTGCTTCATCGTCAAGCGACCAGCAGGCCAATAGCCGCTATTGGGATAACGGTGTCATTTCTTCTCCCACTTTGCTACACCACCGCGGGTGGTGCGCCTCGGGCGCTGAGTGGGGAGAAGTGGTTTCTTCTACACCGAGAAGAGAACCTGATTTTACTGGACCTTTCTTTAGTCTCCGCAATTTCTCTAGTCGTGTTGTGTACCCCTAATTTGAGCAATTTTGGAGTGCTGGTGCGAAGCGAGAGCCCAAGGGCACTCTTGATGACTTTGTTGCTCACCGCGTCGAGCTTCTTTAATTGGGTTTGTGTCCAGTTATACATAAAAGCCGCATATGAAATATGACATAACACGAGAGAGGTGATCAACCTTATAAGATTGTCCTCTTTCATGCCTTTTTGTCTCCCTGCAAGTCGTCTGATCATCCTGTATGCGTTCTCTGTCTTGAAGATAATTTTCTTGAGTGGCGTGTGATTCTGGTCGTTTGCATTTATAAAAAAGCTGTTAGCTTACACCACATTTGCTCGCCCTAAATTGGCGTACGCATGCTCGGTTTGGGACCCTCATCAATCTAATCTATCTAACCTTCTCGAATCTGTACAAAATCACGCAGCCCGGTTCATCTACTCCGTGTACTCTTATCATTCCAGCGTTTCCGAACTTAAAACTCGTGGCCACCTCAACAACCTAGAATCACGTCGTCATATATCTCGGCTCTGTCTTTTTCACAAATTTTATCACGCTCCTTTCAACGTTCCAGCCATCTTGCCTGCTCATCGATTATCCAGCCGTACAAACCATCCCCGAGCCGTTTATCCACCGCTAGCACAAACTACTGCCCACCTTTGCTCCTTTTTTGTTGCAACCGCCCGGGACTGGAACAACTTGCCTGCCTTCGCCATGCACCACTCAGACCAACATGTATTCAAGATCATAATTGAATCGTTAATATGTTGCTAATTATGCCCATCCCTCATGTAATACCCCGACTGGGGCCTTTGAGGTATACTAAATAAATAAATAAATAAAAGCTGAGTACCCTCATCGTGTCGACTCTGGGTATATTTACCCCGTTTTCAGACAATATATGTATGTGACTTTCGGATAGTGGCTTCCAGTCCTAAAGTCTCCCGCCCTTCTCTTTTCTGTAAAGTAATAACTCCGTTTTTTCTGGGGAGCACCTGAGACCAGTGGGCCTCGAGTACTCCTCCGCTGTCTGCACTGCTTCTGTAGGTGCATCTTGTACCTGTCCTTCACTACCACCAGTACAACATATGGTAAGAAACCCCTCAAGGTTCGGTGATCTCTCCCGTCCTCTTCAGACTGTGCATGATCGGTTTGTCCAGGAAACTGAGCAATATCTGCAACATTCGCCACACCATCTATGCCGATGTCCTTGACTGACCTCTTTTTAACAGCGGAGATGTTTAAATCGGCCTCAATATCTTCAACGCAAAAAAAATGTCTGCCTCGCGATGCCATACACGTTGCTTAGCAACCAGTTGCACAGCTGTGCCGAAGCCACCTAGAAAAATCATGAAGGCCCCCAAATCACCTCTTCAATTGTCAATTTGTCGCGCCAGTGAGGTGACAATGATAGACGGGGGTGGGGAAGGCAGTCAAAGCGACGCGCGCTGCGTCGTAAACGAAACGAACGCGTGCCGCGTTGCGAAAAAAGTCTTCCCTTTGGCTGCAACACTACAGCCAACTACAGCGCCCGCATGTAGAGCCACAGCCGGACTGGAAAGACGCACGCCTTCCGTAGAAAGAACGTGCGCGTCTTTCCAGAGCGGCCATGGTAGAGCATGCTGCATCACTTACGCTTGCTATCTGTCGCGTGCATGTGGTCAGTCATTCCAATGGTCATCCAATGAAGCGCAACGATGCCTGGCTGTTGCTGTGCACCGAACTGCAAGTCAAATTAAGACAGAGGGCCAAGTGTAGGAGAGCAAAAATTTTCTTCATACCAAGGGCAGCGTGGACCATAGCTGTTCCCCGGAAGGACTTCTTGCCAACGAAGTACACAGTGGTAAGCATTCCTTCTCTGTGTTGCTAATTAGGGCTTTCGGACATATCGATTTTGTTAGCATAGTGTCCAAAGTGTCCGTTGATGGTTGCACGCTGGATGGGAATTCCACACTTGTCGGCACGCTTGTTCGGCGTTTTGGTCGTGCTCATGTTGCTCACATATTTTTATTTTGTTTCAGCTCTGTGAAAAGCATTTCTTGCCATCAGATCATCTGAAGACGACACTTACACTGACGTCAAGACAGAAAAAGTTGTCGAAGCCACCCCGAAGAACAGTCGTCTGGAGCAAACTACACTGCCGAGCTTGTTTCCCAACTGCCCTGCATACTTATGGCGTCTGCAACCATGTGTTCGGAAAGTACCGGATGTGAAAAGAAAGCGACTAGAAGCCACTTGTTTGCACAATGCAATAATGCTTTCGCTGCAAACGCAAGCATAAAGGGAAACTAGAAAAAAGCTCAGTATTTTTGCGGACTTGCTCAAAGCCTTGCCAGGATTTGAGCATTCAGACTTCTGGACTGTGATCCACAAGCACTCCAATGTTTACTTTTTTGACTTGGATCTCGATTCTGCTGCAATTATCCGCACTTCGGTGATTATGTCTACTGACTTTCGCATTGAAGTATTTTTGGTGAAACGGTCGCGAGAAATTGTTCTGATGTGCTAGTTCCTGAAAAGATACGCGACTTAAGAGATTTGAAGAGAGTGCTAGAGATGATCGAACACATTTGCAAGAATATTAGCGCGGCGCCTTCAGAGAAAGCCTCCCGTCTACTGAGATTGGTGTCGACGTTACTAGAGCAAGTCAGCGGCAAAACTTATGCATGCGATTTGCGAGAATGGCATTTGGAGGTGCTGAAATTTTCAAAGGTTCTAGTTGATTTCGTTTTGAATAATGCTAGCCGTTATCCCCAAGATTTGTTGGTTTTGTTCATCGTTCCCCCCATGCACACAGAATCTTGAGAAATTCGACAAAGCTTAAGATGCCGCATCCTGATGCTATCAGGAGACTGTTGCCATTGTGTGATATTAACCCCGTAAAGGAGCAGCAAGAACCTAGCTTTCTTCCGTATGCCAAATGGATTGTAACCACACTTAAAGAGCATGAAATTACTGCGACAGTATTGCTTGATGAGGTTCATCTGCAGTCTTTTTTCGAGTACAAGGCTGCCTTTTTAACTGGCGCTGCAACAAATTAATCAACTGTGGCAAGGACTGCCCACGTATTCATGATGCAGATCTAGCCTTCTTTTTTAAAACTAGAATGTCGTACACATTCTTCCCATGGCGCAAATATATGCTGAGGCACTATATGACTTCCTTCGGAAGCTTATTCTTCATCTCGAGGCATCTGGTTTTAGAATAATTGCAGTGATCTCAGACAATAACTCCATAAACAGAAAAGCTATGTCCTTCTTCGCTAAGCCTTCGAAATGTCAGCATTGTTTATCAGCATCCTGCTGGCTCATCGCAACCCCTGTTTTTTATCGTGGACCTAGTTCAAATACTGAAGTGTATAATAACTGGCTCAACCAACGAAACAATGGGAAGTGCATGTACTTTCCCGAAACATAAAGTAATGAGGCTGAACCAAAGATACAGCATCTTTCAAGGTATTGTGCGAGTGCACGAAGCGGAAAAAGCATAAGCTCTTGAAGTTAGCGCCAACTCTCACTTTGAAAGTGCTGAACCCCTCCTACATAAAACGACAGGGCGTTAATCTTGCGCTAGAGATTTTAAACTCATCTACTGTTACTGATCTCCGTACCGTAACGTTCCAGATTGCTAAGTAAACATCTGAGCACATTGGCACCATATTGACTTGGTGGAACATTGTTAACGTTAACACGCCAAGAAAGGGAGAGTGGTTGCGAGATCATTTGCAAGGAACAGTAGTATCATCGTTGTGTCCGCACTCGAGTTCCTGCAAAAAAAAAACAGTTGAGTGGCTCGATCACTGGGAAAGCCTCAGACATGTCAATCGCTCGCCTTACACGTGAAACGCACGCAGCGTTTAGCCACACTACCAACGCCTTGTACGAACTAGCCATGTAGTGCCTGGAAGAGCTTCATTTTGAGTGCGTTTTTTGGAGAAATTTCAAGCTGACTACTTGGAGGATCGCTTCAGAAAGTATCGGCAACTGTCGGGTGCAAATTACTATTTGTAAATAAGGTAGATATATGAATTTGAAAAAAAACTGTGTTTGCAGAAGGTTTTGTACCTGCCAGATTTAAACACGCTACCAGCACCGAGTGCTAATACACATACGGCAGACAGGTGTGCCATCAGTGCACGGCTAGTTCGACATCGCTGTGACTGATTCTCACATTCAGAAAAAAAACGTCAAGGCTCCTGCAATAACATACGTTGCCGGCTATTGTGTCCATGTAGATTTAAATAAGTTGACACACGTATCTTGCAGGGAAAACCTTGTGATGCAAGACGTCGACCTAGATGATGCTGAGAATGCATTAATCACGACGATGTTGAGGGGTGGGCAGAAGTTTCCACGAACAGTTGTAGTTAACGCTGTGCTGTTTACTGAAACTATATTAGACGAGCTGAGGGCACCAGACTACTCTGCGCGATTTCTCAGCCTTCCTATGCGGAAGTGCACTCTCGTCAGCCTTGTGTCCTCTGCCCTTGCAGACTATGAGGATCTAGATGTGTGTGATTCTCGTCATGCTGCACGGGAAGTAATAGAGCATGTTGTAAGGGCTGCAGTGAATACACTGCTGAACAACTTTTACCGCACAGAAAACGAAAAACTACGTAATGCCAAGAGATGAGCGAAAGTTAAAGATCTCTAAGACCTGAAAGCTTTTTTTCGTTCTTGGTGTTTTATTCATGATGCTCTGTTTTTATAAAATATTTGTATGCTTTTGTTGACAGAACCCTTGTAGAAATGGTTTGCCGTAGTTAGGCTTCACTTACGCACAACATTATCATATAAACGATGCATTTTGTCCATAATAAATGCTCTCCTTGAAGCGCATTGTGATATTTGTTTGTCATTGGAGCTCTCCATGTGACCGAATTTCAACATTGTGTGCTTTATTTTGCAGTGAGGGGAGAAATTTTGTTTTTGACTGGGTTTTCGCCATTATCTCAACATTTTATGAAGGTCAAAGTGACCAGCACACGGGGTGGATGGAAATAAAAAAAACACTAAAAGATTGTACAAGAAGGTTGAAGCTTGTTCTGTGTGAATCATTTGTGCGTGGCGCTATTATGATAAAATGTACATAAATAAAATGAACCTCAATATTTTTGTGTGTAGCCCTCTTTTACAAAATGAGAAAATACACATGATCAATGCAAATACACGCTTTAAACTGTTTCTTGAAGAATGAAGATTTTTATAATTTGCCATAAATATACTATGTGCCTTCAATGTGCTGTTCTGCTCTTTCGTAGTCACTTCTGTCTACGACTAAAGTGACAAAGTTTGCTTTCTTCAGCCTTTGTCAAGCATCTACGCCTACAAGCACTGTAAGAGATGTAATGTTACAATACACACAAAAACACTGTTTCCAGCACAATATTATAAGTTAAGGGTAAGAGATTGAAGCTTGTTATGATGGTGTGGATTACGGTGAACTGTTGTGAGGTACTTATATTTTGAGTTCAAATACGCACCTTGTGTTGGGGCCGAAGCGTATATAGTGCTGGATAAATTTAGAGGACAGCGATAATTTTTCGAAGCCATAAACAGTGACTCGCATAGAAACTATGCAAGCGCGACGAACCTAGCCATGTCGAAGCCAACCCAGCTCGCTATCGTGACGTCACATCGGCGTTCAGAGGCCTTGATATTTTAAAGACGACAGTATTTCTAGGGGACCTTCGATGCAAAAAAATTTTGGTCTGGCTTTCTGTCTGTCTGTCTGGTTGTACATTTGTCTGTTTGTCCACTCTTAACGGCACCGGGTATTCGAAACAGCTGACCCCATCTGCAGCGCCCACCAATGTTGCTCAAGCTTCAGCGTTCATACTTGTGCAATCGTCAATAAAAAGCAATTGCTGCGCGTGTCTGGCACACGATAACAACACTTATTTATTCTTAATGTGTGTCTGTTACTATAAAAGGCATACATAAGTAATTTTAAGGACCATAGCGCTTGCCAAGCTGCGCTGACCATGCAACGCTTGCATGAAAAGGCGAGTGTTTTCAAAACTTTGCTAACACGAGACGGTGGTGGCACCCACCCGTCGCCTTGCATTCTACACCTCTTGGACGGGCGCACACACCTGTCTCAGAGCCACGCACTTTGTTTCCGAAGAAAACTGCCAGATGGCACTGATGTCTCACGTGTGACGTGCCTTGATGCTCTTGTTCGCCTCCGCTGCACGCTCGAAGCACTCTAACGCAGCGCCTCTACAATACTATTCGCCAATTTTCTTGCGCAGAACATCAAATAAATGCCTTGTTCACTCTCTCCACACACAAGACTATCATCTCTGGACTACATTTGCAGATTAACATGCAGATACGGGGCTAATTTTTTTCTAGGTGGTGTGCATGTTCTTTGCTATAGGCAACGTCCGCTGACCAGAGGGAGCTGCGCTGTTGGCACTAGCCCACCTTAGGTTCACTGACGTTGGCCGTTAAGGGCACGAAGAAAACATATGTGCGCACGCGTCCCCGTGTATCTCTGCTGCAATCCACCCACTCATGTGAACAGAGAGACGCTGGCATCGCGTTTCATTTTGACCAACCCCAACCTATTATTGCGTTTTTTCTCCGCTAGGCATTGCGTTCAGGCGGTGCAGTCACACTAAAATCTCGACTGCACGGTGCCTATGGCCATGCACTGGTCCGCCAGCCACAGGCCGGCTTGCACACTGCGCGCAATCGCTAGACCACGCCAGATGTGAAGACACGGCCAACCGCTGATGCACCCCTTCGTTCTGTATAAAACCGGCGCGTGATGTGGCGCGCGGCGTGAGACGCAGACACGAGGAGACCAAATGTGGTTCGAACTGAGGATGAGAAAACGAGCTTTCTGGCAATTTCGGCTAGTCTACTGACCTAGATTTGTTTAAGGTAGTCTGCGACTTAGCATAGTATGGATGAAGCGGAGATAGGCCCCGTGACTTGACGTTGGCATCTTTTGGCATTACGTAGTATAACTTGGCGTCGTCCAGTATCACTTTCTATAACTTGGAATGATTTCGTACGGTCAGCACAAGCTACAAACTAATCACCTCCGCTGCACCTTTAGCCTTGCGGCCATTGTGCAAGCCACGCCTGGCCTCCGAGATTTTTATGTAATGTTATCGTTTTTTTGCTTGTGTTGAGAAGTAAGGAAGCTGTGAAGTTCTTGTGGATGTCGGCTGAGGTATTTACATAAGTTTTATTTACTCCTTGCCTACTTTGTGCTTTTAAGATTGCTGGTGCTTCTATTAAATCGAATGCTTTTTCTTAATTTATGAAGCTTAAATGAGGGGTTTGTTGTATTCAGCAACTTTGTTTATTACCTCCTTTATCACAGGAATAAGAACCATCGTTGAGTAACCTTCCCGTAACCTGGCTTGTTCTTTTCTTTAGATGAAGTAAACTGTTTCTCTTATTCAATTCAAACTACCTTTGTAAATATTTTGTATGTCTCCAAAAGTAAGCTGAGCAGTTTATAAATATCTTTTTCACCTTTTTTGGTATTGGTATAACATTGGCATTTTACTAGCTTACTGGAACTGTTGTCGTTTTCAGGCACGGGGTGTACAGGGTAGTAAGGTTCCTCAAAATAAATCGACCTCAGTGTTTAATCATCATGTAAGGTAGTACGTCATCAGCGACTCGTTTTTCGCGTGGCATATCACGCAAGACCTTTCTTACTACGTCGCATGTAACGAATAAACTTGCGCATCTTGCTGGTCATTACTTCCGCTCGAAAGTAAATGACTTATTTTAGAGCTATATAGTTTATTGTAGAATTCCTTAGTAGCCCGAACTATGTAATTAAAAGTTTTGATCATATTTTCATCCTGGTCGACGATAGCGTCAACGATATGTCATGATAACGATCTCTCGGTAGCTACAATGGCATCGTGAAAATGGTGATCACCATCAAGACGATGACAGCATTGTGACGTCGTGACGACTGCAACTTCTTCATGAGAATTTCTACACAAGGGCCCACCCATTTTTTTCATATAATGGGAAATGGGTTTTGATGCCCATAGACCAGGCAAGCCTATTAGTTTCACGTAGTGGCATGGAAGTACATCCTATCAAATATGCAAAAAAATGACGTTGGGAAACCAGACATACAAACTGTGATTAAACTACTGATGCAGTACCAGTGCACAGAGTGACATAGGAGAAAAAGTATAAATGATAAAATCACAATAAATAGCACGATCATTATACTTAGTTGCAATACAAATAAATGAACTATCACAACGAGCCTTTGAGTGAGGCTTGTGGCTTGACACAACAGTCACTTTGTTGGTTGAGTTCAATTGTGGTATTCTAATAAATGTGCATGCTCCCACGTTTGTAGCGAGGTTTTGAGTCAGCATATTCGCAACGCCCACGAGCTATTGGTGGCGCGCCGTGCAATTCAAAACGGCAGCGGCGGGATGATCAACCGGTGCTCGCATAGGAAAATATAGATCATATAAATGTACGCCCCGTACCGTGTTCACCGGATCGTCGAATTCTCGATTGTCGAATAAATGTATATCGGCCCAAACTACTTTCCCAAACAATAGGAAATGCTAAATGTCTGCTACCTCCATTCTTGCCGAAGAGCCAAGAGTGGTGGTGTTAGCTGTTCAACCATGCATCAACAACGCGTTGCGTTATCCTGCACGTGTTACAGGAGCTGCGCGAACTCGAATCGACGTATCAACTGAACGGCACCTCGAGATATATTGTGCCGAGGCTGCCGGACGGATTTGCCGCAGTAGTGGGCCACTAGGCAGTAGCGTGCCATCGCGGCTGCACGGGACGAAGTATTTAAAACGTAGCGATGGTTTGTGAACTTAATACGCCGGGGTCATTGCATACGCTGTTAGCACCATAGAGCTGCTTCTTCAACGAAACACAAGCATTTAACTTTACATTAAGTAGCGCTTGTGTCACAGCCATGATCATAGTTTAACAGTGTGCAATTCACTGCACTTGGATGGGGCCGGTACTATCAGCGCGATCGTCACACAAATAACGAAACGAATACATGTATACGCTTTTTCGCAACGTTGAAATTTTGAAAATTCTTTTAACCACAACGTCGTTCGGATGGTACCGGTGAAGTGCAGAAGATGTTAACAAAGAGGCGTGACTCTAGCCGTAACTACACGTTTCCTTTCTCTAACCATTTGCTTGGTTGATTTGTGGGGTTTAACGTCCCAAAACCACCGTATGATTATGAGAGACGCCATAGTGGAGGGCTCCGGAAGTTTCGACTACTTAGGGTTCTTTAACGTGCACCAAAATCTGAGCACACGGGCCTACAACATTTCCATCCTTGTCTGAAATGCAGCCGCCGCAGCCGGGATTCGATCCCGCAACCTGCGGGCCAGCAGCCGAGCACCTTAACCACAAGACCACCGCAGTAACCATTTGCTTCGGTTGTCGAGTTTGAGTGTGTTGGTGGCATGTGGCGCTCCGTAATAACAGCTGTTGATTGCGTAATGCAATGCACAAAAAACTGCTTTTAATTTGAGCTCGCTGAAGTATAATATACAATAAATACAATCAAAGTCAGTTACGAGCGTGAAAACATTAGCGCACGAAAGGACGTGAAGTGGAACTCGCTGCTTGTGATTTAGCAGGGGATCGTTCATTGTCACTTACTTTCGGTTCGTTCTACGTCCAGTTAAAGATAAACGATGTCATGACAGCTTCTTTGAACACCACTGCTGTAAGTGATTTGAGGAATTTTCTCGGACTAACGACTTCGATAGCACCGAAATGTAACAGCTTTGCCTCAAGGGCAGTACTAAACGTGATAGCAACCAATTGAAAGGTAACGAGCTGAATGGAAGACAGATCAATACGAGTCCCGCTTTTCTCACGCACAAATGACGCATGGAACGTACTCAAAGGTACAGATGCATGCAAATAAGCGTCTCAGTTGTTACTTCGCTGTGTATAAAAAACGCTTCTTTTCGCAAACGGAGACTATGCTACGAGTGCAGTGACCATTGTGTGCCCGGTAGCTACGGCAGAATCGTTTCATATAAAGCCCAAGGCCCGCCAAAACATATGATCCTCCCCCCCCCCTCCGCGCGATAAGAGCGCGCGAAGAAGCGTCGCTCCCCTCCTCTAAGCGGGGCAAAGTTTGCGTGGGAGATAGGAGCGCGCGCCGCTACGTGATATCGTGACGCGCGCTCATTGCTCCATGCCCTTCCGCGGTGGTCTAGTGCCTAAGGTACTCGGCTGCTGACCCGCAGGTCACGGGTTCAAATCCCGGTTGTGGTGGCAGCATTTCTGACGCAGGCGGAAATGTTGTAGGCCCGTGTGCTCAGATTTGGGTGCACAATAAAAAACCCCAGGTGGTCGAAATTTCCGGAGCCCTCCACTACGGCGTCTCTCAGAATCATATGGTGATTTTGGGACGTTAAACCCCACAAATCAATCAATCAAAATCAGCTCGTTGCCCCATCTTGCTGGTAATGCCGAAAACACAATTTTCCTGGAGATGCCCGTCAGCAGCGGTAAGTGGTAGATATAAATAGCTTGCTGTTTCAACGTTGAAGGACGTACCTCTTGATGGTGCAGTCCGCAACACCTCGCATTCACCATTCAGATGACCCAAGTTCCATTCCACCGCCGGAGTCTTTTTGAGGTTTTTTTCTTTCTTGCATTTGCATGTATATAGATACGTATACATATAAGGTGAGTGACGCCGACACCGGCGGAAAAGTCTAACCGAGAGTCTCGATATAATTGCTATCGCAATAAAACGCGCCACTCACCACGTGCAGCTCTAACAGGGCGCCACTCATCACGTTTATCTGGGCGCGGAGAACGATTCTCTCCGACACCCGAAAAGAAGTGAATCATTGTCGGTGTGCTCCCATCTGTCGACGAACGTAAAAATTGAGTGGCGCAGTGTTGTTCAAAGTTTGGAAGAGCAAATCGCCTACCTGCGCTACTTTGTGCGTACAAAGAATGTTATAGAATTCATGCACTACAAAACTACTGACGAATGCTATACGCACGCAAAATAAGGCGAATTCCAACTGCAAAGGTCAGACAATACCTTTTACCTACCCAACGTGGCTGCAGAAAATCTTGCGAAGCTGATATGTGTACTCCGTGGGCTGTAATCGAACACGCGAATTGCTACGTATCTTGAAAACTTCGCGCCTCGCAAGTATGAATCAGATTTATCACGTCGCAAATAGCCCGGTATATTCACTGAAGCACGAAACCTACAATATTGTTTGTTTGTTTCTTGCTGACGCGTTTACACTGAGACTAGCGCAGCCAAACAAGGACGCGTCGGCCTACTGACCATTCTTGAGAAGACGCTACTGAATTCCCCTAGACGGCGCAATAGTCTATGAACTTCGCGTATATGACGCTAAGGCTAAACCCTATGGAAGCGAGGGCCAGGAGCACGTCTTCCGTGAGTGGTTCTGGGCTATACACCGCCTCGAATCCCCTACATTTGGCACCTGATGTGAAGAACGCCACCCCCTGAGTCATGAACATTGAGGCGACCGGGTATTCTTTGGGTGGTGGTGAGCAACCACGGCTTTTAGAGATGACCTTGACATTTTTAGAAGAAATCGTGGATCTTTTCTTGCCCTTTGTCTCTTACGCCACGCGCGAAGACTATTTGCGCAACCAGCCCGTGGCCCCTTCGACGCCGCTTACCGTTCCAATCTTTACCGCTCAGGACCCAAACGCATCAGTCCTGAATTTCATCGATCACGTCTCTTGTTTCCAGGCCGCCTGCGGCTTATTGAAGCTCGACGCACTTGCTCCAGCGGATCCTGTGAGCTGCCCCAGGAGATGCTGGCACACACTGGCTGCGCTTCCAGCCTTGCTTTCGGTCTTGCGACACCTTTGTGTCAGTGCTTCAAGACGAGGTTTTGCCTGTCGACTGCGAATACCGTCTCCGCTGCGAGAGCGATGCCCGGACACAACATCCGGACGAGAGCCTTTGTGTATTGTTCGGGTAATGCAGGAACTGTTTCGCCACGCGGATACTCCAGCCCCTGAAACCACGAAGGCTTGCTATGTTCTGCTGCATTGACACCCTTGCTACCAGTCATCTCCTTGGTCGCTCCTTTGCTTCCCTCGAAGAGCTTGCCCACTTTTCTCGGGAAATGACTGAACCGTCTACTCCGGCCGTACCCATCATCGTGGAGGAGGTAGGTGAGTACCACGGAGGTGCGGCAGATGCCGATTGCTTTTGACAGGGTGCATAAGATTTCACCGAGTTTGGAGCGGACGCAGAAGCCTTGTGGGACGTTGACGCAAGGTGCGATAGCTTTACAGAGTGAGCGGGGGCAGTGATCAAGAATGGTGAGAACACGGCCTCGGACGACGTGATTGTTGGGGAGAGGGCCCGTGACCGCGACGACCTTGAAGCATTTAAAAAAATCGTGGGTAGACAGAGTGGCAGACGTGAAGAAAAGGAATAAGACGAAAAATAAGAGCAAGACATCGAGGGTATTAGAACATAGGAACACGAGAATGACACCAGTCTGGCACCGAGGTGGTCCACGATTTTCACCTTGAGAGGGAGAAGGCTGCACTTGAAGCTGAAATGTATCATCTGAAGCAGGACACAAAACCACTTACGACTCACATCAGGCTGTTGGAACGTAAGTTGGGAAGCTTGACTAATGAATACGATTGTCTCTGCCACGCGCACGACGCTACAAAGCCAAGGAAAGCACCTTGATTGACGAGAAAGGCTGCGAAATTTTTTACTTGAAGAACAAGGTTGGTTCTCTGAAAAGACAGCTCAAAAAACAGCTAGGCGAGTTGCAGCAATGTTTCTTCAAGGACAAGGTATCCTGGAGTGACAAAATGCACACCATTGAAGCTCTCATCTTCAACCAGAACGGAAATGTGGCCGAGGACTCGCTGTACTTCAGTAGCGTGGAGAACGTGCTTGCAGAAGCTCATCTACACCTCCAGGATCAACAGTAGTAGTGTGCCATGTTCGAGGGGCAGTTGGTGTAAAGGAAAACTGAATGGTTAAACATGCGGCACAGCCACGACTAAGAGCTACAGCGACAGTGTACATTCCAAGACTCACATCTGTACGAGCAACGATTGCAGGCAGCCGACCTTCATGCGCAGCTGGCCCAGGCCCAGCAGATTGGCGACTGAGAGATTAGTCCAGGGCCGGCTCTAACTTTTTAACGTATTCACATATAACTTAGCAAGAACGAAACAGAGTGAAAGGAGAAGCATGAGCAAATCCAAAGGCCCGAGGCCAGCCAATGCACTTTTTCGGCAATTGTTTCTGAGCTAGAAAAGCAGATCAGTCTGGCGTTGCGCTCTCTGACCATCCTCAAGCACTGTTCACAGAAGAGTGAGGAAGAGAGAGAAACATTGCAGGCAGAACTTGCAAAGTAAAACGAGATGCTGGCCTCGGCTGAGAGAGAGAACAAGTGGCTGACGGAGGAACTTAAAGCAAGGCAGCAGCAAGCCAATAAACAGTCCAGACTGGAAGCAATGATTCAGCTGTAGGAATCCCTGGAGAAGGCGACAGAACAGAGGGACCCACTTGAGAAGAAACCTGCTGCCCACGTGAGCAGTTGCACCAACGTCTGTGAGCCACAGCGCGGTATCACAGAGGGTGAAGTCAGCGCCATGGTATATGCAGTCAGTGTTTTGTTGGGAACGTCTCACTTCGATGGCTCCCCAGGACACTGGCGCTCAATGACTTTGTCCTAGAGGAGTGGCCACCACCCACGCGTGAAAGGTCCGGACAGCTACTATGGTTACGTCACACAACGAGAGTGGCTTATACGACTCGCCGGAACCGATGCTGCATCAGGAGTATGTGCGTTTTGTCATATGCTCGCCGATGACCGTGGTCGTCAACCTGCGTGATTTCGATGCACCTCCGCCTTCAGGAGGTGGCAAATTTCCCGTCCTGCGCGACTGAACAGTTACCGCGCCCGGTGGCCCATGAAGTGCCGGGCCTTGACAGCGCCGACGTGTGGCATACTAACGCCATGTGTGACCCGCTGTGGCAAAGACTAGCCAGGAAATTTGCGTGGGCTAACTTTGCGACATCACATTCGTCCTTCTTCGCCAATTTTTTTTCGTGGGAGAGGGGGGTATGGGAGCGGTGGCTGGGAGCGCGCTGATTGTAGGAAGAAGAAAAGAATGGTGATTGCGCTTGCGTTCGAGGCACGCGGCAGCCGCTGACAGCGTACAGTTGCAGCCGAGGCTTAGACAATTTAACATGGTTCCGGGTGTGGCTCTGCGTCCTTTCTGAGAGTCCAGGGCTAGCCATAGCTCTGGGCCCCTACACGCCTTGAGGAGCATATCAGATGCTGCACTTGAAAAACGCAGCGGGCAAACAAAATTCAGGTGCCGTCACCCACGATGAGAAATGAAAACGAGGGTTTGAGTCGAAATCAAACACAGGCACTCTGCATGGAAGTCAAGCACTCTACGTCAAAGCCATTCCAGCGCTTAAACCTTCTTCGGAAATAAAAAAAATACACAATCTGCCATTAAATGAAACCATGTGGGGCACAAGGAGTGCTGGTGTTCATTTGTATTTCCGTGTATGTTTCATTTTTAGTGGAGTTATGTATATGTTGTGTACTGCTTATGTCACTCCCTCCCATTTTTGTATATTATTATGTGTTGATAAGAGATTTGCGTTAACAAATGTAACAGTGCGTGGCAGAAGTGAATGTGGAATCGCACCAAGCGCGACACCTTTTGCATTGTGTAACGAGTGGATGATCAAAGCTGAATATGCAATACAGCAGTCTCAGTCATAGTTCATTCTTACCAAAATGATCATGATCATCACTATCATCATCATTCACAGCATCAACAGTGTGCCGCAACCTAGTTTCACACATTTCCTTGCAGACGCGTAGTAGGCACTTCACAAAGCACAGATGCAATAAAGCGTACCGGATGGCTTTGGAATTCAAGTCGAAGGTCATGCCAAAGGTCAGTGATCTGTAACATGCATTTCTTCCGGTGAGCGGTAATGATCGCATCAAAGTTTTCTATTTTTGCGAAAAAAAATGCTGTTCTTATTACCCATTCGTTATCTTTTCATGCGTACCAAAAACACAGCAGATCATAAACAGGTTTTTTAGCGCATCTTCGCTATACGACATCGATTTTAATGAAAGAAAATTGTGCAGCTTCGTTTTCTTCATGAAGTCGAGGAGTGACTGGTGGTTCGGACCATTATTTATTGCTGAAAATCACGTGGCCTGGTGTGCTGTATTCACGCATGCTGTAGATGGAGTTGACGAGGCGTTTGAAGCTCAGGGCATACCTATAAGAACTGGTTCAGGTCTGCATCCTGCAATGGCACAGGACGAAATGGGAAGCTCCAGGTTGTGTCGGCGTAACCCCACTTCACGCGGACTGAAGGCGTCACAGTTGCACAGACAAGAACTCTTCAGAGGGATGCCTCCTCTTGGCGAGTAAGACTACTTGGCTGGTCATGACCACGCGAAGGTATTAGAACTCGCGTGGTGCACCGAAGATTTCCTTTGTGAAAGTTCACAGTGTCAGAAGGAAGCAGCAACAAGAGGTAAAAAGCGTGCATGATGGTTACACGATGATAAGTGGCATCTCCAAATGCATGCGCCAAAACACTGGATTGGTGAATCTAGCATACTCGAACTGAGCACGGATGAGCTGCAGCGCAACGTTGACTTTGTACTGCTACACACAGAGACTGGTCAACGCGACTGAGTACGCGAACACCTTGCATCGAGTTTGTGTAAAGGATGAAACTTGTTGGGTGATGCACCTCAACTGGTGGCTGAAGTGCTGCCAGACTATCGCAAAGAGGAACCAGCTCTGTCAGTACGAATGTAATAGGGGTCTTCAAAACATAAAAAGAAATCTGGTTCACATTTGGGTGAGCAGGGTATGCTAAGAAAGTGTGCAGCATAGATGGTGTTAACAAGGCATCTACATATGCTCCGAGTTCAAGGTACTGGGATTCCGAAATAAACTAGTGCAACTGGGTACACCGAGATGGATTCACCTTTCGACAGATAGACCTTACATGCTTGCTGGTGGTCATCGGACAATGATGCCATGGTGACATTTACAAAAGCGGTTCGTCAAGCGAATGGGCTTTGGGTTCATGTAAAGCGCTAAGGCAACAGCCACAAGAACACTGCGGTGCTTTATCATCTTTGTCTTGTGCCTTTGATGACCAAGCTCTTCCAGCGTATTAAGTTGTGTGTCTGCCTGTAATGTCAGAATAAGAGCGAACCTGGAAAGACCTGTGATCATATATATATGTCTTCACGATTGAGTTTTTATCGCACCCATTTTGCTTTCTGGAGGTGCCGCAACTGTGCTTCGTACACTAATCGAAGTTGGAATACCAACCATACATTTGCCGTGAGCTACAAGTTCGCGCTGCACCATTTTGTTGAGCGATGTGACGAAGTAGATAAAGCATGCGGGAGACAGTCCTGCTTTCAGATCAGAAGCGGATTAAGATGAAGAAAATTCCACCTAAAGGATGCGGATTGTAGACGCCTCAGTCGGAACACGACCATCAAGCGCAAGTCGTACAGGGGTTTGGCGGCCCCAGTTATCGGCAATGCTCACGAGAGTGAGCATTGTGAGAGTGTGAGTCTCACTGAAGAACACCAGACAAATATGGCTTCAATTTTCCTGTTGTCCCCTCACTTTATGGTTCAAAGAAGAGTGAGTCGACCACACTGTCACATCATTAACATACGTAAAATTTAAGTCGGCAATGCTTGATCGAGTTTCCACGCCATCCACTTCCATGCCATCGGTAGTACAGCGAAGTCAACAATATTGGCGCAAGAACTTCTGTCACCTTGTGGACCTCCATGTAGCGTGTTGAAGATTGCGTAGTTGTTACCTAAGATGCGGACGGAGAAATGGCACTCTCGAAGAAAGAAACTTATCAATGCTCAGACACGAGCAGGCAAGCGAATTGTTTAGGAACCTCAAGGACTGCTTCGTGGCAGACATTTGCATAAGCTCGGTGTATGTTGATTGTAATTAAAGTTCACAGACGGCGTCAGCGGATTGCATAAGAGAGGTATCCTAGTCCCTCTTCAGTTCCAAGTTGAGGGCTAAATGCGATCTGGGCAGGGTGGTACTACCCGAAGTGTTCCGGCCACCATGCAACGTGCGTAGCCACCATTCGCTCCAGGAGCATACACAAGGTCACGGTGTGTGCAATCGGTCTCAGGTTCTCAAAGCCATAGAACTTGCCTTGTTTCAGGATGGCGAAAGCAACTGCATTTTTCATGACACTGGGATTTCTCCCGACGTGGAGACCCCATTATTAGTTTCGAGAAGCGACATAAGTGCCGGCCCTTCCCTGTTCTTGTACACCTCATGTGATATCCGAACAACTCCTGGAGCTGTTTGAAGTTTAGTCTTGTCGATTGCAGCCAGTGGCTTGGCCATAGTAAATGATCACTTCATACTTTCGAGATCATGCGGGCTTCGCAGTGCTGCCGCCTGTTTCGGAATTACGAACTGCCCCAAAAGTGCGGTTGGCACACTGTCAAAGTTTCGGTACAAAAATCTCACAACTTAGGGTTCAAATGGAGCAGAATCTTTCCCAGACGTCTGAAACGCCGTGGATTCAGAGTCTGGTTCCTGTGAACCTCGCTCCATTGGCTAAAACGTACGCTAACTCGAACAAGTTTTTAGAGAAAGGGCCCAGCAACGTGCACCATAACACCCAGTTGCTTCTTGAAAGACGCTTTTCATGTCTGCGAGCCACTACAGTGAGGCGGTTGAGGTTGTACCGATACAAAATAGGTCTAGGAAGCGAGAAAGAGCTTTTTCCGTGCGACCATGTTTTGCCCACAACCTTAGCAGTTGCAAATCAGGTGTGCGGTGGCACTCGTCGACCCACGAACTCACGATATCTTTGGAAACTCTAGTTCGAATGGCATCTAGTAGATCTCCTTTAGCGCCCTCCACAGTTGCAGATATCCTTTCATTTAGCTCTCAGCGAAATAGATCAAAGTTTGTAACATGGCACTTATAGAGCGATCTTGGTTGTCTATCAATGTATAGTCTTACGTTTCTAGGGTAATGGTCGCTACCCCAACAAGCTGGTCCTTGTTTACACTTGAGTGATGCATAGCTCCGCCAACAAGTGAGGTAGGGAGAGTAAGCAGGAATACCCGCATGGCCGCGGCATCGACTTGATGAGTCTGGTGAAGTTAGCTGTTCTAACTGTGCGTCCACAAATGCTTCTGTCACCATTTGACGCCTATGGCTCGTAGTAGGATAGCCTCAGTTCATATGAGACACATTAAAGTCCCCCGCTAATAATCCCCGCCACCAGTCATGCGTAATCTGCTTGCTTTGTATTCCAGAAACCTATGGCAACTGTAAATATTTACTTGTTTTTAGTTGCGATCGAAACATGGCACAACGCTTCCACGTCCACAATTATTCATAAACAATCAATAACTAGACACGTTTGAGGCACAGCTCACAAGGCTAGATTAACAGCAACCGACCACAGATACGTGGAATAAGGTGGTCACCTACATCCAGGCCTAAGCAGCATAGTCAGCAAAATAGTGTTTATTTTCTCTCTCTTTCCCTCCAAACTGTCCTCAACATCTAGTGAATCATAGCATTCACCATAACCTTAAAGAGCGTATTTATCATGTGACAATATCGATGCTCACTATCCTTTCATCGCGTAACGTCATCTTTCTCGTACTATGGGCAGTCATGTTGGCTCCCCACCTCAAGCTTTCCTTTCTTGCGAAAGTTTGACCATGGCGTACTCATGTTAAACTCAACTGTACAACCTCGCAAAAATAATTGAATTTGAAAACCTGTAAAAGGGGCGGCAGTGTGCTGCGCAGTTTTCCTACAGCAAATTAGGCCACCACCCAAAAGGAGGAATGAAAATTCCTATTATATTGTCAAAGAGATATTCTTCGTCGAGCAGGTGTCCTCCGGGTGCGGAGCTGGGTCGTTGCTTTCTTTTTAGGTGCGTTCATTCTCAACTGCGCGAGCGAGGAACGCGATCGAAAAAAGAAAACAAAATTTAAAACAAGAGAGAAGGAACATGCATCGTACCACCACAGGAAAGGCAAGAACGGAAAAGGAGAGGAGAAGTAGGGAGCAAGGTGACTCCCTTTCCATTTCCGCCACACTTGACCGCTCTCTTCGTGCTCGGCGCGCAGATGTATTATAAATCAGGCTCTGGCACCATCGCTCCCAGACGAAGATGCGAAATCAATGCGGTGCAAATTAAGCGATTCCCTCTCCACGTGTTGGCCGCTGCCTACTTCTTTTTTTTCGTTTTTATATATCATAAATGAGGACGGGGTAAATTTAGCGTCAGCGACGCACCCACCCCGTTTTATTTTTTGCTCGCGCCACCATGTTCAATCGTGGACCAAAAGTGGCGGTGGGGCAAATTTTTCTCCCGGACAATTCGTGGCCTTAGAGTAGTCTCCGTCGTTGCTAATGTATTTTGCCTGACAATATATTCTTCTCACAATGCGTGTTGGTGGTGTTATTTTTTTGTGAGCTTGCAGGGACGTTTCTCAATTTTAGCAATTATCAGCATTTGCGCGTAAGATATAACTGTGCAAACATGCGGGAAGTCTGCATTACTGTGCTCCTGAACTTTTCCCCCCTTTCCTTTAATTCGTGATTCACATACGCATCGCTTTCTAAATCCACCGCGAAGGAAAGTGCGGCTCTTCAAATGTTCACTGTAAATAGGTGTTTAGCTGCACTATAGAAGCAGCTTCCAGGTCACTTTTATTCAGGAGAGTCCCAATACAGCGAAAGCTTCATAACACTATGTATGACTGCCATATGCAGTGAGTGTAAATGTATAGCGTTTTTTTATTGTCTGCTAGCGAAAGCTATGCGTTTATTCTCCAAATCACAAAAGGAAGTGCAGTAAACACTTATTTTCTGTGAACTTTAATACCTTATACTAAGCTATATATCAAGTAGCATATTGCATCGAGTTCCTTTCCGTACGGCATGCAGTTCAATCCTACCTGACTTTATTTTGTCATTCATTCAATTGAGCGAACCTCCCCCGTTTCCCGTAGAATTAAATTGAAACGAGAAAGGAATACGATACATACTTGCGACGAGTACCCTAGTATTTACGCTAACTATGCGAGTGTCCTTTGTGTGGTCGTTTTTTTGCAAAAAAGTTACTCAACTCACTAGTGTCTAGGAGGAAGTTAAAGGTGGATTTCATAGATACTTCAGCTCGTAAATGCATGCTTGCTTCTGGCACGCCACTTTCATTCATATGTCCCACATTCCAAACACGACCATGTAGCTCCTACGAAGAATTTCTTAGTTTAGAAACATTCTTTGGGAACATGGGCTGAATACATTTGGGACATGGTTGGTGATATGCACTACTCTACTACTGGTGCGTAAGATCACTGACATGCCGAGGAGTAAAAGAACACTAATGTGAGGTCTACCCGTGGGCCGTACATTCCCCGAGGGCATGCGGCACGTTCACTGTACTGGTTCCACCTTGGTTTCACAGAATCATCTAGCTTGTAAGCGGGAGCTAAGCTAGCCGAAATGTTGCAGTGATAATATTCGTAATGTACATCAAACTGCCTTTGCAATCGTTTTGACTTCGGCAGCCTTGGTTGTATTTAGTTTTGATTTACAGACTCTTCATAATCAACGTGTTCGATCACTTGTACAATTAGGCGACAAAAATAAAGTTGCTTCGGCGCTGCTTTCGTAGTAGATGCGTCTTACTCATACTGGAGGTCAAAATTTCTCGACATTGCTTTGAAGTATTGAGGCCGGAAGAGCATGAGAACAGGTAATAAAGGTTCACGTATTCCAAAAGAACCCGCAAAATAATAAAGAGAGCTTGAATATGGACGTTACTGTAATCAACGTAGCCGCTAACGTGAGTTCTTTACGCTGTGGGGCAGTTTCGACACGTTGCAGTAACCAGTGTTTGAAAGTCGTAAATCAAGAATGAAGCGCCCTTAGCTGCGCGTGGCTAGCAGCGAGTAAACGTTGCGAATTCTAACTCTCCTCCTCGTGAATTGCCGCTGTAATTAAAGCAATTCATATGTATCAAATGAATGATATTTATTTTTGCATTTGTTTGAAAGTTGAAAACAAAAAATAAAAAATACGTAAGAATTCCAAGCTTTGCCGCAAAGGCGAAGCAGTGAAAGCGATAGCAACGAATTGAAAGGTCACGCGCACAATGGCAAGCAGATCGAAACGTGCCCCACGTTTCACACGGACAAAAGATGCACAAAACATACTCAAGGCTCAAATGAACGCAAATAAGCGTGCGTATCAGTTGTTACTTCGCTGTGTCTGAAAAACACGCCGTTTTCACAAACGGAGGCTGTGCAACAATTGCAGTGAACTTTGTGCACCCGGTATGTACAACAAAATCGTTCCGGCAAAACCGCAAGTCTAGTCAAGACGTACGAATCTCCCCACTGCAAGATAATCACGCGCGATCGAGCGTACGCACGCTTATTCTCTACGCCCGTCAAAGTAGGCGTGAGAGATGAGAGCCGCCGCGCGCTCACTGCGCCTTCTTGCTGATAATGCTGAAAACAAAATAGTACCCCCCTCCCCGGACGCCTGCCAACAGCGGTAAGTAGTAGATATAAATAGCTTGCCGTATCCCCGTGCGAGAAGGTACCTCTCAGTGGCTCAGTGGTTTACGCCTCGAATTCACGACGCAGAGATCCCACACGCCGGAGCCTTTTATTAAAGGCGATAGTCTTTCTTGTGGACCTTGAACGGAAAAAATTTTGGTCTGTCTGTCTGTACATTTGTCTCTTTGTCCGCCTTAACGATACCTCGAACGGCACCAAACGGCCAACCCCATCCGCAGCGCCCACCAATATTGCGCAAAGTTTAGCGTTCATAGTTGTGCGATTGTCAATTAAAAAAGCAAATTTTCCGCATATCTGTGGCGCCATAAAAACACGTATATGTTTTGTATGTCTGCCTTTATACTAGAAGAGGCACACAGAACTCAAAGGACTGTAGCGTTTAGCGCGCTGCGCTTACAGTGCAACGCGATGCTCAAGAAGGTGTCTCCATCGCTTTGCAACGACGACGCGGTGGTGGCACCTGCCCGTCACTTTGCATTCAACACCTTATCACCTCCGAGACTGGCGCGCATCTTTCTCCGCGGTCGCGCACGCCTTCGTTTTCGAAGATAACTGCAAGATGGCATTCGTGTCTAACGTGCCTATATGCGCTTGTTCGCCTCCGCTACACGCTCGAGGCACTCTAACGCAGCGCTACGAGAATACCAGTGACCGAGTTTCTTGCGCAGAACATCAAATAACCGTTTTGTTCACTCTCTCCAGATGCAAGACTATCGTCTTTCGACGACATTTACAGTGTAACATGTGTGTTCGGGCCAATTTTTTTCTGGATTTTTAAAGACGATAGTCTCTCTTGGGGACCTTCGACGCAAAAACTTTGGTCTGTCTGTCTGTCTGTCTGTCTGTCTGTCTGTCTGTCTGTCTGTCTGTCTGTCTGTCTGTCTGTCTGTACATTGGTCTGTTTGTCCGCCCTAACCATACCTCAAACGGCACCAAACGGCCAACCCCACTCGCAGCGCCCACTAATATTGCTCAAGGTTTAGCGTTCATACGTGTGCGATTGTCAATTAAAAAAACTGGTTCCAAATCTGCATGTTACACCGCAAATGTTGCTGAAAGACGATAGTCTTGCGTCTGGAGAGAGTGAACAAAACGTTTATTTGATGTTCTCCGCAAGAAAATTGGTGAGTGGTATTCTGGAGGTGCTCAATTAGAGAGCCTCGAGCGTGCAGATCCCGGCTGCGGCGGCTGCATTGCCGATGGAGACGGAAATGTTGTAGGCCCGTATGCTCAGATTTGGGTGCACGTTAAAGAACCCCAGGTGGTTGAAGTTTCTGGAGCCCTCCACTACGGCGTCTCTCATAATCATATGGTGGTTTTGGGACGTTGAATCCCACATATCAATCGAGCGTGCCGCGGAGGCGAACGAGCGCATCGAGGCACGTTGGACACAAGCGCCATCTGGCAGTTATCTTCGAAAACAAAAGCGTGCAGCTGGCGGAGAAAGATGCGTGCCAGTCTCGGAGGTGATAAGGGGTAGAACGCAAAGCGATAGGCAGGCGCCAACACCGTGACGTCGTAGCAAACGATGGAAACACCTTTTTGAGCATCGCGTTGCACTGTCAGCGCAGCGCGATAAACGCTACATTCCTTAGAGTTACTTGTGTGTGACTCTTCTACTCTAAAGGCAAAGATAAAAAAATTCGAAGTGTTAATGCGCCTCAGATATGTGCAATAATTGCTTTTTAATTGACAATCGCACAACTGTGAACGATATACCTTGAGCAATATTGGTGGGCGCTGCTTATGGGGTTGGCCGTTTGGTGCCGTTTGAGGTATGGTTAGGGCGGAGAAACAGACCAATGTACAGACAGACAGACAGACCAAATTTTTTTCGTCGAAGGTCCCCAAGAAAGACTATCGTCTTCAAAAGCAATTATTGCGCATATCTGAGACACTATAACAACACGTATATATTCTGCATGTGCGTCTTTACTAGAAAAGGCATACATAAGCAATTCTAAGGACCGTAGCGCTTATCACGCTGCGCTGAACATGCAACGTTTGCACGAAGAAGCGAGTGTTTTCAACGCTTTGCTAAGACGATAAGGTGGTGGCATCTACCCGTCGCCTTACGTTCTACACCTTATCACCTCTGAGACTGGCGTGCACGCCCGTATCAAAGCCACGCGCTTTGTTTAAAAAAAAAACTGCCAGATGGAGCTCATGTCTCACGTGTCACGTTACTTGATCTGCTTGTTCGCCTCCGCTGCACTCTCGAGGCACTCTAACGCAGCGCCTCCTGAATACCAATTACCAATTTTCTTGTAAATGTTTTGTTCGCTCTCTCCACACGAAAGACTATATCGTCTTTCGACGACATTTGCAGATTGGTTGCAGATACGGGGCCAATTATTTTCTTTCTTGCGTTTTCATATATATAGATACGTACACATATACGGTGCATGACGTCGACGCCGACGTCGACACCGACGCCCACGCTGACGCCGGTGGCCAAATCCAACCGAGAGTGTCCATATAATTGCCATCGCAATCAAATTAAGAGAACTGTATGCAGGGTCTCTTTTTTGTTGGTCAATGAGTCATTCAATGCTAAACCATCTCAAATGTAGTTGAAAAAAATCGTGCTGATTTACTGCATTGAAGAGAGTAGATCGTTAGAGTAATTTGGACAGAAAAAGATTTTTAGTCACGTCAGCACTTTCTGAACTTCCTAAAATGCCGTGTGGGTGTTAGAAGCTCAGTAATAATATTCAATTTTTCTGCCTCATGCGCCTCCAAAAATTCAGCCTAATTGTTTAATTTCCATTTTTTTCTATTGCAATACTGCACTTTATACGAATATCTGAACTATCAATACTTACTCAACAAAAAGCATAATTTGTAGAAAAAATACATTTTCACCGCTCAAGCTGTCGAATATTAGGGAAAAAATCACAAATTTCACAAAATCGACATTTTTGTCCATATTTAGACGCAATTGGCACCATGTGGGGGTTAAGTTAAGAATCACCTTTAGACCCAACGTGATAATATTAAAGTCGATATGTCACACAGGAACTTGCCGTGACCAGGAAGGGACAAAATGTGATTGAAGGTACGTAAAAGAAGAGTATGGTGATGAAGAGAAGAAGTCGTATTAAATACACGATAGAGTGGAGCGCTTATTATTTACGTGTGACATGTGGTGCATAATTTTTTTTTCATTTCTTAAGCAATTAACAGACGCAAAAGGCTCTTTTGCCAGGTGACAAGATGCGCAGCTGTGTGTGAGCCTTATGCGGTATTCAGAAATAAATGAAAGACGTTATTGCGGTTTTATTGCGCAGAGCCTAAAAGAAAGAGGTAAATATGGAACATTACACGCAATGTTAAGGCAATCCGATCCACTGGTGCAAGTGGGATGACTTATTGTTTTGAACAACAAAATATTGGCGCGACGTGCCTTCTTTGAAATTTGGTCACTTTCTTGTAACAGCAAGTTTTGGTCTGGCGTAAAAAAACGGCAGCGTTTTCCGCACGCCGGAAGTGGTCACTTTCCATAGTGGTAACAAAATTCAATGATAAATATCCCGAATTACGTGCAACTTTTGTAATTTCCAAAGAATGGATATGCCATAAGTGATCACAGACTACAAATGCACAATATACGCGCTTGCACTGAAGCTAAACTCCCCAATTTAATTAAAAACCCTTCAGTAATTAGCCTATTTTGTCCCATTTTTCCTGCAGCAAAATTTTTCTGCCTTGATGAAGAGTTCGTGTCGGAAGGCGACAGTAGCTTTGCTCTCAGAGGACTTATATATAAAAACCTATATTGTTTATTGATTAGGCGCTGTAAGGCATTATTGAAATCATTGAGAAAAAAGCCGGGTGGATTCTATGCCCTCCGGCAATAGATTTCACGCGAATTATTGGGTGAGCTCTTTGCAGAACAGGTTTTTTTTTAAACCGAGGCAGGATATAACAGACCACCCGGTCATTGTCTCGTGTCTCAAGCTGGTGTCACCTCGTGTCTTCAGTTGGCGACGTGCTGGTCCCATGTTTGACACACATAAGCCGATCAGGCTCCACATTTGGAACGCCAGTGGGCGCTTATCCTTTAAGGCCAGCTTCGTCGAATGGCCAATTTCTTTGTCCGAGCCAGCTAAGCGACATCGAAGCGCGCCCCACTGCGGTGGTCTATTGACTAAGGTACTCGGCTGCTGACCCGAAAGTCGCAGGTTTGAATTCCGGCTGCGGCGGCTGCATTTTCGATGGAGGCGGAAATGTTGTAGACCTGTGTGCTCAGATGTGGGTGCACATTAAATAACCACAGGTGGTCGAAATTTCCGGAGCCCACCACTACGCCGTCTCTCATAATCATACGGTGGTTTTGAGACGTTAAACCCCACAAATAAATAAATCAACATCAAAGCGCCAGCGTCGGGTCTTAGACGCAGCGTGATCGGCGCAGCAAACAGTAGAAAAACTGTAGTATTGAAACTATACGACAGAAAATAGATGGTGGCAAAACGAATCAGATAGAGGAAAAGAGCAGCAAATGATATAATTATTATGTAATTATTCAAAAAGAGCAGATAAACTTGAGATAAAAAGGCTAGAATCTGTGAGTTGCTAACGTGTGCAGAGTTGAGCCTAACCATTCAGTATCCCGAAAAGTTCATTCGAGCGCGAAAACCTGACGTGATCACTCACACACGCACACACCCATGCATCAAACACACAGCGCATGGGTGTGCGCGTGTGTGAGTGATCGTGTCAAGTTTTCGCGCTCGAATTAACTTTTAGAAATGCTCTACCGACTAGCCCAACAACAAGTTTTCTTAGAATTCAGTATCCATGCCGTGTTGCACTCGGCGAAACTACTCGTTTTCTCAGGCAGATATTGAAAGTGATTTCGAGTCACGGATAGTTGGAGGGGACATACGGTTACTGCTCAAGTATACTACCTCAAATATTCATGACGCGTTAAGAGAGCCTCAAAGTGGAGGCTCTGGAACTGCTAAATGTCTGGCTACGCTCAGGAGGTTTACAACACACGCTTGCAAGTGGTCCGGTGCTGAGAGATCACGTGTTGCGAGTAAGCAAACCGCATCGGTGGCTGCGCGTAGAATACAGATGCGCTGCTCTTAAATTATTTGAGTTTCTTTGGGCGGCTAGATATACATATTGATATGAATATAGAAAAATGGTTAAAGCGGAATTAGTTTCCTACGAAATGATTCTCATTAAGGTGTGAGGCGAAGTAAAAAAAAGCCAGCATTTTTTAAATATCAATTTTGTGGTTTTTGATCTTGTTAAATGCGCAATTTACTGCCAAATATTTTGCTGCTGAAAGTTTATTCTCACATAGTTTTTTTACGTTAGAGGCAAAATTGTTAGACCACCGATAACCTACGAAATCAAAACGTAAACTGCCAGTTTTGCATGAATCACAAGATTAGCTTGATGCGTAGTCTTTTATTGGTTACTTAGCAATCTTATCAAGAGCTAACATACAACAATGCTCTAAAATCGTGGTCAGCCCATAATTTGTAATCATAAAAGTCCTAACCTTCTTACCAGGTTATTGCGTAACGTGGTAGAAGTGTTTTTCATGCTAAAGCACATGTATAATCACTTATGGGAGCCTGTAAACTATCAAATTTGCTTTGGTTGACGCTGTGGGTCTTTCTGTATTGACTAAAGAAGTAGATTAGGTAGTCTAAGCAAATTAGGATTGCGAAAGCACCCCTTCATTTTATTGATGCTGCAATGCACGCTGAAAAAAAAACGTAGGATTGTCACTCTAGCAAAGGCACACAGTAGTAAGGTTCGAAATGGAACTAGCTGAAAATTTTGAGAATTTCAGGGCTCCTGATTATCTGGCGTAAGCGGTACAGCTGTTTCAAATCTACTTTGATTTTCTCAAAACCTATATTTCTTCTATTTTTCTATACGCGAACAGTCACACTAATAGCTATTAAGCTAATAACTGTTTCAGAGTAAAGCATCGTATCCTTTCTTATCACAAATAGTCGGTGCATAATGAACTTCAATAAGCAAAATCGTCCCCAAGATTTATTATGGGTGTCTGTTATACATAGGTGCATATAGTGCTAGCGCATACTTTTTTGGTTATATATTCACTGTGTTTATTTTCATCAGATTTGTTTTTTTTGTTAATTGCATGAGCCAAAGTTGTTTTATGTTTCTTCAAAAAAAAAACTAAAAAGTAGATGAGGGCAACTTGAGTTAGACGTGTTGGTGTTTTTTTTTTCAGTTTTGCCAGCTCTTAACAATTTTTTAAATAAAATATTAGCAAAGTGCGACTTGTTTTATAATATTCATGTATGCCTAAAAAGATGTGGTTTACGTTGTAGTCTGATAATACCTGATCATCACTTCAAAAAATTTTGACACTTACCTTCATATCCAAATACCTTTTCGTAGGAGGACAGCGTGCAGATAAACTTGGGAGAATTTGTAGTTATTCATAAAGCTACGTAAAAGCACCAAGCAGACGAGATACAATAGAAGGACGAAGCAGGACGGCCACTCATTCTGTTTAGTCCTTCTCGTGTATCTTGTCTGTTCTGCGCTACTCAGTACCTTGCAGGACAGCATGCGCCTCATACCATGGCGCCCACGCAAGCCACAGCTTACCTGTAATTTCGTCTTTTATTCAGTGTTAGTTATTATTGTGCTTATTAAAAATGCGTCTGCTAGAAAACTATGACACCATTGATGAATTCGCCTTTTGTACAGATTTTGCGAAACCTTACATCATCCTTTCAGACGCAAAGCAGCTCTTTGACTAGCGTGTATAACGCTGTTCTTCCGTCCACACCACTCTCCACGCTGCAGGTGCTAGAGCTGTTTCAAATAGGTCACACCATCCTAGCAATGTCAAGTGACGTCTCTTCTTCGCCTGTCTCGAGCTCACTGCGCCATCGGCCATACCATGCTGAATGCGCCGGTTCTCGTCCGAGCTCACTGCGTGTCAGCTCTCTCTCATTTAACCTTCTTCATGGCTCGAAACGCTCGAGCTCCCTCATCACGTGGGCATCATCTCGTCGGCGCAACCTCTCTCCATCTGTTTGTGAGAAGAAGCCGTGAACTGGCAGGTGCATGCGCTGCACGCGCCTCGAGAATCTCGTGGCGCCGGCAATGTGGATAGCGCACCAGTGCTTGCCGCGCGATCGAGCCGACAGGTGGGACGCCGTCACAGCACGCTTCCCGCTAATGTGGGCGTACCTTTCGCGGCTGTCACTGGCATTTCGAGTGTTCGCAAAACCGATCGCATTCGCGAATTAGCACGTCAACAATGACGGAGCGCGAGCCAGGGAAGCCAAATGCAAGCGTCAGCAGTCGAAGAACAGCGATGCTGATTAGGTTCGAGTCAAGCACACCGATCGCGTTCGAGAATACAGACGGCGCGTGGGTAACACCGATGAGACGCGAGCCAAGGAAGCCGACCGCAAGCGTATTGAACGCGTCCCGCCTCCCGTTTCTTGGCGTTTCAAACAAACGTTTACTCGAGTAAGCTTTACACCAAGTTTCGCTTCAAACCGTTTATCCAGCACCCGCGCCGATGCCCATTTCAACCAGGTTAACGCCGTTCGCACCACTGCTGTTTTACATTTCATCAGAATTGATTGATATGTGGGGTTTAATGTCCCAAAACCACCATATGATTATGAGAGACGCCGTAGTGGAGGGCTCCGGCATTTCATCAGGATTCCCTTCAGCGAAATAGCCCATAGGTTTTTGTTGTGCACGATACTTATATATTATAAACTTGTTCTCAGCCTTGATATTCAAGGTACAATTGCGCGGTATGCTTGAAATATGTTTCTTGTGGCGGAGTTGCAATGGCCTGCTTTACTGGCAGTCACATTTACCAAACATGCCAACCTGCCCACCCTACCGCACTCACCAAAACTTGAGAACTCTGCACCACCGGCCACGGAGTGTTATGTGTTATCTTGCTGAGCAATGAAGCAAATTGTTGCGGAATCTTTCAGTTTTGTAAAAATCATCGTAGTGCAAGGTCACCACAATAACCTCTGCACATGCCTGATCTACCCCTTACCTCCATCATTTGCCAAAGCGCCCGAATTCCGCTGTGAAAGCATTCCTGAGAAAGAGAAGGGAGAGTGGAAAGAGTGGAACTGAAGTCGCTCGAATAATGGTATGCTCTCTTCTATTATTTGTTGATTGTTCATCTTCCTGCCCTGGTATTATTTCTGTTTTAGAACACTGTTTTCTTCTTTTTAGTGCTCTAGCTTTCAGCATAGACGTAGGAGGCAAAACTAGCACATGGGACTTGACATCAATCAACCAAAAAAAGAAGTATACTTTTTGTACTCTCAAAGACGGATCAAGGCTCCCGACAAGCTCCTGCTGTGCATCCCTTTTACCTGCCTTCTTGGCGTAGAAAGCTAACTTTACGTTGCTTGTGTGTTTTTCCTTTCTTTTTTCCGGCAACTATTCTACCCTCAGCCACTGGGTAGGAGGTGGGTACGTTCACGCCGCTGCAGAATCGATACACAGATACGGCCACGTATGGTGCCAAGCCCCCTTCAAATCTGTCTGGAACCTTTTTCGCTATAGTCGAACAGATCTTAGACGTTTCCAGTTTTACTGCTGCAGCGAGCCAGCCGGTAAACACAGTATGCCGCGAATATGTTTCTTCGCTTTTCCTTCGCAAATTGATGCAGGGCAGCGTGATCGACGAAAATCGAAGAAAGACGGTGCAGGAAAATCGATACTCACAGAAGGCGGCCCTATATATGACATTTGTTTGTTTATTCTTTACTTCTTTTTGTTTTTTAGTACCGATTATTTTCTTACATATGTGCGCACATCTGCAGACGACGCCTGTGGTATAGCTTCGAAATACGACTTATGTGGTTGTCGAATGCCTCGAATATCGCGACAGAAAGTTTTGGCTTTGCAGAATAGGGTATGCTATAATACGTGATGCGTCATGTCCTGCAGGCACCTGCAACCACACTATGCGCCCATTAACCATATCGCTTCAGGAAACTATAATGGCGTAATGCTAAGTAGTACTGACAGTTGGGCGAGTTTGCACGAACGCAAGATAAACAAATCTTGAACCTTACTTGATAGCTTTGTTTTTATTACTTGGTTTTGCTGGTTATTTTTCTTTGGTGTATGTAGCCATGTGAGTGTATATATCTGTACGGCAATCTTGAATAAACAGGATATAGCTATAACGCAAATAGTTGGTGCACGAAGATTGTGGTAATCATTGGTGGGTTCCTTTCTCTCAGCAAAAGTATTATTTACTTAGTTTTGTTGACCCTCGTTAAGCAAAGCATACTGAAGAAGTTTTTGACCTCCTGAACCGGGACTATTGCTATGCGTTAAGCTTCACTGAAATAACATGCTATTCTATTCCCCATAATCCTTAAATACAATTAAAGGCGCACTGACCGGTTTGGAGCTGCTCCTCTCCAAAAGAAGGCCGGAGTAAGCGTAAGCGGCTCCCTGGAGTTTCTTTCGTTCTAATTTTAGCCACCCTTTGTGTCATCGAATGATATCATGTACATCCCTACAAAAAAAGTGTTGGTTTTGGGCATGCAATGTTCCAGTTCTTAGTAACTTGGTGACCGAGACATTTTGAATCACGTGCAGTCATTCCGCGTATACACGAATATTTATTTATGTTGACGACTTGTTTGTGTTGCTCTAGTGCATTGACAGTGCTTCAAATTGAAAGTTTAATAATACTTCGGGGGCATAGTGTGGCGAGCTTACTCAATATTCAACTGAGATCGAGACTCAGATCAAGCTGTAAGTCTGAGTGAGTTCAGGGGAGTAATATTTTGGCCAGTTTGAATCCGAGTGAAGTTCGGTTGAAGAAAATTTCCCTGAGTGTGAGTCTGAGAGAGTATGGCTCAGTGAAATTTTGGTAAGTATGAGTCTGAGTGAGCCCTCAGCGCAAAATATAATTCATGAGTGAGTCCGAGTTGGCACCCCCATTTCATGGACTTATGCTTTGGATTGTTCAAAGAGCGCCTAGAGCCGTTGGTTCTTACGAAAAGAAAAAAAAAACTGTAAACAATTTCATAAGTTTTCGCAACATTAAGTTGCATCACCTTGAGGATCATGTGTTATGTACGTAACGTGTGTTCAGAAGCCGCTTTAACCGTAATGCGCTGTTCGTTGCCTACTTGTAAAAAGAAGGAGAATTAGGTTCTTACTTAAACAATTGGCAGATTCCACGTAAAGTGGGAATCGACGATATGCGAAGTACGAATGATGAAGGTTGATATGTCACTTTACAAGGTAGAGGTAACGTCACAAGTTTGAGGTAAATTATGCCGTACACGACTTCCATGTCAAATAGGCACAAATAATGCCTGGTCACGCAAAAATGATGATATTTCAGTTTTATTCATTGGTTAGAATAACTGAAGTTCATTACACTGCACAAAATGTTAATAAAACAAAAAAATATCTGCAGAGACTTCCTGCGTTGTTTACCTTTTTTGCATTATGCTCCAATAAATTACCGCTACGTATGCAGATCAAGACATGCGAATTGTAGCGTGATGGAAAACTTGGTAATTTTCTCGCCGATAACGCGTATAGTAGCACTGCATGCTCAAGAAAGAAACCAGGCTGCAGGAATATTGATAAATGGAAGTCCAGTGAGCAGTGCATTCTGAACCATTCTCCTTGTTTCTTATTTAGATTTCATGGTCCACTAGACATA